>NC_068389.1:12957170-13270920 GCF_023724105.1 Carassius gibelio | reverse complement strand
TGCTGATTCACTGGCTACAGACCTGCGCCATCATCTGTGGTTTTCTGCTTCAGGTCAGACCGTGAGCTCAGTGTGAGTCAGAGAAAATACAAGAAAAGAGATGCAGGTCGAGTGCAAAACCGCATGTGTTTAAAATCGACTTGTTATTAGCTGAGTAACTGTTGTTGAGATAAATGGGAAATGGTTAATGACATGATGCTGTTTTTTATTTTATTTGTGTCTGGTTCTATTCATTTATGTTTCAAGATGGATTTAAATACCATTCAGAAAAACAATGACTTGAACTACTCATTTGCTGATCAGTGTTTTCAATGTCTGTTTAAAAAATAATTTTCATAGTTTTTGGGAGTCAAAAAGTGAAACAGCTGAAGTATAAAGCCTCATGCCAAGCTTAATAAGGTTGTAAAATTTAATGTGCTGTTAAGCCCCTAAAATGTAATAAAACATATAATAAAAAAGCTCTATAAATCGTATGAATATAAAACATATATTAATATATAATAAATATTACAAATAATGTTTAATGTTTTGCAATGT
This sequence comes from Carassius gibelio, assembly GCF_023724105.1. NCBI lineage: Eukaryota > Metazoa > Chordata > Actinopteri > Cypriniformes > Cyprinidae > Carassius > Carassius gibelio. The sequence continues at coordinate 13,270,383 of NC_068389.1, read as the reverse complement.
CAGTTATCACAGCATCTGTAATTTAAATTAACTTTAATATGATTAAAAATTTTAATTAAATATTAAATTGAATATTATATTAAATTATAAATTGAAGGTAAATATTAAATTACATATCAATAAATTTAAAATAAACTATTAATTTATTTTTGTGATATGTGTATATTACAATGCTTGCATTTGTTTGATTAACAGGATTAATGTTTCAGACTTAGAGTTTAGATTAAGATTCATTAAATGAAGACGTTTCTTCAAAATGCTGTGAAACCAAATGAAACCGAGTACATTTTTTTTTTTTATGTGTTTATAGTTTTACAGTAACAAAACCGTGGTACAGGTGTCCCATAGCAGTATACACAGTCATCCATCATACAGTCCATCATACAGTTATACAATGATAGTTCAAGGGTTGAATGAAGGGCAATAGCACCAGTCCAAACAAAAATCAAGAAATAAAGACAATCAACATACTTTCTCAAGGAAATTCCAAAGAGGGGACCAAACACGCCAAAAGTCGTTAGACTTCCGGTGTAAATCACAGGTTAGTTTTTCTAAAGGTAGATATGTGGCAACTTGACTCAACCACATATTGATGGAAGGGACATGACGAGTGGACCACAACAAAAGTATACATTTTCTCGCCAAAAAGGCACAGAAATGTAACACACATTCTTGATCATGGTTGAGATGTAATTCAGCTTTACAGTTCAAGAGATAGATACTTGGGGATAAAGCAAAAGATTTAACCGAGTACATTTCTAAGAACTCGATGTGTATTGAAGCTAAAACATTTTTCTTTTTCTTATACGACTTGGATAAATCAGAAAATTCATGCATGTACATGTAGGACATAAGGATGAGAGGAAAAGGAAGTGAAAGTCTGGACAGGATGCTGGGAGCACTGCTGTCATCAAAGCTCTAGGTCGACTCTTGTCCTCTCTCAGGTCCAGTGAGGTCTAACAGCGTCGCATGCCTTTCCAAGAGTGTTGCTTTGCATAAAGAGGAAAACACTGCACCCCCATTTTGGCTTTCTTCCTGTTGATGAGCATCATTACGACTAATTACATCAAGCCTCAGAAGAGATGTTTGTGCTGGGTGTGTCAGACATGCGATATATGTATCTAGCGGATAGACATTACGCTTCTCTTTTTATCCTTCACAAGGTTTAATTTAAAGACAGCTGATTCATCAAAAACATTTGTGTTTCACCAGAATCAAGTGCATCGTGATACTGTCACAAAAGGCACAGGCTGCAATTTGAGGAGGGCAGACCAGACCGAATTTGTCATCGCTGCCTGGCTTTGACTTTAAAAAATTTTGTGTATAAAGATCTAGGGGACTGTAATGTGCTAGCAAGGATTTTTTTATTCACTGTTGGAGTGCATGCAGTATCAGATATGATGAAACCCTTTTAAATTGATTGTGAATGTGCAGAAGTAAACAGCGGGTGTCTGTGTAAACAAATGAAGCTGCAGAGAGGCATGAGTGAAAGTATAAATACACTCAAATGTGCAGTGTTTTACAGATAGAAGAACTTTTGTTCGCTTTGGGGGATGATTTCTGTGGTTATATGTGAAATCACTATTGCAGTGTGGTCCGTAATTCAATAAAACAAAAGGCTCTGTTCTGCTATTTGTCTAAAGAATTACGCAGTCTATGCATCTGTTGAACAAGAACATGTCAGAGCCACTGCTCACTCTCTTAATTGAATTAAAAATATTTACAAATATTAAAAAAATTATTGTAAATGATTTAATTATGTTTTTATTTAAAATATTCAAGAATATTTCAAATTTGTATCAAAATATTGTTAATGATGTTATTGTTGTTGTTAATAATAATAATAATAATAATAACAATGGTATTTTTTAAGTAGTATATAAACTGTTTTATGTTTACGTCTGATTGGTTGACAGAAGTTGACTTTGAAAATAAAAACAGCACAGCCTTTCATTTAGAGCCGGAATGCTACCAAACTCATGAAAAAGCTTGTATCTTATAAGCAGAGTGTTTTTCATCAACTAAAAACAAACAATAAAATCTACCTGAAATCATCTAAATATTGATTCACATGGTGTATTTTTCCTTCTTTTGAAATGGTCCAGGAACCTGCTGGTGGGTGTCTGGTGCTGCCCATATGTGAGGATAAAGCTGGCAGCTGTGTTAAACCGCTCCCTGGCTTTAAGAGTTTTTTTTTTTTCTTTTTGGCTGTGCTGGAATGTCTCCTCTGAAAAAACTTGGTTGACCTGTGCTACTGTTCTGCAAGGAATGTTCTGCAGGTGGTTTTCTTCACTACTGTTCTGCTGTTTCTCTTTTTTTCTTTCTCTCACTCTTCTCCATTTGTTTCAGTCTCTGTCAGGCTGCTTTGAACTCTGGCAGACGGTGCATCTGTCTGCGGACCACCTGCTGTAGACATTGTCACAGTGTCTGACCCCTGACAGGCCGCTTTCCTCAAGGCACGTTCATGTGTGTGTGTGAGCACTGAAATCTACCTCTGTCCAGTGTAAATAAAATAAAATGAGTTATTAATGTTAAATTATTAAATACAGTACTATATACTAAATACAGTCAACTGAGGCTTTTTATCGTTGCTGTTTTTTGTTTACATGACTGAACTCATGAGTCTTGTAAGAGCCACTGTTTCTGGTGGGAAAAACAAAAAAACTAAAACAAACGAAACCGAACATCCGTCATCAGCGGAGAAGAAATCAGAGTAGAGAGTCAGGTGAGCAGCTTCCTGTGCCGCTATAGCACACGCTCGTCTGTTTCCTGCTCTAACGGACGTGTAGAATGTTTTTGCCAGAGATGAGTGTTTAGTTCTTTTCCTGTTTGATGTTTGATCGCATCGTAATGACATTCAAGAGAGTTATTACTCTCTCCATGGCCAGAACAGGACTCTGAGAATGCCTTTTATCGCTGATGTAATGGATTTAATGTGAACAACTGTGTAATAGGAGAATCTTCAGCATTTTGAGAACATGGCAGACCGAGAAAGGTCATTTTCAGATGCATGTTTGAATCGTTGTGGTTCACCTAAAAAAAAATGTAAGCCACACTTTACCAACTGGATAAGTGTCAGTAATGTCATGCTCTTTTTTTATTTATTTTTAAATGTCAATTAAAAAAAAAAAAAAAAAAAAAAATCATACAATGCTCTGATTTGAATACATCTCTTCTATGAGGAGCATGGTGGTTACGACAAGATGTTTGTGTGACCCATCTATATATATATATATATATATATATATACACACAAGCCAAAGCTAATAAAAAATAATAATAAGAACAATATAAATTTTTTTTTTTTTTTTTTTTACATTTTAGTTCAGATTCCATGTGTTTTTTTTCCTCCCAAATATTATTCAATTCTAATTTTTATCTAAATTTAAGTTTCTTAAGTTTAAGTTTTCAATTTTATATTTATATTTTATTTCAGCAAATTAGCTTTACTTTAATTACTGAAACTAATTTAATTAGTTTTAGTTAAAGGGATATTGCACTCATGAAAATTCTGTCATTACTCTTTCCAAACCCATAAGACATCTTTCATCTTCAGAACACAAATTGAGATATTTTTGATGAAATCTGGGAGCTTTCTGACCCTCCACAGACATTAACATAATGGACACGTTCAAGGGCCAAAATAGTAGTGTGGATATCATTAAAATAATTCATAATCCTAAATGTTATGAAGATACGAGCAAACTTTGTGCACAAAGAAAACAAAAATAATGAAATTACTTTATTCAGCAATTTTTTTCTCTTCCATGAAATAAAAATTGTTGAATAAAGTTGTTATTTTTGTTTTTTTATTCTTGTAGCTTCATAACATTAAGGTTGCACCACTGATGTCACATTAACTATTTTAACAATGTCCTTACAACCTTTCTGGGCTTTGAACGTTAAAGTTGCGTATAGCTGTCTATGGAGGGTCAGAAAGCTCTCGGATTTCATCAAAAATATTCCCCACACCATTTCCATCAAAAACACAGTACTAACGAAGCATGATGGATCCATGTTCTCATTCTGTTTACGTCAAATTTTGACTGTATCATCTGAATGTCTCAACAGAAATTAAGACTCATCAGAACAGGCAACATTTTTCCAGTCTTCAGCTGTCCAATTTTGGTGAGCTCGTGCAAATTGTAGCCTCTTTTTCCTATTTGTAGTGGAGATGAGTGGTACCCGGTGGGGTCTTCTGCTGTTGTAGCCCATCCGCCTCAAGGTTGTGAGTGTTGTGGCTTATTGTGGTTATTTCAGTCAAAGTTTCTCTTCTATCAGCTTGAATCAGTCTGACCTCTAGCATCAACAAGGACCACAGGACTGCCGCATACTGGATGTTTTTCCCTTTTCACACCATTCTTTGTAAACCCTAGAAATGGTTGTGTGTGAAAATCCCAGTAACTGAGCAGATTGTGAAATACTCAGACCGGCCCGTCTGGCACCAAAACCATGCCTTTCTCAAAATTGCTTAAATCACATTTCTTTCCCATTCTGACATTCAGTTTGGAGTTTAGGTGATTGTCTTGACCAGGACCACACCCATAAATAAGTTGAAGCAACTGCCTTGTGATTGGTTGATTAGATAATTGCATTAATGAGAAATTGAACAGGTGTTCCTAATAATCCTTTAGGTGAGTGTAAATCTCCCATTTCACTCAGAGTATGTGAAGTGAAACACGACCACGTCCTACCAGTGCGGGACTTTTTTTGTTTTGTTGCTAAAGTAAAGTTAAGCAGCACAATAGTTCATGTGCTTGTTGTCGCCTAATTAGGACCCGAAGTAGATAAATATAATGTGTGCTTTTTAAAACAGCAGCGGGAAACTGTGTTTACATTTTGCGTAATGGCCGCTTCTGCTCCTGGGAATGGAGAAAGTTGCATTCTATCACATGTTATCATGTTATCAAAAGTATGGGAATACTTTAAACAGAGGCCAAATAAAATGGACCTTTGTTCCATTTGCAAAACCGATATGGTGCACGACGGCAGCACAAGTAAGTAGGATAAAAAAAAAATAAAAAATGTGATCGTGTTAACAGGTAACCTGTGTTTACCTTTTATGAAAATAAACCATAGCAGAACCCTGACTATATTTTATGGTTTGTGATGCCAAATAACATTTCATGACGTCTCAGACAACAGTAAATTTGTGGCTACTGTGGTTCAATTATAAACGCTATCGTTAACTCATATTAGCCAGAGTAAAATAATTTTCTTTGCCTCTTTATTTTTTGTATACTGTAAAAACTTGAATGAATAAAGGTTGAAATATTATATTAGAAGTTGAACTTCTATATATATTTTTTCATTTATCCAAACGATTAATTGGCTAATTAAAAAAAGAACATTAGATTTATAATTTCTAAAAACAAATTATCGTTAGATTAGTCGACTAATCAAAAAAATAATCGTTAGATTAGTCGACAGGAAAAAAATCATGCAGTGTGCGCAAGTCAAAAGAGTAAATCCGATCAGAAGCTTATGATATGTAAACGCGCACATCAACCCGATCACTTTATTTCCCGTTCATGTAAACACTAGGTTCGGGTTCGTTAATCAGAATGAATTCATTCCGATTGAAGTAAAAAAGTGTCCATGTAAACACACCTTAGCTCGATATGTGTTTTAAATTAGATTCTTCATTGTCTTTATCACAGACAGTCTTATTTGTTATTGTCCCAAAATTAAACCACAAGGGAAAAAGGTAGCCATGCCCATGCCTATAATAGAACTACATCAATTAAAGGACATCCTGAGTGATGTAAACGGTACCACCATGAAAAATTACAGCCCAAAGCAAACCCCAATGAATGGGTAGAGTAGTGCTGAGGCCTGGAGATGAAAGCACATGTGGGCACACACACAAAATGAAGGCTGGCATTGCGATGGGCGTTTCCAGTGAAGGCGATTTGACTGAGGAGAAGATCCTGAAAATGGACAGTAGAAACAGGGCTGTTTTTGGTCTCGGTCCATGATGATGGGGGGATGGTTGGTGAAAGTCCATATACAGCTGGGGGTTTGGGAGGAGCAAGGGACAGCTGGCTTTGTGTGTGTGTGTTAAGCACAGTGTCTCTTTGTTCCCCTCCCATCCGCCTGGCACCAACCGGATCATTAAAGACTACAGCCGTTCATTGGCACCTCAGGTTCAGGAACAGCCCGGCGACTCTACAGAACGGCTGCACTCTGCAGGGAAGATGCTTTGAAGGTTAGAAGCCCAGCAGACAATGATCTATGCCAGCACTCCCACAGCGCACAGTGTTTCCATAGCACGCTATTATTGCAAATTACAGTGCTTGGGATAATTATGTATATATATCATAATGCTTGGTATGGAAGCTTAAACTTTACTGCCGCTGAATGATAGTTCTTCAGGCCTGAGATCTTCAGAAAATCCAGTCAGTTCAGGCTCAGTGCAGGTTAAAGCTTTGCTTTTGACCCTGAAACACTTTGTTTGTGTAACTCTGAGAGCTTATTTTCATTGCTCTTGAGAACATTTTTTCCACTAATGGTGGGATGGTAGCGGGAAATTTGTCAAATTATCGGGGTATGCCTTGTAGTTTTACAGAGCGAGTCTCATTTCCCGAAGACTTCTTCTGTACTTGTGTTTAAGTGGATCGTGTATTTGAACCAGTTCCTTGAAGTGGGACGCGTAAAAATAGCATCAGATCAATCATAGAATGTTCCAGACTTGTGCAGGTCTAGATTCAGGATAAATTAACCCATCGGGGATTGTGGTGACATGTTGCTCTACATTTTCAGTGCTGAAGATCTAGAATTGCAGGCTTAAAATAGGTAAAAAACGTAACCCCTCACAGTGAGTTTAGTATGTAATTCGCTTTGTCATAGTGGCCTTGTAGGGTTTGCAGACTTATCCCCGCTAGCTCTGCACATGTGTTATTATGCCAAGGCAAGAATCACTGTTACAGGTATATTGAGGGTTTAGGGTTTCGAAAAACCCCTTGACTGTATTAAACCTGTAACTATGAACATGCAGCTTGTCTTGCAATGTTTGTGCTATAAGCGTTAATACTATCTAAAAAGTTTAGCTTGTGGAGAAAAGATGTGAGAAAAGTTATTGCACAGTTGAAAGAGAGACCCAGTGTTTTGGGACAAGAAGATAGTAGAGAGAATTGAAATTTAGGATCTGGCTATCAAGGTTTTTAGTTGTCAGCAAACTATAGATTAACAGCGGGGAAGTAAGTGGCCTCATTCATACCAGATCACGGTATGTTCGGCCTGCAGATGTCAAGTATGCATGCTTACAGACCCCTCCAGCCAAGAGCCTGGGAACCCCCACATCACCATTAGCAAACTGACGGATATCATTAATCTTTACATCGCATGACTGATTATTCATGGTATGATCCCGTGTGAAATGGAGCTGGTCTGGCTGCTGTTTATTTTCATGTTGTCTGTGACTCCTGCTGCTGTCCGTGTCCTGAAATCACCTCTCGTCTGGCTGTACATTACGCTGACTGCTAGAATTCTCATCATCTTCTGAGCAAGAGCAATCTTAAGTGGTTTAGAGATCCCTGCTCTGATAGACACATCAGTGAAACCTCAGACTTGTGCAAATGGAGGAGTTTTTTGATAAAATGGGAGTAAAGAAGACAAACCTAAAATGAAGTAATTAAGACTCAAATACTGTGTTGTGTACCAGTTTGTTATGCAAAGAAAACTATAGATGATCCATAAAGTTTTGTTATGTTTGTAGGAGCTTTGGCCATACATCAACCAAAGGCTACTTTCCATCAAAATGATATGCATTGATAAAATTTTTGCAATGAGTTCAATAAAAGATGCATTTAGAAAATGGTGTGAATTTATGATTTGATGCTGACTTTGTCATGGAAATGTCATTGGATTTTATATAAAGAATATACATTTTTCTAGTTGTGCTGTTTTTTTTAATATTTGGTAGATATTGCTTTTAAGTAGAAAACAACTTGCAGTAAAGCAATGATGGCTGATTTGTGAGCAAATCATTGGTTCTTGTGTTTTTAAAATATATATAAATATATATAAAATAAAAAAATAAATAATCAATTATTAATTTCATGAATAATAATTCAGAATTATTAATTCACAACTTGAAACGTCATGGAAAAGTTATTGGTGGAACAACTATAACAATTTAGAAATTAGATCCTTTTACACATTTTTGGATTTGAGTGTCTGTTTGGAGAGGACTGGATTAGTCTGGTTTCTGGTGGTGTGGTTTTCTTGTAAAAGTCAGGCAAAGTGTACTGTATAGCTCCAGCATTGTGTTTGCTCAGACCTTTTCCTAAACCCAGCGGCACACAAACACAATACAGTTTGTTGTGTAGCTCATTGGGAATGAATAAAGTTCATGCTGAAACCTGTCCTAATTTTATTTTGTCTACAGTCAGTGGATTGGGTTTGTCCTTAAACGTCCCTCTCATTGTGCACATATGAACTCAAGATGATCAGAGAATCATGTGACCAAAGGGTTTGTAATGTTTCATTCATTCCAAGAGAGCAGAATAGCTGTGTTTATCTATTGCTGGCTTGATGCATCATTTTCAGGCATGTTTCTGACAATTTTATGAGTGGGAATTCGGAAAAGGGAATTTATGATCTCAAGCAGATGAGAATAGAGAGGGTTGTCATTTCCCACCTCGACAGACACGAATAAAGCCTTGACTTATGGTGGATCCATCCTCCCATTTATTTATATATCAGGGGAAACAAGTTCTTCCACTTCCCTTTTTTTTTTTGTAAGTTAACATAAAACATATAACATTTGTTTTACTTCCACAATTGTTTAATCTTGTGTCTTGGATGCCTGTTCTGGGAACTGTGCAAAAGCATTGCAGATGATCAGAGATATGTCTCTTCTGTGATTCTGTTTAATCTTCTTATAAAATTGTTAATATATTAGTTGCTTCTTCTACAGCAAGCATCCTGATTAACGTTTCTAATTCAGTTGCTATTTGAACAAACTCTTGATTTGGTTCAAGAAATGTTATATATGTCATGGTTATACTACTGTATATTGCACATTCATTGTACATGTTGCTATTAAGTTTATTGTTAGTGAAAAACGAGATGCATTGTTGAACAAGCTCTCCTTTCCTTTGATTATCTAATGCTGGTTTTTCATTGAAGAGCATGTTTCATAACCCACGTGTTTGTGTAATTCAGTACTTTATATAGCGCTCACTATTTCTGAAAGAACAGTTTATGAACAATGCTGCCCACTCCATCCCACTCTCTGGTAAGTGCTCCTGAGGGCATCGCAGCACATCGCCTGCGTTTAACATACATCAGCGGTTGTAACAGTTCGCCTGTGTCGCTGTTAAATAAAGGTTTTGTGCTTATCCCTGGAGAGACCCACACCTCTTCCATCTCCTCAGCCTGAGGCCATCTTCATGTGAGAGACTAAAACAAATCAACACGGTTCCCATGGTTTCCCAAACCGAGTCTGTACATCAGAGCTGGTGTCAAACGGTCAGAGGCTACCATTGTGTGATGCCTACAACAGGCAGAGGTCAGCAGCATGTTTTCAGCGTGTATTCACCCAACGGCTGTTCCTGTTTCTGAGAACAGATCTCATTCATGAGATGTGTTCATTGATTGTAATCCATTAGCTTTTCTCTAATACGTGATCAGTTGAAGGATTTGTTTATTTTGCTTCTACTAATGTATCAAAGATCACAAAAGCTAAGGTGGCTTGCACTGCTTTTTGTTTCAGTGATCATATATTGAATAATGAGTTCATATTTGAAGGAATTTTGGTTATAGTTATTGAAATGATATCTAAAAAGATCAATATAGCAACTTTTAAGATTTAGAAGACCATTTCATTATAAGATTGTAAGATTGACAGTGAATGTATGGATGGAGGAAGTAAAATTGAGTGGCACACTACTAACGTTTATAGGAGACCTAATTTTAGATAAGAACATGCCCAAAAATATGGTTAAAATTAAAAAAAGAAGAAGAAATATATTTATTTAGACATCAGAATAAGTTTGGGATGATATTAGGTTCATGTGTGTGTGTATATAATAAATACTAATATTAATTATTCTGTAAATATATTGTTTGATCTATAAATCTGAAAGTATTGCATAATAATGATAAAAAAATATAAGAATAACAATAATATGTAAGTAATAAATAAACACTAATAGTAATTATTTTGTATATAAATTGTCTTGTAAAATTAAGTACAAAAATTAAAGTAGTGCATAATAATTAAAAAGTGACAGGATATTATTATTATTATTATTATTATTATTATATTGCAAGATACTGCTGCAATTCAGTTTCATTTGGCGACACTAGAGGCGACGTAATCTGGCTTTGTGTTTGCACACTTTGCTTCACTTGCAGTGAAATTTACGGTCATCACTGTGAGATCCAGTTCTGTTGGATGCTGAATTAGTAGCTGATGTTGGGTTCCTGACACAGAGCTTCTTCTCGTCATCTCTGACTTCTGGATGCCTCTCCTAATCTCTCTGCTGTGCCTGTTAGCCGTCTAGCAGTTCCAAGAGCAGCACTGGCCAAGATCTTGTGGCGATGTTTGAGGAAATTGCTTGAATTTCTTTCATCCCAACCCACCGTTACTAATTAGTTTTAATTTAGCCAGAGAAACCAGTGTAATGAGGTGAGGGTTGATTTAAGAGGACTTAAATGTTCCAGTTCACTTTGTGGGATGTGGTGTGGGGATGGGAGCTGGTCAACATGGTGATTTTTAGTGTTTGTGTGCATTGGCACGTGTGCACAAAGTGAATTACCAGAAGTGGTTCATCTTAATGCTCCAAAGCTATTCTTGAGGAAACTATAACTCAAGAAAATAATCAACTTTCTACAGTTAATTTAAATAATAATTATAGATTGTCAAGTTGCTCATGTGGAAGTCTTTCTTTTCTTTTTTTACTTTGTATAAAAAGTGTTACTTTCTGGTTCAGTTTGAATTTGCTGACGGCCCTGCTAATTCATTTAATATGTGTGAGCACATATTTCTTTCAAAAACATAAAAAAAATCTTACGACCCCAGAGTTTTTAATGGTATCTGTTTTTAAATCTATCAGTTGATTATTTGAATTCAGTGTTTTTTTGTTTTGTTTTTTTTGTATTTCTAAAGAATACATTATTGGTTGAACTTTGTCCTATTCATTGTTCATAATCATACTTTTTTTTTTTTTTTTTGGTGCAAGTAGTTTGTGAGAGAGATGTTTGCAGTTTGATTTCTGGGTGTTTCCTTTCTCTGTGAGTGAATGTGGTAACAGCATCTCATGTTTGAAGGCTGTCATAGGTCTGACCTGTTTAGAGTGTTTCCTGCTGGGCTGAGGAGCCTGTGAGCAGAAGGTCACACAGCCAGTGACTGAATCTTGCTCTCCCCACCTCCATCTCTTGTCTTGCATCCGCAGACGCTTTTGTAACAGTAAAGACACTTTTAGATAGAAGACACTCATCTTAGACCTATAAACAAACCACTTCACCTGCCAAATACATGTCACTGTGACCAGACTCTCGGCTTGAGCTGCTTTAAATTTAGACATTAGTCTTTCTCTGTGATAAGGATGGTTAGAAGTAATCTTTCCTAGAATATTACAGTTGAGAAATAACATTTCATCCTAGCTCACTTCATCCTAAGTGAGCTATTTGATTTCACTTTGGAAATCTAACCATGGAATGGAACTGCAAAGCAGATGCCTTTTAAAGGAAAGCTGCAATTTTTTTTTTCTTTTTAAAGGTAAAAAACACATAGGTCTTTTATAATATTGCAGCAGTGTACATCTATTACTGTATCCTTTTAAACACTTTCAGGGTTTTGCACTTTTACTTTGTTTATGTCTAGTGTCAGCACATGGCCTTGTTAGTTATTTTCTCGGCCATGTGCTCCTTTAGCCCCTCCTCCTTGTTTCCTCTTTACCACACCCTCTTGTGTCCCTAGTTGGTGTAATTGTGCTCACCTGTCCCTCATGTATTTTCCTCCCTATTTATAGTGCACCTTACCCTTTTGTGTTTGCTTGTCCATTGTCATTCTCACCCCTTCTCATGTCTGTGTAGCCCTGTCTGGTTGGTCTTGTGCTCTTGTTTAGTCTAGTCGTTGTGAATCTATGTTTTTGTCTTGCTCCTTGTTTTAGTAATTTTTTTTTCTTTTCATTTGCTTTAATTTGTAATATTCTAGTCTTGATTCTTGGTTTTGTTTGATCATTCTCTTAAATTGGTTAAATTGGTAATTTCTTATTGTTACTTTACTTTTATTAGTTCATTGGTTTATATTCTTTGTCTTGGATTAAGCTTGTGTTTTTGTGGAGCTTTGTCCTGTCTAGTCTTGTGTTCGAGTTCCTGACCTGTCCCTGTGTGTCCTGCCCTGGTTCTACCAGCCTGGCATCTGGTCTGTCTCGGTGGTCAACAGGTTTCTGAGCTTTACTCTATGGTACCTTGTGTGGCCTACTATATCAGCCTGGTCTTGCTGCCCCCTCTGTTGCCCAAGTATTCTGCCAGTTGTTTCCTAAAGCCTTCCCAGTGGCCTTCCCTAGCTGTTCTGTTTATTGTGTTCCTGTTGTGGTATCTGTTGTGCACTTTTACTACCTCTTGTATCAGTCTGTCTTGTCAGTAAAACCTTGTTATCTCACTGCAATTGGGTCCTCCTTCCCAGATCATTGAAAAAGCTCTGTTTATCCATGTTGATTAATGATGCTGATTACAAAATCATCACAAGTCATGGCCCAGTGGTTAGAGAGTTTGACTCCTAAACCTAGGGTTGTGGGTTCGAGTCTTGGGCTGGCAATACCACTACTTGGGTGCCCTTGAGCAAGGCACCAAACCCTGAACTGCTCCCCGGGCACCACAGCATAAATGGCTGCCCACTGCTCCGGGTGTGTGTTCACGGTGTGTGTGTGTGTTCACTGGTGTGTGTGTGTGCACTTTGGATGGGTTAAAGAGCTGCAACTAACAACTGTTTTGGTATTTGATTGTGTGCAAAAATTCTCAAATATATTTTTAACAAAACAAATTGATTTAAATGCTGTTTGGAAGCAGCAAAATAGATAAAATGACCAAAGTGGGATGAACCTGAATAAATCCAGAGCAAGGTTTCCATGTGCAAAGGTTGTTGGCAGCTCTGCTCAGGAGTACCACCAAGCCATGTCTGCTTTTGGCAAGCTAACTCACAGGGCTGGATTGGGTGACTTAATCAGGTTTGTCAGAGGCAGTATAGCATGTAGGGGGGTCTCTTTGCTCCTGAGTTGGGGTTTAGGTACTAAAAACAAGAAATGGCTAATTGCAACATGGCACATCACACATGCACCTCCAAGGAGACTGCTGCTGGATCCTCGACCATCAAGATGGGAACATCGCTTCTAGGTCAGCTGTGTTTGTTTCTCTAGTCAGGAGACTTTTGATTTGAGGTGAGATGAGAAGCTTTGTGTGCTTGAATATACTGTTGACAGTACCGACTTTCTAAACAGAACTGAGTTACAATTCACATATATATTATTGCATGCATCGTAATGATATAACTTTTTAATGCATTTTTTTTTTTTATACATGGTATTTTAATCCATTCTAAAAAAAATGTAATTGAACTTCACATGAGTTTACAGAAGTGGTTGTTTATAATAAACCCATAACCGAGCAGAGAAATTAAGATTTTACCTGATCCTAATATCAATATGGCCTGTCTTAGGAGTTTCTACTATTTGGTTCTACTCATTTTCATTATACTTTTCGTTTCGATGCTGTATCAGGTATGCAACAATACAGTTAGCCCTCATGGATCAATAGAAGCGCTTAAACTGTCTATCACGTTATGACTGTGGACGAGTTTCCTCATCTCCACAGGCAAAAACAGAGCCTATTCAGAGAGTAGAAACTGTAGAAATAAATGCAATTCATAAGCGTGTATTGAACCGTTGATGTTTTACCGAATGGTTCAATGTTATATTGAGATTTGTGTCATCCCTAGTCTGTATTGAAAAAATAAATAAAATAAATGGCAACAAGTGTTGTGATAATACAGTATCAGCAATCACAGACACCTGCGTTTGGACAGGATTCGATTTCTCAGAGGACATTTGAGTTTGCAGAAAAACTGTAGTTATTTGCTCTGGAATCTTTACAAAGGTTGTGTGAGGGGAAAACAGACTTCAGATTTTCATGGGCTTAATATGGCAAAAATATAAACTTAGGAAAGTATGACCTCCTGGAAAACTAGCCCAGTCCAAACAGGGCTGTGGAGCCATTTTATGGGGTTTTTATTTTATTTTTGACAGCAGCGGGTCGTAATTTGAAATGTTGTAAAAGAGCAGGATGAGCATTTTGCAGAATATCTCCTTTTATGTGGGTTTAAACCAATGAATGAGTAAATGAATGTTACTTTTTTTTTTTTTAATCGAGAACATCTGAACACATTGCACTTTATATTGTTGTAAGTGGAGCTGTCATTCATTTATCACAGTAAAGGCCCCAAAAGAAGGTCAGTGTTTAATTTTAGATGTGCTAATTTTTTAGAAAAATGTGTGGATCTCCTTCTTTCTCCTCATTTGTCTTCCTTTTTTTTCTTTCTAGCTGCTCTCAAAGACCTTGACCAATTTTACCAGTCAGTCTAAACAGTGCTGGTTTGATGCACCCGACCACGCATGAATCTAGGCCAGACCTAGAATTTTTCATTGACCAGCTCTCCACTGATCTCTATTCATAGCTCGAGGGAACCCAGAGCCACCACAACAGCTGTGAGAGCAGGGCCGGCCGGCCCCTAGGAGCCCACAAGGGGTGGAACTAACATATGCACCTTCTCATCCCCCTGAACCTTAAATGGGTAACAAGATGTAAGCAGCTCTTGATTTTACTACCCAGCTGCTGCTGTTGCATCAGAAACGACTAAGCGTTCTCCTCAAAATAGTGAAAGGATGAGCAGATATGGGAAATGAGAGTGGCCGGCCCATGCTGTAATCCGCAGCTTTCGTCCCCGTTTTCCTTTTTTTTTTTTTTTTATCCTTGAAAATGTGCCCTTGTGACAATTAGCACACTGATCATTAGTGTTGTTCGTGTGTGGCACCAGGCATCTCTTTCCGGGAATGTCATTCTGCCCAGCTAGTCATAAACTGAGCATGTTATTTTTCTGCTTTATGGGTTGTTTTTTAATTTTGTTACCATGGCACTGTGAGTCAGTGTCCTAGTGTCAGCTTTGTTTATCTGGGCCGCACATGTATCAGAGCGAAAGCGTGAGTTCTTTGAGAAATCAAAGGAATTATTTGAAAAATAGTAGAAATTTCACACTGAAGTGGTCTGCATTCATGCTTATTTCTTATCAAGTCATATAAGTGTTTATGAAAGACCCAGCTGAGTGTGAAGTGGAGCCAATTGTTTCATATGGGTATGATTAAGGGTCACCTTATCTGTAGAACAGGATACAGGACCCTCTAGATGATCTGTACAGTTTTTTTTTTTTTTTTTTTTTTTTTTTTTTTGCTTTTGTTTTGAATCTTTTTGTAATTTTTTTTTTTTATGGGAAAAAAGTTGGCTTAGGATTGTTGTCACTACTGTATCAAAGGGATTTGTCACAAATTCTTTACATTACAGCAATGAGAATGTATAATATAAATTTGTCCATTACTAATAATGGACAAATATATATATATATATATATATATATATATAAATCCTAATAATCGAAATAGATTTCATTCATTTAAAATTTATTTTACAGACATTCCTATGTGGCTTGAAAACTACTTCCTGTGACCTAATTATTACACGTCTTATTTTTATCATTTGTCTTCTAAATGCATGCATCAAATCATCACTTTATCTCAAGCGATCAGTGTGTTTCCATGTTTTCTGTTATTGTCTGACACACTCAGATTAAACCGAGCAAGGAGCCTATGGGTCCGTTTCCTCCTCGTGTCTTCAGTTGCGTTGCATCTTTGAAATTTACCGCCTTTTCATGTAACTTTGGCCCAGCAGTTTCCTCTTCTTGTGATGAACGCCTACTTCCTCAGTCTGTTTCCTCTCTCTTTCTTTATCTCTGTCTTTCTCACTGGTTAAGTCAAGGTTCATGAGGAGTTGTGTGATAAATATGGATGTAGTCTTGATTTTAAAGTCTTTTGTTGATGATGCGTCTTGGTGGTGAAGCAACACACTGCACTGCTGAGGCTTAAAGAACAGGAAACATAAACTCGTTCGATCGGGTGATCGTTGCAGAGGTTTCCGGGTAAGTTTCTTTATGCTTTCTTATGAGTCTGGGCAGCTCAAAGTGTGGCTTTGTCCACTGGGGTCAACTCTGTGACCCCTAGCATATCACTACAGATTTGTCTGTGAACCAGGCTGCATTTTTCCTTTTTGCAAATATAAATACGTTGCTGAAACTTTTCGTTTGGTCTGTTTGCTTTATTGAGGTCTCTCCATCGAGCAGGCAGGATAATCAATATTGGCCTAGACACTTGAATTTGTTTTGAAATATGTAATTTAGATTTGATGTGCAGTACTGTAGCTGTGTACCTGTTGAGTGACATTTCCACACTGCACTGTGCTGTGTTTACTAAATAGATGCATCGTTTTAGTGCATATGTGGGTGGATACTTGTTTAACATTTTAACTTTAATCTTTACTGTTTCAGAATCAGTAGGGTAATTTTTACTAAAAGTTGTGGTTTCCTTAGGTAGCTATGGAAGGTAGGTACTAGTGAGATGTGGAAACTGCTGCTTAGCTGTGTGAGTAATTTGACAGGATATCCTGGTTGCTGTATGAGAAAAAAATGACTTGTTTTTGACACTAGGCGTAAACTGTAGCTCAGATTGAAATAATGAGTGCAGAATTTTTGATTTTCTACACTGTTAGTTTTTTGTAAAACAAACATTTCAAAAGGAATTAATGGTGTTTTTCTTTTTACACTTACTGTTAGTGGCAAGGATCAGGAGAGTCAGGCATTTGATAGGAACTTAAAATGTCTGTTGTACATCAAAACATCATTCTTTACTGATTGTTCATCTCTCAGCGTTTCCCAAACAGAGAGATTAAAAAAGTAATACCATGTTGTAAGACATTTGTTTGAACATTTGATTTCGGAATCTGAATATGGTAATGATTCAGTACCATGTAATATGCATTTAGACAGACAGCAAAGTAAAAAAAAAAACAAACAAACAAAAAAAAAAACACTTTCTATAGTTTAAACAAGAAAAAATTATAATGTTTATTATTAATGTTTGCTAATATTTGTTTGTTTATAATTAGCATTATTTTGTATTGGTTTACCATTATTGATATAACTAAAATATTTAAAATAATTATTTATTATTATTTTTTTATAAATATATTATTAATGCTATAATTAACTTTTAAAATATTTTATTGCTATTAATAGTTTATTCTTTTATCTATTCATATTTATTATTCGTATCAAAATAATATTTAAAATAACATTATTATTATATCTAGAATAATATTTTGATATGATTTTTCTGTATAATACAAAGTGTGCAATATTGTCTGAAGCTTGAATACATTCATTTTCGCTCAAACGTTCCTCACGTTAACGGTGTGACATTCACCGTGAACGGTGAGGGAGTCAGCAGTTTTGCAAAATGCATTCATGAATGTGTAAAATGCATTTTGTGCATGTTCGCCATGCTCTTGTGAGTTCAGCACCATGGCAAGAAGTCATGATAGATGGGAGCACAGTCCGAATCTATAATCTATAATCTATAATCTCCCCTCCTCTCCTTCCACACTGAGAGCCACACTCGGTTGTTGTATGAAAATATCTCTTGGCGTCATTCTGCCGTTTACATTATTTCTATAGCAACCGATGGAAATTCACCAGATACGCGTCTCAAAACGAGACCCGCAGTTCTGTCTCTAGAAAGGTTTGTAGAAACAAGGCACAGGTCAGAGCTGCAGGGTAGAAATGAGAGCTGACTGGTGTCAGTTAGACAAAGAAAGTGAGTAGCAATAACTCCGTAGCTGTCTCGTGTGTCTTTGTTTCTCAGCGCAGATAAAGCTCGCTGCTCCTTTGTAGCCCCTGCTAGTTTGGGCCCTCTGTGCTCCTGGGCCCTTTGTAGAGGTGTCCAATGAATCACTGGAGGGCTTTTTTTTTAATCTATACAGGAAGTGGGCAAAGCAGTGAAGCGAAACCTGGTGAGAGTGTGAACATTCTGAGCATTCTTTCACTTTCTTCTCACAACTGACGGACTGCAGCTGTTCGGCTTGGTGGTGTTGAGCTCTCTGCGGGAGTGAAATCTTAAGATTTAAACCACACTGGGACTGTCACTCTGACAACCACATGCTGTCCCGTCCATGATGTTCAGCAGCTAATAAAGGTAGTCTCAGTTTGACCGCAAGGATGAACAAGCTTTTACATTGATCATGTACCCGTGTAAGTTTTCTTGTGGTTATATGTTAAATCACTGATAATTCTACTACAGTTCACTTAGTGTCTGTAACTTCCGAGCAATACTAATAAAACAGGTTGGCTGATTAGTTTGTAATTATGCTTTTGAGTGGCCTGCAATCAAATTATTGCTATCATTTGTCTCTTGTTTAAAATTACTGTGTGAAATGATAGTATGTAGTAGTGTTGTCAAAAGACCCGGTACTTCGGTACCAAGTCGGTACTAAAAAAATTAAAATGTGACGGTACCAGGTTTCTTTAAGTATCGGTGATACCGAGTACCCGGTCAACCCGGTTCTTGAGGCATACAGCGCTATGATTCCCGTGAAGCTGAAAACACGGACGGAATCTCAAAATCCAGTCATGAAAATGAAACTTACATTTTAACATGGACAGGCACGGAATTTGTCAAAGTTAGCATAAATTAATCAAATCTCCATAATGACCAGTATCTGTAAATGTTAAGCCGCACAAGTTGGTTGTAATCTGAATCCTGCATGTTCTGCACGTCTCTGTGTGAATGAATGAATGAATGGCAGTGACGTGCGGGTTTGTTTAATACATAGACTGAAGCGTGTGACACTTGCAGTAATTTGTAGCATCTGCAATCTCAATGAGGACATAAATACATCAACCACATCACCAGAACTGTTCTGAGTCCCTTCACAAGCATTTTACCGTTTCATTTGAGTAAAATCAATGTCAATTTAAAGGTATTAATGGCAACCCGTCAAAATAAGTGATTTTTTTCATGAAGGCATTGTGCTAGAAATATTAGCCTACTATTATTTAGTAGAATGTATGTGATACTGCTACTACTGTTGAAAAAATTAATGCAACTTTATTTTTTAAAGAAATAAATCATATAATATTTCTTCCATGTTTTAATTTTAATAGCAAATCCCCTTTATTTACCCCAAAATAAAATGTTTAAATTTCATAAATTAAAAGACAAATTAAATTTGGGTGAAACTTGTTTACTGTTTTTCATAACTATATTACTTGTAGAAAAACTTTAAACACAATTTTAAATAAGTATAAAGAATGGCATGGGTTTTATTTTTAGGTATAAAAAGTTTTATTTTTTATTTTTTTATTATCATATTTTTGTGTTTTGCTTTGGTACCAAAATTGGTACCGGGAGCCGTGGATTTTCATTGGTACCGGTACCGAAAATTGAAATTTTCTACACTAGTATCTGATGTTGATATAATTTATATATGAGTTTCATATACGTGTCATATTGTTTGCAAGGTATCCCATGGTACTTTAAAGAATACCAATGCATTTTTATGCATGACACCATAGCATTTTAAGGCTGCATACATCATCGGGGAAGTCTAATTTAAAAAGGTAACAGTTAAATTGCTAAATAAAAAAGAAATTATAGTATTTTAAACCTCACAAGGAATAATTGTAAATTTTATTATGGTTACTTTTCTTAAATAAAAGATCCTTTATGATGCATGCAGCCTTCAAATGCGACCTCCAGAGGACGCAGCCTCTGAAATAAGGCGCACCCCATGTTACCTGTCCTAAACATGGTGTTGCAATTGTATGTGTCCTAAAACATGTCAATACCACGGTATTACAATGGTACATGTCCTTAAACATGATATTGCCATGGTATGTGTACAAAAACACGATAGTGCCATAGTATTTGTCCTAAAACACTGTCATAAGGGCCTTTCACACCACAGGAACCTTTACATAGTACCAGAACTAATTGTGGAGCTACCCACTTTTGGGCATTTTCGCACTACCAGAACTATGTGTGATTTTTAGTACCGGACTGCCTTTGTCGAGAACTAAATTAACTCCTACTCTGGAGCAGGGTCTAACCAGCACAACTGGTACTACCCGTGACGTAAGTACACATTGATTGGCCAGACGCGTATGAAAACGCCCTCACCCGCCATGATTTAAAATGCTGTGTAACATAATGTAAACATTGTGCCAACTTATTTCGCAAGTATGGTGAACAGCGATACATTCGTCGTTGGAGATTCTTAATTCTCCTTTCCGTTCTTTCAATCGCTTTACATATATGTTGACATTCCATGTCCATTATTGTGAAACCCGCCAGACACAATAAAAACACTGCTATGATCACAGCATACTCTTGTTGTTAATGTTGTTCTTCTTTGTTAACATTGTTGAACACAGCGCACAAATGACATCACTGTCGACCGGCTTACGTCACTTACTAGTACACACCATCGGTGCGAATGCAACCCTTTAAATGGTACTGGGAAATAGTTTGTACACAATCGTCCCATTACTTTAGTACTGTTCATTTAGTTCTGGAACTAAAGCGGTGCAGAAGGCCCTATTGTATACATGGTAAAGACATTGTAGTACACACTGTAAAACATGTTTTAACCATAGTACATGTCCACATACGTGGTATTTTCATAGTACATGACCCAAAACTAGGATTGTTATGCAATGTGTTCAAAATATGGCAAATGCATAGTAGTATTATGTCCTCAAAACATTGTATTGGAATTGTACATAAACTGCAGTTGTCCTAAAGCGTCACAATAGCATAGTAAATATCCTAAAAAAAATATATTTATTTCTGTCGGCGCTGATAGCCTCGATGGCAGCTCGTTGACGTAGCGCCTTTACACTTTGGTCGACCCAGGTTCGGGTCCTGGCTCGTGGCCCTTTCCCAATCCTATATTGCCATTGTGCAGTTCTCGGAAACTCTGTGGTATTCATGTGCAGTATAGTGTGAATTGTTTCTCCATTTCAGGTTTTCTCACATTAAAGGCTGAATGTTTCGGGGAAACTGGTGGTGAACGTGGCCACTGGCCAGGGTGATTGATTAATTCAGTGGGTTTTACAGAAGGGATTGAATGGAAGAGCAGGCACTGCTGTGTGTGTCCCTGCCCCCATCGGAGAGACACAGGCATCTCCAGGCCTGCCTGTTCAAATGACTGGACTATTAAGCAGAAATCAAATCCTGACAGTCTGTTTTTTTTTTTAAATCTCCGTTCCTTTCAACAGGGTTATTGTGTAGGTTTAAGAAACCACGTCTATCAAATATGCTAATTTGTTTCACTTTAATTGTCATTTATTTTGTAAAACTTTTTGATGGACACATGAATGCTTTAGCGAACAAATTCTTAACTAGACATGGTTTGGTGAAAGCACCTTACATGACTGTTGCGTGTTGTGTCCCACTGGCTTTGTGGTTGTATCCACATATCCAGCATTTCATGCTTAACTGTTATGTCAACAAACAGTGTGGAATAAAACCACTTGCAAGTGTATGCTGTAGTAGCTTTGTGCATGAGTTTTATTCTCTTGTAGTGAAGCCAAACATAGAAAAATAAGAAGTAGAATGCATAAATATTTAAACAAAAAAATTACATGGAGAGATCATCAGTCTTGAAGGCCTTTCATGACTATATCTGTGTTTAAGCAGATGCTCTACACACAGCCATATTAAGGCCAAAAGCATGAAAAATGTGTTCTCCCCCCCCAAAAAAATGTTTCTCTCTCTGTGATCAAATTATTTCAAAAGTTTGATTAATTGTCTGATCTAATGTTTATGCAAATGAGTGATAGGCTGAAATGTTCAAAACAGTTTTTCGGTTTCAGTAAAAAATGTAAGAGGGCCAGAATCATTGGCACAATTTGGCAGTGATGTTTAATTAGCGTTTCTCGTCGTTTTATGACTATATCAGTGTCTGTTCTGTGGATACAACATTTATAAACTACCACAGGTAAACCAGTCAGCTGTGTGGATATTAGTGCTGGATTAACATAATCGATTTCTCATTTTTAAATGAATGCTGAAAATGGATTCTTAAATCTCAAGTTCAGTCTTTTAATCAATGCTGTTTTCGTAGATGCATGCACTACACTAAACATTATTTGTACCACTCCTGCCATTCAGTAATCACAATAAGCTTCGTGCTTTCTTGCTTTTAAGTCCCAGTTTTCAAATTCAGTAAGTTTTGTCTTGAGATACAAACAATGAATGTAGTTTTGATGTTTTTTAATGTGGCTGTTGTCTGTAGCAACCTCAGTTCAAGCAGCATTTCCCTCAGGAAATCCATTCGGTGTCCATAAACCTGATGATGAGCTACTAAAAATAACTCTAGAGAGGAGCATTTTGCTAAATACTATATGCACCATATTAGATATTCATTAGATTATTACTTAACCTGTTGTGTTCATTACTATGATTGAATAAATCTGTCATGAAAACAAGTTTGTATTCAGCTCGTAAAAATTGTGTACCAATATTATTATTGTTTTTATTAAATATGAATGTCAGGGGGGCTTTGCATATATGCATGCGGTGTAAAATAAAATAAAAAGTAAATAAATAAATAGTTGCACTTTAAATAAAATAGAACAAATAAAAGAACATTAACTCCTCTTTCTCTTAATTTTTTTTTACAGTATTTCAAATCTTATAAGACCAAAGGATAAAAAATGACAACTATTTGCAGCTATTCTGTCCATTTGAACGACAGCTGAGAGCTTTACATAAATCCTGGTACTCAGATTTATTGACTTCTGTCAGCTGAAATCATGCCATCTGTAATGGGGAAACTTCTTACCATGAATGAAACATTTCCAAGAGAACCACCCTGGAAAGAGGCAACTTCTGATGGAGCAGATGCCATAGCAACAGAGCCCGGGTAGTGTCTGTGGAGATTATTATGGGATGAGTCATGACATGGCAGCTTGTTTGAATGGGCTGAATGAATGCTTGTTTCACAGGCTGCGTGTGTTCTTGTTTTCTCTCCAAGAATCATCCCCCATGCATTATGGAATGGGGGGTTAAAAATGCAACGGGGATTATCAACAAAGACAAAAGGAGATCCACGCTGTCCCGAGTGTCAGGAGTGCTAAATAATTTACACAGGGATTTACAGATGTCAATTTCTCTTTATCAGCTCAACTAACCTTTTCTTTTATTGTATTTGTTTTATTGTATTTGTGTTGCACATTTTAAGACTTCAGACATATATAGATTTTTTCATATTCATTATGTGCAATAATTATAATGCAATTAAGTAAATATTGCGAGCCAGATACTTTAGGAAAATTGAGCTGTAATGAACTTCTGTTAGTTTGACTACAGCTATAAAGAAAAAGCCTGTCTTTATAGTGCAAAATGACTTCATTTGTTAATGTGCTTTAGAGATTTGCTCATGTTGCCCTTGTGCTCTTTATTGCAGATTGAAATGGCCTAAAAGAAAATAGTCAGTTTAATTTCAGCCAATAGTCCATATCATGGGAAAAGAACATTACCCTTGCTCTTTTGAAATGGAGTTTGCAGTACTGTACTGCAACACAATACAAAGCTGCAGTTCACCAAGACTATTTATATAAACCAAACATGAAAATGTGTCATTTTGTCAACATGTCGATTTGTCATAATGACATACAACCATGTGCACAGTAATATATGACGGCCTGTGTTTGCATATCCCATGACTGTTCAGTACTCCGCAGCTTGTCACACATTGTTATTATATATAACAGCGCTGTTCATTTTATAGAAACTTGTAAATTAAAAAAAAAAAAAACATAATTTAATTGTAGCTTGTAGCTTGCAAATAATAGATATTTTTGGAAGTGTCAGACTTGTCAGACAGTGCTGTAAATGTACTTTATTCTTTAACATTCATTTAAATGTGTGTTAAATGTGTTAAAAGCACATTGAGCTGGATAGGTGCTGTATATATTGTCTAATGGCAATTGATTTCAGTAGTTTTAGTTTAAAAGCAAAATTCAGACATGAATAAAAAAAGTGTTTAAAAGACACACAAGTATGTAGATCTTACTGCGGTAATTAAAATGTCCCAGTATCAAATGTCACAAGAGAGGAATGTTCTCGTTCCGAGTGATACTGCGCCGGTCAAAGCTTTGCATTCCTGAAATACAGTTTCAAGGTTTTCCAGAAGACTTCCTCAGTGTCAGCTCTTACACATTAGCAGCAAATGATCTAGTGACAGAAAGAGCTCTCTGTTCTCACCTGAAGGTCAAACATGCTTTTGAACCAAATATTTGATGTTCATTCAGTTTTTGTAAACAAAAGTTTTGAAAACAGACAACAAGGATACAAGGAGTTGGATCATAAGAAAGATAACCATCGAGCATATACATAAAATGACCAGCAGCACCCTGGTATCTAATCAAGATAGAACTGTGTGTTCCAGTATTTCAAAATTACTGGAATCGAAATGGCCTTTCGCACCGCTGGAAACTTTAAATAGTACTAGAACTAATTGTGGAGCTACCCACTTTTGGGCGTTTTTTCACATCGCTGGAACTGGGTGCAATTTTTATTTTTATTTTTTTATTTAAGTACTGAACTGCCTTTTTTCGATAAACCAAAATAATTCCTACTCCGCAGCAGGGTCTAACCAGCACAACTGGTACTACCAGTGACTTAAGTACACATTGATTGGCCAGACGCGTTCGAAAACACCCTCACCCGCCATGATTTAAAACGCTGTGTAAACATACTGTAAACATTGCGTCAATTTATTTCGCAAGTATGGTGAACAGCGATAGATGGACGGATGCTGAAGTGCAGGCACTTGTACAAAATTTAGCACTGCCAGTTGTCGTTGGTAGATTCTTAGTCCTCCTTTCCATTCTTCCAATCACTTTACATATACGTCTACATTCCATGTCCATTATTGTGAAACCCACGAGACACACACATTGTGAGACACAAAAACATTGTTTCGATCACAGTGTCCTCCATCCTCTTGTTGTTAACATTGTTCTTCTTTGTTAACGTTGTTGAAAGCTGTCGACGGGCTTACGTCACTTAATGTGACACACCGTCTGTGCGAATGCAACCTTTTAAATGGTACTGGGAAATAGTTCGCGCAAAATCATCCCACTTCTTTAGTACTGTATATTTAGTTCTGGAACTAAAGCGGTGCGGAAGGCCCTATTGACCAAAGTACTGGAATTTTTGACATCCCTGGTTGTACTAATCAGTTTGATAAAGTGTTTAATAAATTTGTATGCATAGTATAACCCTAGCTTTTCCCCTCTATCTCCCTCTACAGGCTTGGATGAGAGCCAGGCAGCAGTGAGCAGCCACATCCTCCATCAGCGCAGCCATGCCGCCCCCAGCAGACATTGTGAAGGTGGCCATCGAGTGGCCAGGGGCCTTTCCCAAACTCATGGAGATTGACCAGGTCAGTGCCTTTGGCTGACTTAACCTTCATCTCCATGCATGTATATGTAACTTACAATAGTGTATGTTTGCTTTTTCTCCCAAAAATGTACGTTCTGTCAGTATTTACTGACCTTCATGTTGTTTTAAAGCCACTTTAATGAGCAGAGCTGAAAGCACAACACTAAAAAGAGACCCCTCAGTCCTAATAATTATGTGCTTCACAGAAGAATAAGTAATGTGGGTTTGGGAAAACATGGTGAATAAATAATGACTTGATTTTCCACTTTGGCTGAACTATTCCTTTCAAATTTGAGAGAGAAGGCCCTGCAGTGTGTGTCTGATTCATGAAGATGGTGCTATAAAAACTATTGAAACAAAGTACCTTGCATAAATCACCCTAAAGTTATTTATTCATCATTCATCCTTACTCTAAAATTCTGTGTTAGTTCTTTGTTGCTCTTGAATTGACTCAACCGAACGTTTGATCAAAAGTTTTACAATCTAATATCAATGCAGCAGTATTATTGGGTATAAAGAATGTTTGTTAGCCATAAAGAAATATGGTAGAATATGTATATTTTCATTTTATTTATTTTTTTCTGCAGAAAAAGCCTCTCTTAGCCATCATTAAAGAAGTCTGTGAGGGGTAAGTAAAAATCCATTTACGATATTTGTATTTGAAAGAAACGAAGTGATTTAGTGACATTTTCTTTCTTTCTCATCTTACGTTAATGCTTTGTTTACAGGGTTAACTGCTGTATTTCTGCTTTTCCATAAACACCACCATTTTGTTCAGACCTGTTATAAATAGCATAAAAAGTTATTTATTAGACTGAAATATGAGGTCATTTTATAAAATATTGTTTTATATTGTTTTTGTCAAAGCTTGAATTATTTGAGCTTTAAAGTTGTTTAAATAGTATTTTACAGTTCCAGAAATTACCACTGATGTTGTTTCAAAAGAACGTTGCTACTGTTAACAATATGTAGCTTTATTCTAATATAATAATCTTCCAATAAGCTGTTGATTCTAAGAAATGTACCCAATCACCTTTCACCGATGCTGATTGTTTTTCACTGTATGCATCACTGCAGTCCCTGATGATTTTTCCCTCGTCTGAATTTTCTCTTATTAGGTGGAGCCTGGCAAACCCTGAAACCCTTGCCCTGCAGAATGCTGACGCAACAAACTTCTACATCACCGAAAAGGTTAAATGCAAAATCTTGTAAAGAAGTTGTATTGCAAAAAATAAAAATACCAGTGCATAACCTTACCTATTTTTTATTTATTTTTCATAGAATCGCAACAACATCAAAAATGGCTCAATACTGCGGCTTACTACTTCAGCTGTGAGTAGCACATTTGAGTTAATATATGTATTTTTGGCATCTCCAAAGGCTTTATCAATGGGAGGGACCCGCTTTTATCCTCTGAAGCACTGCTCCGTCCATCTGGGGCCTGTAATCCTTCAGATGTGAGGGGTGATAGGTTACATAACCAAAGCTTCCTAAAGTGTCAGCAGCTGAGAAACATTCTTGCGTGACTTGCGTGACCAGCTGTCATTATTTTTTCTCTTCCGATCATGGATTGGCACTTTTTGTTATAAAAATGTATTGACGTTTTGGAGCTGCATTATTATATTATTTCATTCAGAAACTGTTGTTCATATGACCTTTCTGAATTTGCAGCTTGGGGATGATGTTATTCAAAGCTGATGTCTGTGACATTTGAAACATTTGAAATCGTCCCCTCTAGCATAATGACAACAATGACTGTTTCTCTTCCTGTGATGTTCTGCACCAGCCACCACTGATACTTAACAGTCGTCAGTGCTCAGTATGGTTTCAATAAATTTTATATAGAAAAGTAATTCTGTAGTGCCTGGTAAAGCATTTATTTATAATGGTGTATTCCGTACTCTACATCAGTGCAATCAAGGTGCTTTTTAATTTGATCAAAGCAGTTGTTATAAAAAGTATTTGGAATTTTACGTCACATTGTTAGTTTGTCATTGTTTTGATATTTTGCATCTAATGCAGTTTTCATCTTTAAACAAATTACCCTTTTTTCTATTAAACGTTTGTCATTTAAATCAGATAAATGTACAATTTTATATGTATTTATATATATTTTATAGAAGTTTTTTTTTTTTTATTGGCAGTTGCCAACGTTCCTCATTTCCACTATCTGTCACTAAAATGATGTACTAAAATGACTACAACTTAACTATGTATAGTTTTTATTATCCTATATAGTTAACTTAACCCAAAAAAAAAAAAATTATATATATATATATATATATATATATATAATTAAAATATTGAAATATTAAAATAACAAAATATTAATAAAAATATAATTGTGTCACAACGGTGCTTGAATTATTTTGGTACTCAGGGCCTCAACTTCGTGTGTCACATTAGTGTGTCTAAAGTGTCTAAATACTTTTTGGTTCCATTGCAAATGCAGAAATTTATGCCAAATAAACTAACTTTTCATTTTATTTGAGTATAACTTGGAGAATAGTTTAAATTTAGTCATTTACATTAAAATGACATATGATGGATAATTGGATAATTGCAGTATGTAAAAACCATTAACTGACTTATTTGCATGCTTTATATTCTCTAATGAGGGGATTGTGGATTCAGCGAGAGTAATTTAGAGAAGTGCAGTCTCACCTTCTTCCTTGAGTTGTCTGACTAAAAGGCCTGACATCCTACATGACAATCTGTCACGCTTTCATTAACACGCCTCTTCTCTGGCCATGGTAACAGGCCCAGATGGCCCTGCAGCTGCACGAACGCATCCAGTCGTCAAGCATGGACATTAAGCTGGAAGCTCTGAAGGATCTGGCCAACTCTTCACGAGACATCACCTTTGCTCAGGAGTTTATTAACCTCGACGGCATCTCGCTGCTCACACAGATGGTGGAAAGTGGCACAGAGTAAGTAACTGTGTTTGTTCCTCTGGCTGCTTTTCCTTCTGTCTTTCTGTTTACATTACAGAGCTCTTAATATTCACTCATTTATGTGTCCTCGTAGCAGGGTTTTTGCCATTTGCAATTCATACCCGAATAAAAGCACAGCCAGTGACTTGCACTGTACTCTGTGATGAAGATTTCTCAGTGATTTTCAATAGGAGTCTTCAAATCCCAATATACATAATATACCAATCAAAAGTAAGATTTTTCTTTCTTTTTTTAAGAATTTCTACTTCTATTCAGCAAACATTTATAGGATTAGATTATTTCTGTGTAAACAAATTACACTTTTTCTTAATCTTAAAAGATTAAGATTAAGTGGCACAACTGATTAAGATTAAGTGCACAACATTGGTAATAATAAATATTTCTTGAGTAGCAAATCAGCATATTAGAATGATTACTGAAGGGTCATGTGACACTGAAGTATTCCCAGTTTTGGGTTCTGTGCCTTGCTCAAGGGCACCTCAGTCATGGTATTGCAAGCCCAAGACTCGAACCCACAACCTTAGGGTTTGGTGTCAAACTTTCTAACCACTAGGCCGCGACTTCCCCTATAAAACAAACAAACTAAAAAACAAACAAAAAATATAAATAAAAGCAGACATTTTGAAAAAACGCTAGTATGTAAGTTTCTTTCTCATTCTGCAGCAATACAAACGTTTGCGCACGTTTAGCAGGCTTTAAAGGCCAAAGTAAACTTTTCACTCCTACATGAGGGTCCGCGTACAGTTTGTATGACGCAAATTAAATCACCCAAAATTGTATGTGTGTACTCATATAATGTATAATGAGTTGTTCCCTGCATTATTTTAGGAAAGCGTCTTGTGATTTACAGTATTTAGCTGCTCTAATGTGCCGTTAAAATGAACAGTGAAAGTAATGCAATATATGCAATATATTTTAACTGGTAAAATTAAGTGTAATTAAGTTTGTAAATAACTGAAGGAAATATCTGTTTGCTAAATGAAGCCAACTAACATGATTCATATTGCTGAAAAAATTCACATGCTATGAAAATACAGGTATCGGTATCGATGAGTACCAAAAATAAAAGTATCGGTATTGGACTCATTCGGAAAAGAGTGGTATCGGTGCATCCCTCTCCTTAATCACAGTCCAACATTGTGGCTTCAAAGCCAACACAACAAAGGGCAAGTTTCCTCAATCAAAACACAACTAACATTGTGCCCTGAAATCCAAAACGTGTTTTAATCACATCAAAACACAATAGTGGGCCCACAACCATAACAAAACACAACTATCCTTAAACACTTAGATGTCCTTAAATACAACACTGAGGGCAAATTGTTGTTGTGTCTGACAGCATGTACAGTTGGGTTTAATCACACTTTGTTGTGTTTGGAGCCACAGTGTTGTGTTGTGATTTAAAACAACGTGATTTAGGGCACATGTTGTGATTGAGGACTCTTTGTGGTGTTTTTAATGCCGCAATCAAAGCACAAACAATGCACCTTCCAATACAACACTCAATCACATCAGAGATGCACCATCCAAATAAACTGCAGATATTTTATAACAGACACAGGTCTATTAATAATAAATGAAGTGAATACAATTCACTCCCTGCCAAGCAGCCGTGCAGCTTGACCATCTCAGTTGAAGGTTAAAGCGGACATAGACTATCTGCTGAGCTGGCGCTTTTTCAACTTCTATACGGACAGTCCCATGAGGAGGCCAAGCTCTGCCAGCAGACACAAACTGCCTCAGTAACCAAACAGAGTACATAAATGCAGAAACATGGAGGGAGAAAACTGGGACTGGAGAAACACACTTAAAGGCTGAGTCAAGGAATAATAATGCTTTAAAGAAACACAAAGGAGTATAGGAGGATACAGTATATACACATTCATGACAGCAAGAGGGAAGAAATTGTTTGAGAAAAGACAAGGTTGTCTATCAAACTGAATGTTTCCTCTCCAGCTGGTCAACTTCACAGACTCGTGCCTTTGTTTTCCGTTACATGCTAACTTAATTATGCCTGTCCTTTCTTCATTTGTCAAGGTCGTACTACTCCGCTGACTCTTTCCACACTTCACGCAGTGGTGGAAGAATATATATCTGAATTGCCAAATGCATTAATTTTCTTACATGAGGAGAAGTGATTTCTCTCTGGTGCTTCGCCGGTTGAGTGAAATTATTCTGCTGTTGGGAAGTTGGTTTTACTTCGCTAGATCAGTAGCTGCATTTTTACTTATCGGAGCCCTGAGCCGCCAGCCGAGGTGTTTCAACATTTCGGTACACTGGAGAGCTGACCATGGAAATCATTTCCATGGGTACGTTTTATATAAAGCAGCTCTGTGTCAACAGCTCCCGACCTCAAAGAGTCTATCTGTGGGTTTCTATGAAGTCCTTTCATACCGGTAAAAATCCAACTGGACACGCACATGCACACAAATACACACTGTCTCACATTCTTGCTGTGAATTCATGTTAACCGCTGACCAGGCGATGATTATTCTAAAGATTTGAGCATGACGGCACTCTTGAGGGTATGGAGCAAGTACTCTTACATCATGGGGCATGAATGTTGCCGGTTTTGGTCCGAATTCTGCACCCCTGCCAGATTATTCACCCCCTTGTTTAAACTGCTACCTGATTGCCTAATCACAACCCCACCCCTAATCCTAATCCTAACCTCTACCCCACACCTATTCCTAAAGCTATCAATTCTAGGAGGTGCATAATTTGACAGGGTGCAAAATTTCAGGTTGAATAGTTAGTGATGTAGTAGCTCCCTCTACTGGTCATGTGCTACTGTAGCACTCTGTTTGAGATTGATAACTGTTCAAAAAGTAACTAAAAAAAACAAACAAACTTATGATTGCCAGATAAATATAAATAAAAATGTACTTATGATACATTAAGATTGTACCATTACTGAAATTTTATAATTGTCAAATGTTTTCGGACACACAGCACACCAGCTAATTATTAACCTGTTTAATCGTTAATTATTGGAAGCTAAGTGTACACATGTATTTTAGTCTTTGGTTAAGGCAATGAAGCAAACTGCATTTTTGCTGGTATTACTATACTTTGGTCCCCATAATGTAGTGAATACACACACACACGCATACCAAACCATGAATACAACATGAATAAATGTAATAAATAATGCAATATATATATATATATATATATATATATATATATATATATATATATATATATATATATATTTATTTATTTTACTTTTTATACTTCAATTATTGTAACAGTACTTTGACATCTGCAATTTTACAATCAGTTACCCTGATCAGAATTGATTGTTGTTTTTCCCACAGTTGTTACAGGTGTACAAGTTCTACGTGTTTTGTTGAGTTTTGACAGACGTCATCCTCAAACGGGGAAAACAATCTTGATCGTTTGTCTGTTTATGTTTTACAAAAGTGTTTAAGACAGTCTGCACATTCTTTTGCCAACTGCGTAAAATACATCAACAGCCCATTCAATCTAAATTACACTCAGAAAAAAGCTGCAAAAGCTTTCACTGGAGAGGTATCTTTTCAAAAGGTATACTTTAGTACTTTATCTATAGAGTGCATATAAGTACCTTAAAGGTACATATTACTACTTAAAATGTGCATATTAGTACTTTAATGGCACATATTTGTAGCTTTTGTAAAGGTACTGGCCCAGTGAAAGCTTTTGTACCTTTTTTTTCTTTTCTGAGTGTATGGTCACAATGTTACCAATGAGATTAAATTGGTTTTAAAAGTACAGTGCAAGTCCTGGGTCAGAAATGACACCACAGACACTCAATGTGCCTCAGCTTTAAAGACAAAACAAGCGGAGTCATATCTGTGTGTTATAGCCCTGGTGACAGGACCATGAGAGGAAACAAGAGTCATATTTCAGTCATAAATGAATGCAATATAATACACAATGATTTGTAATGGATACTTTGGGTAATCCTTCACACTTGCTCATAACCACCACAGGGAGTTAAGCACATGTCATGCATTAAATGTGTGTAAAGGCAATGTGTGTGTTTGCAGTCTTCTTCTCCCAGTGGTCTTTCTGCTTTGCATGCTTTGTGTCTGTAAGAAAGAGTTTTTTAATGTTCAGCCATGTTTTCACTCAGCTCATGCCTCATTGGTTTGTTTAAGATATACTGTATTTTGCTTAGGGTAAATCTAAATGGGTTTTCCACAGATTTTCCTAATGTGATTGTCATAATGGGTTCATAAAGGAATATTTGGACCCTGACTATGTGTTTCTGTTTCCCTGACGTCAAAGTTTTAAATCTTTTCAGACGGTATCAGAAACTGCAGAAGATAATGAAGCCTTGGTAAGCCCCTCCCCTTGAGCTGGATAACCCCCCTGTCACTTACCCTCTAATCTCCGGGCCGAGTCTCTGCATGATCGGGCTCTGGCCTCAGTGCTCAAAACCAATCAAAGCAATGGGAACACTCGGCAACTGCTGCAGTCACTACCATTTTTCTGATGATTTGATGGTTTTATTTGGATGTTATTTCCATGTAACCAAATCATCTTTCTTTCTTTTGCATGTGGTATTGGGCAGCACTGGTGCTTTAGGGGGGAGCTTTGCACTAACCTTTGAGATTTTTTTTTTCTTTTCTTCCATTCATTGACAAGGTTATGTGCTCACATTTCCATATGATTATAACACCCACCATTCCTCTGAAAGTTTATCAAAACACTGCTTGTGTTAAAGTCCTTTTGCCCAGGATCCCTCTAAAATGATTGGTTGTCATATACAACCTCAGCTAAACTCATATATCATGTCACATTTCATCTACATTGCATTAAATATCCCTTCGTGAGATGTCATCATCTCTCAATGTCATCATGGTATATATTAGTAGGGTTTTGCCCAATTCCAGCTGCAAATACTTCCTGCTCCCGATGATACATTTATAAATTGCTGTTCAAACTAATGTCTTTTTATTATGAGGTCGAACTTACGCTGTATTAACTCCCTGCTGCCCTCAAACACTCAACACTAAGCTGGATGCAGGCAACTTGATTGAGTCTTTTCTGTTTCATCTCTAGGGCTCTTCCTTTTTA
Organism: Carassius gibelio; assembly: GCF_023724105.1. Classification (NCBI taxonomy): domain Eukaryota; kingdom Metazoa; phylum Chordata; class Actinopteri; order Cypriniformes; family Cyprinidae; genus Carassius; species Carassius gibelio. The sequence continues at coordinate 13,236,803 of NC_068389.1, read as the reverse complement.
TGTTCAGTAACAGTTAAAATTGTATTTGGTTTGTAACTTTTTTTTTTTTTTGTGACCTCTTGTCCTAAAGTATTTTTATTTAATTTTTTTCAAAAGCAGTTTTTTTCCCTACATAATAAATGTAACTTTTCGTTCCACCTGTATTTTAATGAGGAGAAATAATGAAAAAGCATGAACTGAGGTATTTTTTACAATAGGGGGTAGTGTTATTCATTTTAAAACCAAAATCTGAAGCTAGAAAGCTGTCGCACATTCAGATGATTTTTTAAATTTTATTTTTATGTGCACTCACAGCATGCTGCAGATGCTGTTTATAGAATTAATCCAAAAATGAAAATTCAATTCTGTCATCATTTACTTACTCCCATGTCGTTCCAAACTCATATGACCTTATGTGTGGAACATTAAAAAATTAATATTTTACAGAACTTTGTGTTTCACCGGTGTTCTTATTATGAACTAAAACTACAACTAATAAAATCAGTTTGTTAAATGAAAGCTAATAAACATTAGAAAAACGTAATATTAGAAATCATTGCTTTGGAAATGAACTGAAACAAAATAAGTTGAAGTACTAAAATTACTCTAACTATACAAGTGAAATCAAAGTAAATTAAAGCGGTATAGAAATACTTAAAACAACTAGAAACTAATAAAAATGCCCAAATCATCAAAAATAAAACAAAATATAAAAAGCTATCTATTAATAAAAAATTTATTTTATCAAATATGAATAAATACTAATAAATTAAAAGTAAGTAATGCTAAAATTGCACTCCTTCAATACTGTACCATACGTGATAACCAAAGTGTATGTAAAGTTTTTAGGTAAAGTATATTTATAGTTTGCTATGTGTAGGTTTATATGTGTTTAAATCTGTAGCACCTTGGACCACTGAGTCACAGCATTTCATTTTTTTTTTTTTTGTATGTGTCTACATATAGTGGAATGACAGTAAAACACACTTGAATTGATTTATTACCACTGTTCCACAAAAGAAAAGAGTGTCATAGAGATTTGTAGCAACACGAGGGAGTCCATTATCACACAATGTTCCTTTTTGGGCGAACTATCCCTTTGAGTTATACTTAACCTAAATATTCCTTTGAAGACTAGTTTATTGTGTTGTATGTTCAGTCCCCATTAACTGTACTGTCCCAAACAAACTGCTGCATGAGAGCACTGATCATTTCTGCCAGTGTAATTCTGCTTCTCCTGCATTCTCTGCTCTTCTGAAGGACAGGAGCATCAGCTGGACTGACTCCATGTCCTCCTGTTCTTCAGCTGCACCAGTACTTGATTCCTCTCACTCACTCTCGCTGTGTAAAGCTGAGACTTAGCTGTTCTTTCAGTGCAGGTGAGCGGTAGAGACGTGGCTAGTGGCTGTTGTCTTTTTTTTTTTTTAGCTTTGGTGAGCTGCTCTCCTTCACACTGACGGCCTTCGTGGAGCTCATGGACCATGGTATTGTCTCCTGGGACACCTTCTCTCTGGCCTTTATCAAGAAGGTGCGTCCCCGTGGCTATCAGTGGAAGTCTTTCCAGACAATGATTAGGGTACCAGATAGATTGCTGCAGATATGCTTGTGTTGACCACAGACAATTATGTAGTTCAGCCATTTAACCAAAAACCCATATTATAAACCCACTGACTGAAGTGTTTTTTACGGTCTATAAAAAAAGAGAAAAACATTTCAGAAAAACTTTTTTGTATTCATTTTAAATGAGGTATGCATTTTTTAAAGGTCTGTTTCCAAAATCTAGGGAGTAGAAAAACTATAAAATGTTTAACATAATAAACATTATAATTACATTAAAAATAAAATACACAAGAGTTGAGGCTCTAGCTGAATATAATCTGTTAAATCATTAAAACTGGCTATTATATTAAAAATTTAATGCTTTCAACTTTGACGCTTTTAAACTTTCATTATCCAGATTTCTTTGCATCCTTTTTAACCAATCAAAGCACCTGTCACTTCATCCTCAGATTGCCAGTTTTGTGTGTAAATCTGCCATGGACACTGCTGTACTCCAGAGGTCTCTAGCCATCCTGGAATCAATGGTGCTCAACAGTCAAGATCTCTACCAGAAGGTGGCTCAGGAAATCACCATTGGCCAGCTCATCCCTCATCTGCAAGGGTATGGATAATTGATTGCTCTTCGCTATTGAAGTTATCAAATTGAGATTATTTAAAGGAAATGTTGAGGCAAAAATGAAAAATGTATTTGTGCATATGGAATTTTTAAAGTTGTATGGCTTATTATTATTTTTAACTTTAAAGTTCCCCTGTTAAGCCATTATAAAGGTTCCTCAGATAGTTTTGGGAGTCTACCACAATAGGTTTACATGCATGCAAGGTCAAGAAACACTTTTCAAAATGGCATAATAGTGACACTTTAATACATTTTGAAGAATGTTCATATTTTTCTCAATATGATGTAATCGATGACAGTTTCTGGTGAACTATACCTTTAATAGCCCCTCTTTCATTTTATTCCATGCTCTGCGAACAGGACGGATCAGGACATTCAGACTTACACCATTGCAGTGATTAATGCGTTGTTCCTCAAAGCCCCGGAGGAGAAGAGACAGGTACAGCACACACACAAACCCATTTTCTGTTTCTTTTTTTTTTTTTTTATTCATTGTTGTCTGGACTAAATAATGACGTGGTGTCTTCATCAGGCAAGACGTGTGAAAATGTCAAGCGACTCACTTCTATGTTTATCCCAATTTTTGTTCTAACAAGCTGTGACTGTCAATAGCATCACACAACATTTGAGTCATTTGTCACCCAAGTTGAAATCTCACTGGTCTAAATTCCTACTTCACATTGCTGCATATAAAACATCCAATATGTTTTTATTAGTTTCTTATTGGCTTATTTCAATTTGAACCTAAAAACAGGTTAAAAAGTTCTGTTTGTGAAAAGTAATCAAAGTATGTGATTTAATTTGCCATGAGTTTGTTATTTTCTACCTGTATGTGCATGAGTGTCTATTTATGTGTTTGTAAGTGGCAGTTTTTCAACTTTTCCTTTTCCTTTCATTAAATGCCTGTTATTCTTGATAGTGGAGTGGGTGGAACAACAATCCTTCAATGTGCGGTCACATTTACATTGCTGTGTTAGTTTTTGTTGGCAAAACCAGTTACTTCAATAGGAATCCACTCCAATATTACAATGGGATTGCATGTTGATCATATACGTTTTCTATTTGACTAAGAGAAAACAGAAAGATATGCCAGAAAACCTAATGCCTGCAGAACCTGAACAAGCAAAATGAATAACAGACAGCAAGTCAGACAGATACTCCAAGTGTTGTTATTGGGCAGTGTGGTTTCTCAGGACACCTATTTTTGGATATCTGTCAGGTAGTTGGACAATTTATTGTGTGGGGTTGAAAAATTGCTTACACAGCAGCTTTAAGTAGGAGAGAGTGACTATAGAGTCACAGCAGGCTTGTGTAACTGCCTCATATCCTAAATGTCAATGTAAAGTTTCTCCAGGTCTGTTTTGCTGACCTCTCATTTCTGTGCCATTAACAAAATGCCTCTGCTTTCTCTTGCATCTTTTCTCTTTGTCTGTCTCATTCTCTTATTATTTCTTCCCCTCGCTGTGCTCATAATGCTAGTTTGATGAGGACAGTGTGAACATCCTCGATTGTCCTCTTACAGTAAGTGCACTCTGGTTGAGGTGAACCATCAGGTGATTTGACTGAGATTTTTCATATGTTTGTAGAGCTACACCTTTTGAAAAGGTTATTGAACGTGTGTGTGTGTGTGTGTGTGTGTGTGTGTGTGTGTGTGTGTGTGTGTGTATGAGTGTGTGAGAACCAAGGTGACTCAATGTTTTGTTTGATTGTAGGAGATGGCTCACATTCTAGCACAGAAGCAGCTGCGCTCAATCATCCTCAGTGTAAGTGCACAGTATGCATATTACCAAAATAGTATGAGTAGTACGGACAGGTTGCGAGTCTGAACATAAACAGCTCTCTCTGTCATTGCTTTACTGTAATTGATGCAGAAAATATCATTTTCTTCAAGGCCTGGGAAACTAGTTAGTAGTAGTAGTAGTAGTAGTAGTGTTATTACTATTATTTGCATAGCTTCTTTTACAGATAAAGTGCAGATCAAAGTACTTCACAGGTCTGAATATAAAACAAAAGTGGTGTTTTAGTTAATACTGTATCACTACAGCAGTGCAATATTCTCCATCTGTCTAAAATGGTCTTTCTCGATTGTTTGCCAGAATGTGATCAGGAGTAACAAACCCATAAATGATGAAATGGCCCACCAGTTATATGTGCTACAAGTTTTGACCTTTAACCTTTTGGAGGACCGCATGATGACAAAGATGGATCCTCAAGACCAGGTGAACCTCTGTCTATTATTGTAATAACTGTTCAATGATAAAGTTCAGTTCTGCTTATTGTACAGTTGCTTTAAATATTTGTTTTGGTTTAATTATTTTATTATTTTGACAGAGAGAGTGTGATATGAGGAACATGTAGCTATGTAGAAAATGAGTTGCTTGGGAGAATGGGCTTTTGTTTAGTAGCCATTAAGTAATTATATTTGATGGCAGAATCTTGTGATTAAGTGTGTAATAAGGCTTCATACTTGTGTTTGTACAGGCTCAGAGGGACATCATCTTCGAGCTGCGCAGGATCGCTTTTGACGTTGAGTGTGAGTCCAACAACAGCGGCAGCATTGAGAAGCGCAAGTCCATGTACACCAGAGACTACAAAAAGCTGGGCTTCATTGTAAGTTGAAGACATTGTAATACTTTTCGTTAGCTGTAAATTGTTTGGAACAATTTTTTTTTATATGTTTATGAAGCATTTATTTATTTAGCTAAAGCAGTTTGTCCCCAAATGATGTCACTATCATTGTGTAGTTCAAAGCATTGTCTGAATCCCTTGAAGCTCGGTTGAGTTCAGAACATTCATAGCTCTTTGATCAAATTTGTTTGACACATTTCACTTTAACACAATATCCGACACACTCTCCATTGCACATCAGATCAGGTCACCTCCTCAGACATGCCCAGATGGCAGAGATGCCGCCAGTCAATCTGTCATATTTTTGCACAATTTTTATTTTTTATTTTTATGTGAAATTGTCATTCAGGTTTCAAGCAGTGACATCAAGCATTGGGCAATATGAATTAAATATATATGCTGTTTGATTTTGTATTTTTGTAAAAAAAAAAAAAATTATTTGTATTATTTTTATTGTTTTTGCTAGTTTTCTGTATAACTTTTCACTCAAACTGTAATGCTGATAATATAATAAATAAAATATAATAATAAGTAATAAAATAATAATATAATAAGTAAGAAATATAAATTTTTTCACAAAAAAATAAAGAAAAATAAAATAAAAATAGAAACCTTTTCACTAGTGGTCTTTAGCACCACACTGTATTTCAAATATTATCAAAAGGCTGGAAAGTATAAAAAATATTTTATATTTTATGTAAATATATTTGAAAAAAATACATATTTGTATTAAAACATTAATTTAATGTATACATTTATATAATAAACAAATGAATGAATTTGTAAAAGAGCCTGCTTTACATTAGTAGAGCTTGAGAATATGAAAGCAGCAGGAAAGAGGAAGTAGAGGCCGAGGCAGGTGTGAAGAGGCAGGAAAGGCCTGTGTGCAGGAGCATAGTGCAGTCAGTAGCCTGAAGGGGACAAGACTGCAGTTGTCTTGTGTTCCGAAAACCCCTGTGAGCTTCCGAGGTTCACTAATGACCTTTTTCACAGTGCCGTGTGCTGTCTGAAGATAAGACCTTCTCGAAATTCCTCCTGCGGTGTTAACACCTCCTCAGATTACACACACACGTTTTCCCATGCTACCAATGTCAAATGACAGGTAGCTCTGAGGGTCAAGACAGCATTTTAGGCATTCTAGGAGAAGTGTGGAGTTTGTTTGTCCCTGTGATTTGCTGTTAGGGAGCTTTGCAGAATGTGTTAAGACAGCAGTGTTGCTAATGAGGGCTGCATTCCAACTCTCTCAGGGCATTGTCACATTGATGGATGTGAAATTGGTCTCCAGTGCCCTCACCACAGACGTGTTTTTAAGTACTGTGCTCTACCAGTGGACTCTGGAGGTGTTCAGAATGGAATATTAGTGTTTTGCATACTCTGAACTATTGCTTATATATTGTGTACTACAGAATGTTCCATGTAATGTGGTAACACTTTAGAATAGGTAACACCTATTAGCTGCTTAATAGCATGCATATTACTACATTATTAGATATGTGTTCGTAAGACAGACGCAAGTGCCGTTATGTGTCGAAACTTTGTACGGAAAAAACGAACAGTTCAAAAACGTAAATACATAAAAGTGCAGAGAGTAATGTTATGGATTTGCCGCCTTCTCCTGTGCTGTCGTTAGCAAGCCACGGGGTAAACCGCTGCTGGCTTGATGACACAAGCGAACCATGGATTGGACACATATAAAATAATGTGAACGCAGTCCAGCGGGGGCAGGGGGAGGGGGGAGCAATCAAACTCTGGCTCGGATCAGGCAAGAGAACCAAGTGTGAAAGCACCCTGAAGATTTAAGAAGAGGTTCACAAAAAACATGGGTATTAGTTGTGGTCCATTCATCACAGTATAAAAAATTAAAAGGTCAAGTTGAGAACATTGCATTGTGGGATACAGAATTCAGCACAGCTCTGGTTACACGCTGGTCATTTTGCTTCATGCATGCAAAAACTGGCATCATCTGCATAGTAAATGTATTCCAAACTGCAAACGTACAATGTTAGTATGCCCTTCCAAACATATCCTCTGACTCTGTTTCTCTCTCTTTGTTTCTTTGTCTCATAATAAACCATGTTTTCACCTGGGTCCAACACAGTGTAGCTGGCAACTCTAAATCCAGTCAAACAGCCACAGAGCCCTCATCCTAAGAGGCAACCATCTCACATTTTCTGAAAAGCACAGATTAGTTTGAAGCAGACGGTCGAGTAGAGAGAGCCAATATCACAGTCCAAGCATTTTCAGAAAGCTTGCTGGATCTTTGTCATCCACCGGGGATATGCAGGCCTGTTTCTGAATTCACAGACTCTTTTGGCAGTTTGTACAGTAGAACCAATTTAACAATTGTCTTAATTCTACTCAGCTACTCAGAATGCAATACGAGACTTTTGCTCTGATTATGATGGAGTCGCTTTTTGTGTTATTGTGTGTTTGTGTAGAATCACGTAAATCCTGCGGTGGACTTTACTCAGATTCCTCCTGGGATGCTGGCTCTGGATAACATGCTGTATTTCGCCAGGCACCATCAGGACGCTTATATCAGGGTAAGACATGCTCACATTACGTAGGTGTGGAAATGAGAAAATTTATTTTATTTATAATCTCTTTTATTTATATTCATGTGCTCAATTAACAACTCCAAGAGAACAACCAAGTGTTACCTCACCTGCTTTGATATTAAAAGTGAAGTGAAGTGAAAGTGAAGTTAAGATGGGCTGTATTAAAGATGACATTAAATGAAATTCCCCCTCATCTGTTTTGCCAATGCATGTTATAGATTGAATATTTTTTACAGTTTATGTGAGGGTGCTAGAGCAGAGTGAACCTTAATGGTAGATCTGATTTTGAGTCTGGTTTCACTGCTGTTATTGCTTAAAAAACACTTTTTTTGTGCCTCTTCAGCACAGGGTCCAGGACAACAACCCCTTCTAACCTGAAATGCAGCTTACCAACCTGTTCTGTGTTAAATTATTACGTTATTTCTCGCAATGAATAGTAAATAAACATCAAATTAAAGTGATTGTTCCTCTAAAAAATGAAAACTGTTTACTCACCCTTATGTCATTCCAAACCTGTCATTACAGTCCCTTTGTTTCTTCTGCCAAACTCAAAAGATGTTTTGAAGAATGTTTTGTCTGTATCAATTGAAGTCAATGGGGTCCAAACTAACATTCTTCAAAATATTTGTTGTGTACTGTAGACAACATATAGATAGATAGATAGATAGATAGATGAACCATAAAAAAAAATAGAATAACTATGAAAGAAGGAGTGAAAAGATTTACAAATGTAGCTTAAATTAAGATATTCGCGTTGTCTCGGAAGTGCAACGAATCCGACGTGGATGATACATTGCTATTGGTCTTAAATGATAACTATAAAGATAACTATATAAGATATCATCTGTCTGTGATATGGATATGGATATGCTTTGATATGGTGGTGATGGGGGGTCCAGGTTTCACAGTCATACAAAGAGCAGACAGGCAGATTGATTCGTACACTGGGATTTGTAAGATAGATCATAGCTAGAAGTGAGAATACTGCCCAGATACGTAAATTGTTCAGCTTCATTGATTTTATAGCCGAGAACAAATAAAGGCTGAGAGGGCACAGCCGACTTGGAAGAGAGACTTGACAAGACCTCTGTTTCCTTGGTATTAACAATTAGCCCTGCGTGGCAATATGTAGGGCCAAGGATATTGAGGTTTTGCGGCATGCCAATCGCATTTAGTAAGTGGCTGACCAAAGCAGCATCATCCGCATACTGGAGTTCAGACTCTGATGATGTTGTGACTTTTGGCAGTACACACCCTTATTTGAGACCAACAATAACTGAAAAGGGCTCTGACTCAAGACCATCAGAGATGACTCTGACCAACATGCCATAATGAAATCCACGCAAAACTGACTCAAAATTAGGAGAGCAGCCAAATTTAACATGCTGTTAACTGAAGATTTAAGAAAACATTTTTTAGTCATAAACAGTATGAAAAATGTAAGATCAGGTTGAGCACATTGCATTGTGGGATACAGAATTCAGCACAGCTCTGGTTACATGCTGGTTATTTTGAATAACTATGAAAAAATGAGTTACAAGATTGCAAGTACCTGGGGTTGCAAATTTAGCAAATTAAGCTATGAATGGGAATTTTCCATGGGTTAAATGGTTTTGGATCACCTTCTGTTAACTTGAATGGGAGTGAATAAAAAAATTAATAAAATTAGTAAAATTAGAGTGTGGTTATTAACTTTTTTCTGTCGTTAAGTAGAAAAATCCAAGTTTATTTCTTGGGTGGCACAGTTAAAAAAATACACTTTTAATTTTTTTTTAAATAAGGGAAATTAATGTAGTTACTTGGTTACACACACAATTTAAGTCGTTTTTTTTCTCTGAAATCATTTTGCTTAAATAGATTTAATTCTATTAAATGTACAGATTTAGTTAACACATTTAATTCTGTCTGTATATTACAGATTGTACTGGAGAACAGCAGTCGTGAGGATAAACATGAATGTCCATTTGGGCGCAGTAGTATCGAACTGACGAAGATGCTGTGTGAAATTCTCAGAGTGGGAGAACTTCGTAAGTGTCATCATTTTAATTTAAAACATCATCTTTTATTTAATGGATGTCTCCATTGAGTTTCGTTATTGCAAGAATCGTGCTTGTCTTTCTTCCACACATGTTGAGAGTGAACAGTTGCCAGCAGTGGAGATAAAAGGCAACATTAGACTTTATAATTGTAGAGGAGTTCATAAATTAATGAAGTAAAGTGCCTAATGTTTGCCCTCTTCCACCTCTGCATTGTCTGAGCTTTTACGACTTGCTTTTATGTCTCAAGTTGAGGCTGCAACAACCGACGTTATCTGACTTGAGTTAATGCATAAGGATTGAGACTAGTCTGACTCAAATTCAAGGCAGGATGCTTTGTTAGGTTGTTTCGACCTTGCACATAGGGGAAAGACTAATGGAAAGCGGCAGAGAGAGACAGAGATGATATATGGAGGTGAGCAGGACAGAGAGGTGTGGGATAAATCTCGACAGGCGGCACTGTGAGGTGTTATGTGTGACTGTGAAAGCACAATGACTCATGGATGACCATTTGAGTTACAGTAGAAACATTTATAGCTAGATTTCCTTTATGAAGCAAAAATTGCAGACCTATGTTGTAGGTGGTTTTCATAGATATGTGCACGTAGATGCCATATCTGACAGCTCTAGACAGGTCAATGCATTCGTCATCTTGGAATAATTAATATGTTGACTCTCACAGTAGACATCAATGAGTTTCTCTTCAGGAACTCGAGCTCCGTCGAGAACATTTGGGGGAATAACATGTGTAATCAGCCCAATGGATGGGCGAGATGTCATACGCGGGTGACGTCAGAGACCAGGAAGCATAAAAGCATGAGCGGCGAAGCCGGTAGCCAGCCTTCTGTTTTCAGCAAGCGATCTGTGTGTGTGCCAGTCTCTATCTGTTTGTGAGTCTTATTTTGTGTCGTCCTCCAACTCCATTGTCAAAGCTTCAATCAAGATAATTTTTGGGCGAGAGCTAGCAGCGTTCAGGCTGTGTTTTTTCCCTGCCAGCAAAAAAAAAAAAAGGGTAGGGACACACGCAGCTCGTGTGTTGTCTGCTTGAGAGTGAAGCGCGCAGTGTCAGCTCTCGAGGGAGTTGACGGCTGCGATGCGAGCATTTGGCTTCACTCTTAGAAGGCTCTCTTTGAGGAGGGAGCCTTCACTGGTGTTTCTCGCAGTGCCAGCCCTGCTTTCGCCGAGGCGGAGCGTGTATTACATTGTTTTGTTTTTATGTGAGTTTTTCTACACCAGACCGTGTTGACTCGTCTGGTTGTTGACTACATTTAATTCTGAGGAATAAAATTACATATTTATCTGACTATGTGAAGTTAGATGTACAGGGGCTCTTGGGATGTAATTTCTTGTGTGAGAACACGTGTTCACCTCTCTTCCTCTGAGGAGGTTGAGGCGGTCAGGGCCTGCTGGGCGGAGGAGTCCCAACAGTGTTCCACCCCTCGTGCCGGGGGTGTCACTTTTGTACTCCGCAGATGCTAGAATCAGAGTGGCGCTCCCAGGCCAAAGGCTTTGATTGGAAAGTAGTTCTGCGGACCGTCGTTTTTGCTGGATAGCCTTCGTCATAACTTTCTAACGCCTAAGGCCTAGGACGTTTTGAAGGCCAGCTCCCTCTGGGCAAGAGCGGTGTACACCCCATTACACAGTGCCCGTCTCTCCTCAGTGCCCTCAGGAGATCGTTCTGCCAACCCTGCCGGTGTTCCAGGGGCGCAGCGATCTCCGTTGAACGCTTCTCTCAGTTACCGCTAATAGGCTCGCTACCTCTACGAAGGTCTCTAGAGCAGCTAGTACGGTCGTCCCCTGCCGGTCCACCGCTTCAGGGCACCGAGCTAGTGGCTCTAGGCGCACCAGAGGCCAGTCTCACGAGACTGCTTCCCTGAGGAGGTCACATGGCGGTGTGGGAGCGCCTGCCAAGTGTGCTTCATGGGGACCTGCCCTGAGCAGGCTCTGGTTTAGTCTTCCTAGCAGACGACGTGGGTCTGAGGACCATCATTTTAGTAGACTTCAGCTACAAGAGATGATCTGTGGCTCAGGACCTCACAGGGCAGGCCCCTCTGGGGAAGAGTCCATCCTCACTGCAGTCGCGAGAGTGAGAGAAGGCCGGTCACTCACTGTCAAGCGGTCTTGGAGATTGCTGGGTCTGATGACAGCTGCGTCCAATGTGAATGCTATTGGCCTGCTTCCCCAAGGGGAAACCCACTTTGCATGCTAAAGGTCATGTGGTGGTGCCTACATGCCTTAGACGTGTGGAGAAAACCTTGATTCTTGTCTCAAGGCCCGGTGCTGGGAGCTCCTTGTCACCGAGTAATGCTAGCGACGGACGCATCCCTCACAGGCTGGGGTGCGGTCATGAGTGGCCAACCTGCCCGCGGTCTGTGGAGTGGCCGCCATCCTACATGGCATTTCATCTGCCCGAGGATGCTGGCTGTGCTTTGAGCACTACATTACTTTCTCCCAGACCTAAGAGGTCACCATGTGTTGCTGCACACCGACAACACAGCAGTGGTCTCTTACATCAACCACCAAGGAGTTCTGTGCTCACGCCGTTTATACAAACTAGTGTACCAGTTCCTTGTGTGGTCCCAGGGCGAACTTCTCTTGCTGAGAGTTGTCCACATTTCTGGGCATCTTAATATGGGAGCAGATATCCTGTTGAGGCAGGGGCCGAGGCCCGGGGAATGGCGGCTTCATACCAAGGTGATGAAGCAGAATTGGAGATGTTGGCCAGACTCAAGTGGATCTGTTTGTGACTTGGGAGACATCGCACTGTCCCCTCTGGCTTCCTCTAACTCATCCAGCTCCACTGGGGTTGGACGCTGTGGTACAGACGTTGACCGAGGCTTCATCTGTAAATTTTTTCCCCGATTGCTCTGCTGCCGGGAGTTCTGGAGAGAGTGCGCCGGGACAGAGTCTGGCTGCTGTTAGTAGCCCCATTCTGGCCGGGCCAGGTATGGTTCCTGGGCCTGATTTCTCTTTTTGACGGCACTCCATGGGAGGTTCCCGTCAGGTGAATAGGTGTACTATCTAGGTGACAGCACTGTCAAAGAGCCCTTTCCGATAGAGCTGAAGATCTTTGCCCGAACCCGACGGGACGGGTTTGCGCTCCGATTTGCGAGGTGAACGAGCGGTCATGTCATGTGTTTCAATTAGCGCGAGAAAGATGCGAAAATGAATGCTGAGCAGGTGTAACGGAGGCTTGCCTCTGGTGATTACGTTTTGGTTGCACCAGCAACTAAAGCAAACTCTTAGGTGTGGAAAAGTTTTGACCATGCTTATAATGAGAATAATGAGTGCATAATGACGCACCATCAGTGAGCGCAGGAACGCGCTGAAGACATCTACAGTGGATTCAATCATTTTCCTCCACATAAACATGTAGACCTAGCCTAATCTCTGTGAGTAAAGGTTTTTCAAATGATAACTAAATATTCATTGAGTCTTAAATGCATAATGTTGACAGAGTGTTTACGCTAATGTTGGCATTATTCTTTTATTAAATAAAGCAAATCCGGCGGAGCCTTTATCTTAATTTCGTTATTGCCAAATACCCATCTTAATTTAAAATTTATCTTAATTTAATTTTTTTTAAATGACTCGTTTTTATTGGTGCGTTGGTCTATTTATAGGTTAAATGAGCTTATGTCTAGAATGCTGAGATGTTACGATGTCACAGAGAACTTATTTTATTTCTTTATTCCAACTTCCAGGTGGTCTAGTCTACGTTAGTTATGAGTAAATTATGTTAAAACATGAATAAATTGCTCATTGTTGGCAAAAGGCAAAAGAGCTGTGTGCGTGCGCACATTTGAATAATGTCGGGCTGTAAACGGGTTCAGGCTTTAAAATAGCTGTCAATCAAAATGCACTTGTCGGGCTCGGGCCGAAACCTGTCGGGCTCGGGTCCTGTCGGGCCTAACTTTTAAGGCCCGATTACAGCTCTACTTTACGATAAAAAAAAAAAAGATTCTTCATTACTGGTCATAACTTTTTAAAGTCAGTAACAAAAAGGTAGATTGGTCTTATTTGAATCTGAAATGTAAGACTGATTACCCCTTGCCTAACTGCTAGTTGGTATTGCTAGTTGTAACTAGTTCTTAAGACAAATACATAACATAGTGGCTGTTTATGCACCTGGCATTTGTACCTTAGATTGGTCCATACATGTTAGACTGTTGGGGTTGTTTTTTTGTTTTTGTCCATTTTTATCCATTTTATCGTTCAAGCTGCATGGTATTATTAATGTCCAGTGCATTACTAAACTACTCAGTATAAATAAATTAATCTTCTAGTCATGTACTATTTAGCCTCCACATCCATAATCTCTACATCAGGTGGGCTGGTCTAAAATTCTCCTATTTTACTCCGGAGGGCTGAGGAATCACAAAGAACTATAAATCCGTTGCTATATTCAGTCACGCACCATTTAATGTGGCACAGTTGGAGTGATTCATCACATTTATTAAGCACAATATCGTGAGAGCAATGAGCAGCCAGCAAAGCATTTTATTGTTTAAAAACTCCATTTGGTATTATGATTCAAGTTAGCAGAGGAGAGGTTATTCGCACAAGCTCACTGACAGCTTTTGGGTGTTATTGAACGGCGAATATATTCTCAGTGGAGATTGCACTACCATCCTGCTATCAGACTCTTAATTAAATGAACTTGCTGCGGAAGCTCCAAGTAATTTCTCATTAAAAAGTAAATTGTGCGTATTAAAGCCTTTTTGCCATTTGGCAGATATTTTTGTTAAAATGATTTATAGTGCACTTTCGGAGTTAGTGTGCGTACATTCTATATTTGAGTTGACGTGGATGTGAAGGGTGTCAAATGGCTTGCTTTAATGTTTGTGAACCTTAAAGGGGTGCATTTAACTGGTATGCCACACTAAACACCATACTCTTCATTCATGGAGATCTCTCAGACTGTGTGTATACCATCTTGTGGGCTCACCAATCCAGGAAGAGCCCTGTCACAACTGTGACCACATCACTGTTGCAGATGATTGCTCATTTTATGTTAATTAGAGTTTCTCTACACTTGTTTTAGATTTTTGGCCATCACTTCCCTTTAATAATGCTGATAAGGTACACTGTTGCAGGCAAACAATTCTGGCTGAACTATCTTTCAAAACCCTGTCAATTTGACACTACTGTTAATAGATTTTTAATGGAATATCCCACCTCACATTTAAATGTGTTTTTATCTAGCAGTGGCACAAGTGTTTCTGTTCGACTGCTACTTCCGTCAGTAGTCGTGAATTATTTATCAGGAATCCAGGTGTCCCTGCTTCACCTCTTCTCAGAGAAGTGCTGAAAGTTTTATAGCAGTCCATGTTTTTCCCTACAAAAGCTTTAATGGAATTTGTGGGGGTCAGGCACCATGCAGTGGCTTCCTATTTCAGTTTTTAAAAAGGCATATCTAATATTTATGAGGAGAATCAAAATGGCTATCGGCAGAAATGTCCTTGCTTATGAGTTTATGGTGTTATTGCACTTACCGGGATAAAGGAGTGGTGCGTTTCCACCTTATGACTGAACTTACATCTTAATGATGGCTCAGTATACAGTATTTTTGGCCAGTTACAGAGTTGAAATTATCATGGAGAGCACATGTGCACAAACAAATAGGTGTCTGTAAAAATATAAATATAAAGCATTACAATCTTAAAATTTGTGCATTCATCGTCTTTGTGAATAAACATCTTGCAAAGAACCCAAATCAGATCTAAATCCTAAACATACCAAAAATGCCTGGTGAATGTTCCTATAACACATTGCAGGGAAAATTTTAACATGTTGTTAAGCAAATGCCCTAAAAACAAGCTCCAAAAGCTAAGTATGTGAGCACTAATAATGCTTTTTAACTGATTTATTTACACTATTGTTTAAAAGTTGGTTAAGGTAGGTTGATGAGATTTTTCTTTACATTTAGTCATTTTGCAGACGCTTTTATCCAAAGTGACAATTGAGTTTAAATGTTCCTTAAAGTGACTTTTGCTCTCTGAGGCTGCATTTGTTTGAGAAAAATTACAGTAAAAACAAAATACTATTTAAAATAACTTTCCTTTTTTAATATTATGTAAACTTGTATTCATTCCTGTAGTGCAAAGTTTAACATTTAAACATAACATGCTAATTTGTTGCTCAAGAAATATTTCTTATGTTAAAAACCGTTGTGCTGCTTAATATTTTTATTAAATCCATGATTCTTTTTTTTTTAGGATTTTATGGTGAATATCAACACATTTATTTGAAAACTTAATCTTTTGTAACATCATAAATGTCTTTACTGTCACAATTTATCAATTTAATGCATCTTTAATCCATGCTGAATTAACCCATGTGCATTAGTGATCCTCAGCTCCATGCAGACAATACAGTAGGTTAACAGCATTAGGAATAGGCTTGTCTGTAACTGTCCACATCATCTCACACCTCTTGGATGATGTTTTTGACATCCCTGCTGCTCCATCATGAGTTTCCTACTGAGATATGGCACACTTTTAAGATGGGAACATGGCACCATGCCTGGGCAAGCCTGTGTAATGCCTGAGGTAGTCTTAGCCTCAGATGTCACGCCCACAGACCGTTGGCTAAATGTCTGATGCATATGGGACACAAAAGTGGAAACATTTCAGGAGTGTTGAAGTCTCCATTGGATTGGTTGAATTCTACAGGATTTCCGCGAGACGTGTATGTCGCGTTCTTTAATGTTCCACCTGTAAACAAAGATGCCTTGACGCCAAACCCCCTCATGAAAGAAGAAAGCCGCTGTGTTTACAACTGTGACAACGAGCGCTTATCAGGATCAACTAAACCCTGGATTTTCAAATGTTTGTGAAAGTTCACGGCATAGAATCTTTAAAATATGTCCGAGAGTTTTACACACAGGTCTTTTATTGGTGTCATTTCCACACCCCGAAACATGACGATGAACAAAACTATCAAAACGATCAAAAGTCTATATTTACATAAAAATTTTAGAGCATTTATCAAGCAGAATTTGTAAAGTTTGTTGGAACATAAATGTAAACTTAAATATACATTTAAATAAATACAATTTTATAAATAAAAATCAATTAAACTGAAAAATAATAAAAAATAAAATATATATAAAAAATAAATAATAGTAGTGCTTGAAAACACACTAGCAACCAGCAACATTTGTGTTTGGTATAAATGACACAAAACATCTAAAGTGCATTCCAATTTCAAACTTACATCACAGTCTATTCATTATTAAAATAAAGTACATTCAACCAAACCTAGTTTACATTAAAAAAAATTAAAATATTATAGTTTATCATTCAGATACATTGTGAGTATGGAAACATTTGGATATGTGGAGAACGAGACGTGAGCAATAATCTCCAAATACATCTAGCCAAACCCGCGCTCGCTCGTCCTCGTATGCAAGCATGCATGCACTGTCATGATCTAATGCATTGTAAATACTGGATTTAAAAAAAAAATAAATAGGCCTAGTGGAATGCAAAAATTCAAAATCAAACATTTTGCAAACATGATCAAATAAAAAAGTACTGGTCATAATACTTGCATAAATTGTTTGATATGAAAAAAGTGGTTCACTGACTGCGCAGCACAGCCACAAGCACCACAGTTACGTTTGGGATCATTTTATTTTTAAAAGGGTAACTAAACCCCTGGTCAGAGCCTGACTCCACCCACTAACAATATTTGAAAAATGCTGAAAAGTGGGCAGATCACAGCGGAGATAGAGGGAAGAACCTAGGGCGGGGCTGAGCGAGTGCAGCGTGAACCTGAGACCCGCAGTGACGGATTGATTGACAGCTGCTGTCTGAGACGCTGTCTGAGAGTGACTGTAATGACGCAAGTAGCTTTGCAACAGAGCGATCATTTTCTCCCCCACTTTCACCTGAACAAGATGGTTTTATACTGCCAAAGGCGTGGTAGCTGGAAACTGCTTACGTCACCTGCCACCGATTATGTCAATTGCCACAGAAACATCCAATAGGAAAAATCAACTGCAGTAGCCACCGTTCAACCTGAAGTGGGCAGCACTCAGACATTTTTACACCATATTTTGTAGAATTGAAAAACTTTATACTCAAATGTCAAAAAAGTTACTCAAATCAATGAACAGCACTAATAAAGCCCCTTTCTTATAGATCATTAACTAAAAAAAGTTGGTTTAGGGTTTATTTACTCTTTAATAATGTACAGTCATTTGAAAACAACGAGCACCACAAAACCATTTAAAGAGGCACATTCAGTGGTCTTCTTGGAGGGAAACAGTCAACAAAGTAAAATGATGTCAAACGTATGGCACGCTCTCTTCATTTTATCAAATAATCATAATCACATCTATTCATTTTACAGTCCTGCTACTAGCATTTTATTCAGACTAAAACCCCTTTAATTTGGGTGAGAAATCTATTTGTCCAAGTGAAATTCTCTGACTACGTTTATCTCCCAGGACTCAGTTGAATCTTCCAAAGGTTTTGGCTTGGGGACCTTCACATGCGCCAGCAGCACTTTCCACCGCACCAATAACATTGGGCTGCCCGCCGACGTGCCTGACTTTAAATCTTCACTACTAAACACTGATAATGGCCAATGCTGATATATTAAAAAATGACAAATATCGGCCCGATATATCGGCCAACCGATAAATTGGTCGACCTGTACTCTTAACCAATGAAAACTATGCAAGACTATGCCCGAGGGATCAACTTCGAGTCTGTGGTTGAAACCAGAACACTCTTCTGTTTGCTCTAGCCCCTACTGAAATGCAGTGGAAAAAAACTGAGTAAAAAGTGCTCCTTTCTGAGTATTGAAATGGAGCTCCCACATGTCTTGTTAATCACTGAAGTGTATTTGTTTAGTGGGAAATGTTCTCCTAGGGACATCTTCTGCTTCAATACTTCAGTACTGCTGAGGCTCTTATACTCCTCTGTACAGAAGTTAGTAGATATGGATGTCGGTATTGACAGGCTGTACTATTGAAGTACCTCAGTTTTACTTCAGCTGCGCTCTGTAATAAGACCACTCATGGCACAATGCACAAATGCTGACAAAAATACACACTGTGTGGGCAATTACATGGAGAGGACGATGGATGCTAGAGAGCCAAGTTGAGTTAAATGGAAATTTACACTCCCTTTGAAGTGATCCCTGTGGCTGAGTCAGATTATAAAGTTCCATTAGCAGCTCAAAGAGGTTCAAAAGAACCACTTCCACATAGTATTTTGTCTAGTTTAAGTTGAGGATAGATAAAGTTGAAAATAGCAGGTTAAAAGGGGGTCTTGAACCATTTTGAGGCTGAGGACTACTATTTGAATAGATGAGGCATAGAAGCTCTGTTGTATTGTGTGCTGCATTTTAAGCCTGGCCTATAATAAACATTATTGTAGGCCAGGCTTAAAATGCATATCAGTACCATATCAGTACAACTTTGATTTTTACATACCTACCTGATCTGATGCAAATCCATTAGAATATCATTGGGATTTGATATACATTTTAATACAGGTTTATGTATTATTATATATTAAGCTTAAATTTGTCCTATCTCTGAGGTGACAATTGGATGGTTCATTTCTGAGCAGTCTACAAAATCACACTGCTGGAAGGTCTTTTCAGGATAGAATGAATGGATTAAAAATGGATTAAAAAGATGATACAGCTGTGCCATTGGTGTGGTCAAGTTTTCTCATGCAAAATAGATGAGTGAACAGATGCAGCTGCTGTCAGCATCTCTCTCACATTCAAACACACACACTGACACACAGAGGTTCAGGTCCAGTAGTACATCTGCTGTGCTTATATTACACTGTATGATGTGTGATTAAATTCAATGGCATGTTTGATAGTTCATAGATTGACAAACATTTATGGTAGTTGGTGGATTGACGTGTGTGTTTTATTGTTGACTTCTGTGTTATAGTTTGTGGATTGAAGTGTGTTTATGATAGTGTTTGTGAAGAGACGTTTGCGTATGGGACTAGTTATTAGACTGGCAGCCGTCTCATCTGCCATGTATTTTCAGTTGTTTATATCATGTCAGCAATCCTGCCTGAAGTAGTATTTCTTCACGATCTCCGTCAATTTCTCTCACTCAGTCTGAGAACATTTGGTTGAAGGTGATTTAAAAGATTCATCAAAAATTTTTATTTAGGTAGTACAATTCCATTGTAATCACATAGGAAAAAAGTGCATTCTTCAAAACTTTTCTTGTAATGCAAGATGCACTGCTCCTTTAAGACCAGTTGTAAAATGGCTTTCCAGGTTTTCAACTTAATTTCCCTCTGGAGATGTCACAGGGTGAACTTTGCACATGGCAGTGGCAATGATTATATCATTCTCCCTGTCTTGACGCATGTTCCTTCTGCATTGAGAAGCCAGGGTGGCATCTATCACTGTAAATTAATCATTTCATCGCAGTTCCTGCCTCGAAGATAACCTCTTGCAGCTGTTCTCTCGCCTTGACGTTTCATTGTTCTCTGTGTGATGTTTGAATTTCATCCTTGGGGCTTTCAGCCTTGTACTCGATTGTTTAGTTTGCTGTTTTCCTCCTCTCAGATCCATCTGTTTGTCTTCTTGTCTGCCATAATTATCTGTGGTAGATCATCATGAAATGACATGATCATGTCAGATTTGGAGAGACGGAGGTGTGGCAAATGCATCTGTCAGTGTTACAGTCCTATGAGCTTCTCACAGATCAGATTCCCAGTATATGTGAGATGACCGCTTGTCTTCTTTAAAGACCACCCAGACAAGTCTTTGCAAAGCCTGTACTCTTGCAGATAAGACTTCCTAGCTCAAGTTGTGAGATCACGAGTCTCAAAGATGAACCATTTTTCAATCTTCAAGCTGCTCATTGTTCAGTGTAACTCGTGCAACTTGTGTGAAGTGGACGCATGTGTCTTCGAAAGCAGTGCCTGAAAGATAGTTCAAACCACAAGGTTTGTAATCTTTGCTGGCCTGCAATGGATGATTCACTTCTGCACTTTGTAGTTTGTCTTTTGCCTTGAGGGATCAGCAGATGGACACTACAATACATAATTTCTCTATAAAAAAATCCATGAGTGAATGAAGTTGAATTGTTATGAACAGTTTGTTGGAGTTAATAAGTTGACTCTTAAAAACATTTCACTACCTGTGTGGATTGCTGTGATAATATTCAGATAAATTAAAGTAACACTATGTTGACTTCTAAAGCCACTTCTTAAAATCAATTGTAAAATCAATTGATTGGCAGTCTTACTATGCACTGAAAACAAGTATTGAAGGATGTGTTTTCATAAAATTCTATGCAAAAAAAAAAAAGCCATGAGAGGAATCGGCTTGTTCTGCATTTAATACTGGTATGATGCTGATTCACGGCGGGCTCATAGAGGGAGTATGAGAGGTCTTACATCACTATGCTGATGGATTTAAGGTCATCCACTGCCTTATCTCATCTGTTGCATAAGAATTGCAACAGGTTTTTAACGTATTTCTGATAATCCTTCTGCCTGCCCAACTAACAGACTGACATGTTGAATTGTATGCTATTTACACTGCAGCTACGCACTGTGCTGTGGTTGTTAGCCAGAGGGCATAAAACCTGTGGTAATACACACAGCATGCACATAATATCTCTGCCTCCTCAGTTATGTGTCAGTCAAGAGAAACTGACTAAAATGATGTAATTAAGGTGTATGATGTAATCGTACCTATGAATGTAGACATAATGGATAAAAGGAGGTCTAAAATACCTGCACAAACATTCCTGTGCATTGATTGCCATTTGCGTGTTCAGTGATTGAAAATCTATCTATGCTAATAATCCTCTAACACACACACAGGCAAATAATATCTAAGAATTTATTAGCCAGTGGCTAATGTTAGACATAATGTAGTCGCCCAGGGTGAAGATTTATTTACATGCAAGTTATTTACTCGCAATGTAAAAGGTTGACAGCTTTGAAGATCCTTAGTTACAATATGAACATTCTGGTTTAATGAGATTCTGCATTCAGCATGACTGCCAGCTAGAGTTATGGAAGTGCGTCAGACTGTTAATACTGTCCAAACCTGTGAGCTCAGGGCTTAGGTGAGAGCCAAAGTGAGACTGACATTTCATTGCTCAGCAGGCGGGAGCTGATAGTGCTGCCCTCTCATTCAGCACACCCGTGAACTTCTCTGACTTCTGAAGGAGAAGGAAACTATTAAAATGAATCAGTTGGAGCCATCTCAAAGGACAAGGGCCTATGACTTGGGTGGTCTGGTGGATTGAGTCTAAGATTGACTGGTCAGATGACGTCACACTCAATGAAAGGCCCATTGCCCCTTCAGTCATCATTCATTATACTGTGAAGTTTCAATATCTACTGCAATTACTGGCCCTCTGCAGGGGCTTTGATGGTGCTCTGAAGTTTCAATTCCCCTAAGTAAGAACCTCAAGCAGTGGTTCTCATTCAGACAACCATTTCACTCGAGTAATGTTTGTTATAATGCGGCGTAGCTGACACAGACACAGGTGCGTGTCACCACAGGGCTTCAGGGTGAAAGCTTGAGTTTAATTTTCACCTTGACTGCTGCTGTTTATGAACACAATAATTGCACCTTCAGTTTTTATAGCACTCTCCGAGACTTTAATTTCCCACGCAGCCATTCTGATTTAAGATGTTTATATATATATATATATATATATATATATATATATATATATACAGAGCTCTCTGAATCGAGATGAAGAGAAAGTCTCTCGCTTATCATTCATATGAGGGTAATCAGCCAACAATCATCTATATGCAATCTCCAAGGACCATTTCAATGAATTTAAAAATAGAAATGTTGAATTTATTGAGTGTAAAATGAGACCCAGATCTATTTACATATATTCATTTAGCAGACCATTTTATTCAAAGTTCTCCTCTGGGCAGACTAAGCCAGCATGGTGTGTTTTAATTCCAGGCTACAATGCAAGTCATTTTGTTTTCTGTATGTAGAAGTACTTTCCCTCCATGCAATACAAAATATCTCTAGTTCTGTTTTCTTCCAGTTGCACTCCATTTTTCAGGCTTCTTTCTTTAGACACGGTTATACCACGGAGTCTGACTGTTTTCCTTAATCTTATTGAAGGGTAAAGGAGCAACAGCTAGAAAAGAGAGAGTCAATAGTTTCTGTTACACCATCAATATTTCTGAGATATAGCATATACTGAGGAATTGAGACAAATCAGGAAGATTATTTATAAAGCAGACCTTTGTTGTATAAGTATTTCTACAATATTTGTAACAAGAGGTTGAATTTGCTGCTTTAGCTATATGGAGTTTACACAAGACTAGATAATGATCTGAAATGTCCTCAGAATTTCAATGCCAATGACATCATGTGATTTCATAGTATTAAATCTATAGTAAGATTATAGCCCCTTACACATATACAGTCTTTTCTAGTAATTTACCAGTAAATTACCATTAAGAGATCATGTGTGAACAGGATCTTTTAAAAAATACTGGTTATGCGCTCTGTGTGAATGCAATTGTAAACTAGATTACCAGTATGAGCACATACGAGTTCAGAACATGCTGATGTAAGACGTCTACTTTGGGCCAATCATAACATTCTGACGCAGATTATGCATTTACTCTGTTAATTTGTGCTGTTAGCGGAAGTCAAAGAAATACCTAAAGTTGCCTAATATGATGTCTCTGGTCCAGAAGCAGCTGAACATTTGACACAAAAGTGAAAACATCAATCCCATATACCCCTCCAAGTTTTCCAGGTGAATGCATGCCTTGACTCTAGGGGTCACTAAAAATCAAGTCAGGAATCTTGGTGTGATTCTGTTTTGTTTCCAGTCAAAACTTGGAGAAACTTGTTCATGCCTTTATCACCAGCAGGGTGGACTTTTGTAATGGGCTCTTCACCGACCTTCCCAAAAAGACCATTAGACAGCTGCAGCTCATCCAGAACGCTGCTGCCAGGATTCTGACTACAACCAGAAAATCTGAGCATATCACACCAGTCCTCAGATCCTTACACTGGCTTCCAGTTACATTTAGGATTGATTTTAAAGTACTTTAAATCATATATAAATCACTCAATGACCTAGGACTGAAATATATTGCAGATATGTTCACTGAATATAAACCTAACAGACCACTCAGATCATTAGGATCGAAATCAGTTGGAAATACTAATGGTTCACACAAAACAAGGGGAGTCCGCCTTTAGTTACTATGACGCCCGCAGCTGGAATCAGCTTCCAGAAGAGATCAGATGTGCTAAAACACTAGTCACATTTAAATCTAAACTCATCTGTTTAGCTGTGCATTTATTGAATGAGCACTGTGCGATGTCCAAAGCAATTGCACTGTATTCTACATATTCACTGTATTTTATGTAAAATCATTTTCTATTCTAACTGTTTTAAATTTATTTTAAATAAGTCTATTTTTAAATCATTTCCAAAGTTTAAAATTTACCATTTTGTACGAAATGTGCTATATAAATAAACTTGCCCTGCCTTGCCTTGCCTTTAATGGTAAAAAGATGAAACGTCCTTGTCTGTGTGAGCAGCGCATTTTTTTGTTTACAAAGTCTAGGGCTGCCCCCTAATAGTTGACTAACCTTTAGTCAATGGTAAGAGACTTAGTCGACAAAAAAATTATTACTTGCTTTATTAGTTTGCCCATGAAGGACAGATCGTTAAAGGCTGGATTATGTGGTAATACAGTACATCCAAATGCTCGCTTATCATTCATCGACCTCATATATGGCTTATCATATGAAATATGTAAGTAGTAGCAACTTTACATGGCCACTCAATCTAATGAAAACCTAGAAAAATGTAGCGTGCTCACAGCATTACAGATGGAGGTGCCGGTGTGGTCACTTGCTCTTAAAATATCTCAAAGACTACAGCCAGTGGCCAACTAGCATGTACTTTCTGCAAAAAAAGACAAAAAAACTCTCCATACCAGCAGATGGCAGTAGTCTGAAGTCATCGTTTTAAAAAAAGTGAAATCATCAGTGCTAGATCAGAAGATAAAAAAAGTAAACAAAGCATCACTTTCTGACCATTTTCATGTCTATCTTGACCGCTATAGATGGGTTCATAATATACTTGCTAATGGCATTGGCATTGTCAGTCCTTGGTCTTAATAGTTGTCCTGGCATTTGTCTTTTATTTTTGTTGTTGTTGTTATCGTTATCAAGCACTGGTTCGTTATGCTGAACAGCTGAACATGCTCAACTATCCAAACACCATCAACACTGGTCCGACTAATGGACAGGACACACCTCAAAAACTAGGCTGACAGACTTTCAACAGCAGCCCATTTTAAAACACAGACCAGACCAAGATGTAATAAAGAAGTAAGGAAATCCAGACAAAGGCCACATTTAGTTGATCTTAAGAGGTCTCCAGACCAAGACCACAAAATTAAGTTTAATTTAACACAACATAATATAGCATGATGCTACTCATTTTTTTGTAGGGAGCAGAAGAGGTCCTTGAGAATGTCAGAAGGGATTCGTTTTTTCTTGAATTTCTGAATTAAGACCAGTGACTGGCTGGCAGGGGACTGAATTGAAAGAAAACAGCTATAAAAACCAACTGTTCACATTCACTTCAAATGTGTAGGTGTCCTGAGAGCCAAGAGCTTGCTTCTCTTGCTTGTGAATAATTTTCTCCTCTGCCAAAAGGCTCTTTCGGAGAAATGCATCGTGAGGTAGCACCATTCGTTCCCAGCCATATCTGATGTGTCTATGCTTGAGAAGCACATGTGAGGGTTGAAGCTGGCAAAGAAAGCAAACATTTGAGCTTCAACAGTTCATGCTCAAACTCCTTGTTGGAGAGCTAGAATTTCTCTTGAGACTCCAGTGCTGATCAACATTAATATGGGGTGTAGTTTTGTCATGAGATATGGATATTGCTGCTTTACCTGATAAATCAATTTTCTTCAGGTGGATTGGGGTGCAACATTTGACAATATAAACACCCCCTTTTTTTCTCCTTTGTTTTTTTTTCGCAGCCAGCGAAAACTGTCATGACTTCCACCCTATGTTTTTCACCCACGACCGCTCGTTTGAGGAGTTCTTTTGCATCTGTATCCAGCTTCTCAACAAAACTTGGAAAGAGATGAGAGCCACTTCTGAAGACTTTAACAAGGTTAGTGTAACCCTTTCGATTGTGACCCTGCACCTTGGTCTAATTCTACATCTTTCATCCTTTTCCTTTTTTTTCCCCATTCTATTTCCCCTGAGTGTTCCGTTTCATTCTCTCATCGTCCCCTCAAATCTTTCTGGTCAACCAATATGGATTTTGACTGGCCAATGCTAGGGTTGTCATGATACCAAAATTTCAGCCGTTAATACCAGTATCAGTAAAATTTGATACCAGTTTCGGTACCATTGCGATATCTAGTATGTTAGTGAAAAAAGCGCTTAAATTTGATATTTAAATTACAGTTTCACAGTTTTAAAAATAAATTACATTATTGGATTAAAAGGGGTATGTATGCTTTACAGTCACTATACAGTATTTTTTCTGTATCGTTTCATTTTAACAACACAATAGACAGTGCAAATTTCACTGTTCACATGCAATTTAGATAAAATCGAAGAATTACTTTACTCGGAATTGAAAAAATTGAAAATGTTTCACTCCATGTGCAATGGCAAGTCTGTTGATAGATTTTTAAGTATTTTTTTGGCCAATCAAGCTCAGTTATTAGACAATAATCACTACTTCACACTACTTGGGAATGCAGGACTCACTGAAGTTAGTCATTTGCAGGTAAAAGAGGCGGTTGAGATTTGCTAGGCTATTTGTGTATTTATGATAATCACACAGCAAACTTGTCTCCTTGTTGGATAAAAGACTGTCTCGTGTAAAGCTGTATATTTGAGCTTAATTAAGATTCATGGACATGAAAACACATTTTTTTAAATATCGCCCTGGAGCATGTCTCTCTGGACACTGTGATTAAATTCATCATCCTTTGTTTTCTCACATGAGCTGAACATCTGAGAAAAACCTGCTCACTTTTGCCCCTTGTCTATATTTCTACCTCATTATAAATAGGCTTTCTAAATATAGAGATAAAACTGCTGTTTAATCTGATGATCAGAACTTCCAATTCTTTCTTTCTGACAGTTGAAGAAGGAGATGGTAAAATGCACTAATCAAAATTTGGGATAATACATAGAAGTGGATCTCTAAATAACAATCCACATAACCATAGATTCTGACATGCATGGAGAACCACTCTATATAGTTTCTTCAGTCATGGCATTAGGAGTTGAGTGCTCATTCCCTTTTCTCCTCCTAAGTCTCGACATCCAAGAGCTGTGTTTACTTGTTGTGTGTGTGCACTGGATACAATCCTGATTGAAGAAGATTGGACCTACCTCTCTGCCCACCTTTGTGTGGGGGCTTAATACACATTGTAATAACTCAGTTTCATTGCTCAGTTGTTGCCTTCTCAAGCAAACTTAACTTTAGCTTTGTATAGTATCTTAACATTTTAAGAGACAGTTGTTAATTACATGTTGCTCTTGTATCCTTCCTGAATAAATAACTCTTTAAGCCTTTAATTCTATAGAATACTCATTTCTAATAAAGAAGGATAAAGTTTATAAAACCTCATCGCTCCGTTTCTGTAATAATATATAATGATTCCAGTTTTCTCAGAGGAGGCAAGTACAGCAGTGCTTTCCCCTAAACAATTTACGAGGCAGCATCTTTTTTTGCCTCCCTTGATCTCATTGCTGTTGAGTTCTTAAAGCACGACTTGAAGCCTGTTTAATATTTTATTTTATTTTGTTATAATATATATATATATATATATATATATATATATATATATATATATATATATATATATATATATATATATATATATATATATGTATATATATGTGTATATATATGTATTAAGTGAGAAGTAATGTACAGGGAAAATATAATTTTATATAAGGTATAATTTAATGTTGTGTGTGTATGCATCTATACACACACACATGTAACTGACTGTGGGTTCTAGCACCCCTGTTCTGTAGATGCTATTGTGTCTTTCAGCAGTGTCTGACATGTGAATTGTCTTCTATTGTCAAGTCCTTCATTTTGTGCTTTTGTCTTGGTGTGTCCAGTCAGACACATGTTAAAATAATTATGAGGCTTCACTATCACCATACAGCATTGATGGACCTCCACCCATGACTGCACCTCAGCATCCTCTGCCTCTTCTCACGAACACTTGCATCTAATTTTGTTATACACGCATGCTATTTTTCTCCTCCCCCACTGTCTCTCTCTCGCTCTCTCTCTCTCTCTCTCTCTTTGTGATAGGCCTGTCACATCTTGTAAATATTGTCTGTCCATCTGTGTGTGTGTGTGTGTGAGAGAGAGGTGTGGAGATGAGAAGAGGGAGGCAGGTCTGCTCTAGCCGATGCTCCTGGGGCAAAAAACAAAACAACGGACGGGTAGTGGTTTGCCTGTTTCCATGGCAACCACATTCCTCCCGCTTCTCTACGATGACATAGAACAGCTATTGTGTGCGTGTGTGTTTTGGTTCATAAACAGCTGTCTTCTCCATCCAATCAGTGCTGACGAAGGCAGCTACGACACCTGACTTAAAATGGCCACTTCGGTGCATCCAAGCGCAGTAGTAGTGATGTAGTGACTCTGTATAATCTAGCACAACCCCCACCCCTCTCCCTTCCAATCTTTCCCTCCTCAGTCGCCCTCCCTTGTATACAAACCACGTGATTCATATTACTAGAAGGCCATTGGCTGAAGCAGCTGTGGGGTCTGGCCAATCAGGCTTAAGCGCTGAAATGGACATAAACTAAGCTGCTTGGAGATGCTTTCAGACTTTAGAGTGCTGATGGGCAAGAACGGCCAGACGAAAGCAAACCTTGGCTAAAGCTTGGTCTGTTTTCATCTGCACACACACAAAACAACCCGGAAACCATCTACCATCTGTTTTTCATCCTTCTGGCCATCTGATTGTCCCTGTATCTGGTCAGGGTTCATCTCTGCTACACTGGGTTGGACCAACGTGGAGCTGCGCTCCCAAACATGGAGGTGACAATGGCATGTGAGTACTGCTGAAGAGATCTTGTCAGGTACATGGAGGAAAATAGGTATAGACTGAATGAAAATGGTGAAGAGACATCTGCAAATTTGCCTGGATGTTGACTAGATACGAGACATGAAACAGACGCACAGATGGGGCAGGCTTTGTGTGAAGCTGCCTGTAGTAATCAGGTTAGAGACAGATTTCAGCTAGCGATTAAAGAGGAAGCGATCCAGAGCAAGAGATCGAACCTACGCTCTCCTCCGTAGCCCAGCCCCTCCTTGGGTACTTATTATGAATGAGCGCTATAATGTTTCTTTTCTCCATCAGTTCTTTTTCCATTGCAAATTGTCCTCCAGGCGCTCTCGTTTCTGTGTGGCTGTTAGTTAAGTTTGCATTATTTCTGCATGCATCCCACGTGTAGGAAGATCAACACTGTCTGTTTGGCATTTTTTGTTTTTACAGGGAAAGCTTGTATTGAGGTTAATCTCTTTTGTATACGACCTTGTCCTTTGTGAATTCTTTGTTGGTTCAGTGTTCAAAGGATTGACCTTTTGTGAATGATCAAAAAAACAATAAATATCACCCCACACTTTTGAATTCTATGATGGGCTGTCATCTACATAGCGTTGATTGATTACAGTAATATCGCAGGTAGCATTTTGTTTTTTCAAAGCATAAATCTGAAAGATCACATAAAGTGAATGATGTTTCGAGATTTTGTTTGGTCGTGCTCAGCATCCGCACCCAATCCTCAGCTCCATAATTCCCTACTTCCCCTTGCAAAGCAAGATTTTTTAAAATAGATTTTTCTTTGTTTTCCCCCATCCTTTCTTTCCT
Organism: Carassius gibelio; assembly: GCF_023724105.1. NCBI lineage: Eukaryota > Metazoa > Chordata > Actinopteri > Cypriniformes > Cyprinidae > Carassius > Carassius gibelio. The sequence continues at coordinate 13,207,531 of NC_068389.1, read as the reverse complement.
GCCTTCCTCTTCATTCTTTATTCTCCTCTTCTTTTCATATTCGCTATCCTTCCTCCTTTCTGTATTTTCTTCATCTTCTCTTCCATTCACCCATTCTTCCTTTCCCTTTTCTTTCTTCATGTCCTTCATTACTTCCTTCACTTCTTTTCCCTTACTTTCTTTCTTCCTTTCGTTTACTCTGTGTCTTCTCTTCCCTTCTTGCATATATTCTTCCAATCCTTCTTCATTTCTTTCCTTTCTTGTTTTGTCTTCCCTTCTTATATTCGTTCTTTATATCCTTCAATTCATTCTTTTTATTTTCCTTTTCATTCCTTTCCTTTCCTCTTTGTGTTTTTTCTCACACACACACACACACACACACACACACAAACGCTTGTTTTGGTGAAAAGTGAGGACATCCCATAGGCGTAATGGTTTTTATACTGTACAAACTGTATATTCTATCACCCTTCACCAACCCGACCCCTAAACCTAACCCTCAGAGGAAACTTTGTGCATTTTTACTTTCTCTAAAACAACTCATTCTGTATGATTTATAAGCATTTTGAAAAATGGGGACATGGGTTATGTCCTCATAAGTCACCCTCTCCTTGTAATACCTATGTCATACCCATGTCATTATACAGAGTTTTGTCCTGATATGTCACAAAAAAAGCGCACACACACACACACACACACACACACACACACACACACAGACACACACACACACACACACAAAACCAGTGCTACTCTACACTATGAGCTGAGTCTCCTGAGACCTGAAGTGACTTTAATGCATTGCACGCTTTCAGCATGCTTCATGCTGGCCCTTGGTGAAAGAGCTACTCCTGTCTGCTCCTGTCAGTGGAGTGGATGTGTGGCTGGATCCCAAGAGTGTTGAGTGCCACCTGCTGTAGAGTTCTCCAGGACCAGGGAAATATTTTGGATGCTTTTCAGAAACCTGTTATGAAATGTTTACTTGTCAGAGAGCATTTGTGTCTAGACTGTGGCTATGCCGATGTTAGCGCAAGTGGCTTTCACTGTGTGGTCATTCTTTATACTTTTGCAACTAAACTTATGATGCGCCCTAAAACACTGAGCATTCTGCGCGAATGTACTACTGTTTTAAAAAGGCACCATGCCTCTCAACACCTCAGCAAGCATCCAGCAACCTGCTACACAACCCAATGTATCCCTGGCTATGTCAGAAAGAGTGGAAAAGATTCGCTGGACCTTCCTGCTTTTGGTTTCACATTAAATTTGCGACATCTTTTTAATTTTCATCATCCTTTCATCTCTGAGCAGAGTCTAAACGCATCATCCCATTGGGTTGAAGACTTCAGGCCTCTCTCTTTGCATGCATATGCATACACAGTTTTTTTATACTTGTCTACTCTACTTGTTATTCATAAGCTTACCCCCAGAATTTATGTAAAAATGACTCCAGACTGTACTCCATCTAAATTCATCACAGTGTTTCCAGCAAATGATTTTTCCATTAATGATATCTATTTGTTTTCTTTGAAGTAATGCCCATTTCTTTGATGTGAATCATTGTTAACTGTTATAAAAATCGTTAAGGGGGAGGGAATGGCATAATTAGCATGTCAATTGTGGAATGGATAAATGTCCCCTTTTTCTTTTTGTTCCTGATTGCCCTGTTGGGACTACAGACAATACCAAGCAAAATGAATGTGAAGAAGGATGACAGAGACATGTGAAGATATGCTTTCCAGCCTCTGTAAATTGTAAATGTTGTTTTCTGTTCCTTTCCATTTGAGATTTGAAGTCTATAATCTAAACACTATTTGGGTGATTGACAGGTTGTATTTGATGATTCTTGCAATTTTTTTTGTAAAGATTTGAGTGCTGATGTGACTCCCTAGGCTGATGAAGCAGCGTTGACTTTAAAGAACGGTGTCAATAGGAAGGTTTTGAATTTGATTCTAACACCATTTACTCACCAGACATGACACTCATGACGCATGATAAAAGGTATCTTTTCCATCAGAGTTTTTGTAACAACCAGCAAGTTAACAGGTGCTGATTCTGTACTTTATTTGGTGTTAAAAGGGTCTGATGTTTGAATATCATGTTGCGCAACCTTTTTAGCCATACTGAAAGCAACTATGAACTCAACTCAAGAATTGCTTAATATTAATGGATAAGATTATGTACTTTTAGACTCCTTTCTGAGTGTCTGTGTTTTTTTTTTTTTTTTTGCATGTTGTGTCTGATGTGGACAGACAAATTGGAATTTGTCAAATTGTATCAGGTTAGGAATGGTTTAGTGCAAAGTTTATAGAGGAGATAATTCTGTGGCTAATCCCACTGTTCACATGCATAATGTTTCAATGCAGAAGTTCCTGTGTTTATTATGCGTCAAATTCTGGACAACATGTTAGGATCATAAACAAAGTTCATCCTTTTCTAGGCTTTGTTTACAGCAAAGCTGCTCATAAACTTATATCTGACTCCTCTTCCTAATTCAATAAAAAACTCTTCTGATGCGACTGAATAACGGCATTTGCATAATTACAGGTATGAAATAAATATGACTTTTAATTATGTACTGGTGTGAAAAAGAGAGGCATACATGTGAATTCATGATGGATAGCTGTGCGAAGTTGTAATTAAAATAAGACAGGAGTAATAAATCTTGCTGCCCTGATTGGAGGCAGTTTTGATTGGCTGTCTGGAAGAGGGAGGTGAGCAAACTTTTTTTTTTTTTTTTTTTTTTGCATTTTAAATGATTGGTCTGTGCAATCTTAGGCCAGATAGACATCTTTGGACATTACACATTTTTTACATCTTGATGCAAAAGTATTGCAATGCATTAGCATCCATCTTTAACAAACACATACCACTTTCATATTGGATTAGTTTCTCTTTTTCCCCTATTTTTTCTATCTGCTGATGGTTGTTCTTTCACATTTGGAGGCAAATTGGTTTAATTGCACTGTTTATAATCTTACTGTAAAAAAGACAGGAAACCCTAATGATCATGCATCAGTATTTTACTGACTCATGTGACAGTCTAGTTTACAGTTGGTTTATTTGTCTGTTTCTCATTAACGTTTGGCATGTGTACCACAGCCGTTTGCTTTGAATTGGTTGACCCCAACCGGACAAACTGTTTGAAGCTTAAATCAGCCAGAAAATCCATTTATTATCTTTTTTCAGCTGTTCAGTAGCCAGTTTATTGGATATAAAATGATAAAGGTATATAAATATATTTTACGGCACTTAAATTCGATTTTGTTTACTTAGGTTTTCTCAGTGTAATCCAAGATGGCAGTATACGAAAACTTGCTGTTTTTTCTGCCATTTTATATGAGATATTATACCGCTAGGTGTCGTAGCACAACTCTATTCATGGCCTTTAATGTACTGGCACAATCCCACGAGCCCACTCACTTTCTAAAGATATTCAGAAACACTTTATTATTAAGATTAATTCCTCATTTGTTGTTCTTGAGGGAAGCAATAGATTTGTACAATGGCGTTGTAGGTTTGACATTCAAAAACATTAAATCAAAAGCATTAAAGCGCTTATGTATAAATTTAAATCTAAATATATAGTCCAATGCAGAATAAGTGTGCTTTAAATGTTTGAACTCTGAAGCGCACAAATACATACACATTAATTCTTCCCCACTGTATGCCACTCTGTATTATCTGCAGGCCGACACACAGTGGGCGGGTTCATTCTGTGCATTTAGATCCTCTGGAGAGGAGAGGCGAGAAAAAGACAATAAGGATGGCAGGGCAGTTGAAGAGTCGCACACTTCTTAGCGAGGCTGTGACACACTTAGTGCGTTTGTCTAAAAAAAGGTCAATTTCGGCTTTATTCACAAATATCACCGCCCCCCACATCAGCAGCTGAAATTCCACTGTTCCCCCGTATCACCTCATCCTCACGAATAAAAGGTCTGCTTCTATTTCAGCCATCACGACTTGATTTAAAGAGGCTGATAGAAGGAAGTGAGAAGAGCGCCTTGGTTTAATTAATTCTGAACCGTGTAAAATCGTCAAATGTGTTCAGAAAATTGCTTCCCCCGCCATAAGGGATTGTTTCAAGTGGAGACGTTTGCTTCTTCATCCCCCACCTGCAGCTGTCAAAAACCCCTCCCCTTTAAACGCTTCTGTCCTGTTCGAATGGAGCCGTCTCGGGTTTATTCCACCAGCCATCACTCCTCTCATTCTTCAAGTAGTGAAGACCCAGTCGTATCACTAATTAAACCTCATCCAATCCTGCTGCGGGAGCCAACGGCACCTGCTTCTTTGGATGACTGGGAGGCGTTGCATGCATGAATAGCAACTGGACTTGGTTCCAGCTTCTCAACTCATCCGTTACTGTGCTCCCCAGCTAATCACAGCATGTGATCTGTAGCCTAAAGATTTCAAGATGTGATGTTTGTGATTTCGATATTCATGCATCACTGGGAAAGCTGTGGCTCTACAGCAGCTGGGCATTTCTGTATCTGAGGATGAAGGAAAGCTGTCTGCTTTTGCTGCATATGGGTGAATTGTTGTGTCATGGTCCGTTGCTGGCTGTCACTTCTGTTTGTTTGCATTTGATTCTTTGACAAACAGCAATTTCCAAGACAGCTGTTGTGACTCCACATGAAGAGCTTCTTCAAAGCAACTTACGTGTGCTGTTTAGTGATGGAACCAATTCCTGTGAGAACAAACAAAGCCTCAAGACTTTCATACTCTAGACATTATAATGTATTTAACATGTAAATGTTAACGTCTTAACTGTATGCATGACTCATACCCTATAAGTCGGATCCCCCCAAAGTGTTGCACTTGACTTGTAATCTTATAGCTTGTGCTGAAGCTCATCTGTAATATCCCTTGTCCTGTTTTTTATTTTATAAATCAGAAGGGTTTGGTTGAAGTGTGTTGCAATTCAGAGAAAACTGAGCATGAAAACTGATTTTAGATCAATCAAAAGCTCAAGACTCTAAAGCACTGTTTCATTGTTGGCATTTACAGTTTTGAATTTTGTAGGACAGTAATTAAAGAAGCATTAGGGAATCTCATTTAAGATGCATGTACAGTAGTGTATTAACTGATCTTTGTTCAAGGATGTGACGTATCAACAGTTTCTAAAAAGCTTCTCATTTGGAGTTTAATAAGCATGTGCTTAACAGTAATGTGATTATGCAAAATATATTGTAAATGCTTTTGTGAGAAAGGGATTGCTAATAACATTAATGCATTGAATTATCTTCCCTGTGTATGTGTGTGTGCATTTTGTGCATTAATTCTACACCCAAGACTCTTCTTTATATAGATTGTGATTCTATATTTTTTTTTCATTCACAAGAGCAGCATTCACTCTTTTCCTTGTCCAAGCCTCGCGTTTTACCTCATCTATTCTGAAACATTTTCTCTAAGAATGTAGACCGTACAATACTGGTCGAAATGTTGTTTTTGACTCCAAAACTAATTTCAGGCATGTAAGGGTTTTAAAATCAGGATCATACAAAAAGCACAAGGTCAGATATACTCACCTTGTGCTGTCATAATGCTGAACTGTTTCAGTTAAAGGTCTGAACTTTTGTCTTTGTCTGATTCAAAAGCTGGAGCCAAATAAAAGCAGGACATTATGAGGACTGTAGTGTCTTCCTGGATGCGTAAAATGATGTCCTAAATGATGAACTCTGTGTTTATATACTATAGGTGATGCAGGTGGTGAAGGAACAGATCACTCGTGCTCTCACGATCAAGCCTAACTCTCTGGATCAGTTTAAAAGTCGTCTGCAAAATCTGAGCTACACCGAGATTCTCAAACTGCGCCAATCCGAGAGAATGAACCAGGAGGATTTCCAATCCCGGCCCATCCTGTGAGTCACTGGAAACTCTTCAATTATTTGAAGCACTCATTTCCCACAATCACTCACCCAGTTTTGGTCCATGTGTACTGCACCTGTGTCCCACTCATGATTGAAAACAAGCCAATTGCAATAACAGCAATGAATATAACACTATAGTTCCTAACTCATTAAACTAAGAGGAGTCTTCATTACATATATTACCACTGCATTACAGTAGTAATTTGAGCTGGAATGTACAATCTCAGAGAACATTCTGTAAAATCCATATGTAAAATAACAGTCAAATGGAAAAGTCTGTGTTGTTACTTCCAGAGCTTGTTAAACAACCATGTGTGAACTGAAATGTTGGAAATATCACATGCTCTATCTATGTGAAATATGTAACATTTGTTCAGTCTATTCACTATAATAGGTTTTTGACTGAAAAAAACAAGGCTCCCACACTTTTTGAATAATGATTTTTCCAAAAAAAAAAAATTTTTTTTTATACAGTATTCACAGCTTTAATTAAAATAATGTTGGACTCCCAAAAATCAGTTTTTGTAATCTGACAAGATTGAATGTAAAAAATAAAATAAAAATAAAAACCAGATAAGCCCATTTGTTTTCACAGAGTGTGAACAGAATATTGTTTTCTCATGAATTACTTAATAGCATTAGCATTAACATCAGGGAGGCCTTTAAATGCTAATTAATGTTGCAAAATTCTGTTTTAGATGTAAAGCAGCACAGTCAATTTGGCAGTAGTGTTAGCAAAACCTCAAGATAAAAGAAAGTTTGTCTGGCTCTTACTAAAGAACTGTCTAAAGACAAAGTCTTTCCTTGCGTTAACTGCCAGTAAAGTGTTGTATTTTACACTGCATTTGTGTGATCCTCTGCTGTGTCTCCAGGGAGCTTAGGGAGAAAATCCAGCCAGAGATCATGGAGTTGATCAAACAGCAACGCCTCAATCGTTTGTGTGAGGGCACCTGCTTCAGGAAGATCAGCAGCCGAAGGAGACAGGGTAAGAAACACACACACTGAGCATGAGGGTTAGTTTTGTTCTTTTTGTAAACGGTTTTTATTCCATAAAGATTCCAAGTACTTTTAGGAATAAAAGATTCAAAGCTGCCTCTTTCTTGTTAATCCAAGTTTCTGTCCTAACCAGCAGCTATAGGCAACACTACATTTTGTCTACTGCTTGATTTCTGTTCCTGCATGTCTAAAGCCCTGGCCATACAGAAAATGCATTGAGATAGATACAATTCTGTTCAGGGCTTGAGATTGTGACCGTTTTGGTCATATATGCTCCCGAAATGTAATCTGTGCGACCCCATCTTGCCTCTGTATATTGCTTTTATAAGGAACAAATCAGTGCAGTGCTGCTTTGTTTACAGCGGTAACCAAGGAAATGCTCTATCGCTGCTGTTCCATAAGCTCCAGCTGCTGTCATGTGTGTGTATTAATCTTTGTTTTCATTCAGACCATCTGCTGTTTTTGTTTCGTGCAGATGTTTTATGTAGCATAATTCAGAGAGTCAAGACCTGTTTTTGATTCAGATTTTGAAATAATACATTCAAATTTGCATCTGAAACAGCATCTTTGTTTGGATCATGATTAAAATCCTGTGGTTGTCTCTAATTTTAAATGGCTACTGATACAGACTGTAATAGACCAAACAAAAGTCTTGTTTATTTTATTGTCTTTCACTTAAAAAAATAAAGAAAAATAAAATTTAATCTGCTATGAGAATCCGCTTAATCGCTTCTAAAACATTAGCAATCGGAATGAAAGATCGATGCATGACTAACAAGAAATTCCAGGCCAAGTGTGTGGAAAAAGAAGCGTTTGGTAGTGTTTAAGCTACAAAAAAAAAGGAAAAACAATGTGCTTGTGGTACTTTTAACTGTGAGTCCAGGCAATATCATTTATTTTATGACATTTCCTAAAGCCAAACAAAACCCAGCAAAATTTCACTAAGCATTCAACCACACAATCCCAATGAAGACAAAAATGGCATTTTCTGGTTGTAATACACTTAAGTTAAAATTTTATGCTTCTCCAACTTGAATTTTGATCTGTAAACCCTTGCTTCTAGTTACCCACCATATTTACTTTAAAATCTTTTATATATCCCTGTGGGAAAAGATTTTCACACTGACAGCTATCATTGTGAGACAGTGAGCAACTCTGTTTGTTTGTTTGAGGGAGCAACAGTAAGTAATGGGGCTGGGCTTAGCGATAGCTCAATTGGAGGTTGTGATGCTCCTTAATATTCAGTGGGTACTCCTAACTTTGGGTGCACCAGTTCTACCGAGTAAAAATGTTAATTTCGACCCCTGTAAACTTTGTCGAGACTGAAACTGATTAAACTTTGTCGAGACTGAGAGAGTTTTATTGTGGTAGTAGAGAAACATAGAATATTGCATAACATATCCCTCAGGGTTCCCTAGGGAGAACCATAAAAAAGAATCCTGTTTGGTGAACCAGCATAGAAATGAATGAAGATATGAGGTGTGTTCTTAGCACGCAAACAATATGAATTTGTCCTCATTGTTCTGAACATGTTTCTGTGATGTAACAGGATTTTCACCTTCAGTTTCTTCTTAAAATGTGCTTGTTGCTTGAATTGTGTCTGATTAATACACAGTAAAAGTGTTTTCCTCTTCAAAGCGAATTAACTTTCAGCGGGACGGTTTTAAACACATCAGCTCTGTTTGAGTGTTTAGTTTACTGGAGTCTAGCACAACTTTCTCGTTCTCATCTTAAGTTTGTGACCTGAATGGGGTTATTCAGTTGTAGCTTTTATTGGGGACCTCTACTGTGCTGCTTCTCATTCACAGACAGAACTTTGGAATTATAGGACTTTACCAAGATTTTTATTGGTCTCAATAATTTTTCAATTGCATTTCAGTCATCTCACAGTATAGTGAAGTAATATTAAAATGTCTTACAGGATAGCTTTATTCCAACTATCTTCAACACACTCTGACATTTTATATGTTCTGTGTATATTTTTATGAGTGCTATTATTAAACCGACAGCATGATTTAGCAAGCCTAGTCCGTTGCTGAGAGAACGGAAGTATGGAGCCAATTTCAAACAAGTGCTGAGTGGTGGGAGTGAGAAAGCTTACGCCGCAGATTGGAGAGTTGAAAGATCGTCCAATGTAATATCACTCTTTACACAGGCTGACTGAAGAGGAGGGCTGTCTGCCGAGCTCAGAGGGAGGCTTTGTCACTTAGCCTGGATAATTTAACACTCTTCACACTTCTACAGGATTAGATGATTCTGAGACTAGACACCTTGTCTCACTCTTGCTCACTGTCTGCCTGCCTCTCTCTTTCTTCCTTTCTCTCTCTCTTAGGGTCCCCACTTTCCCACTAAATCTCTCGTTATTGCTTTCTCTCTCTTTTTTATTAATTTGAGATTTTTTTTTTTTTTTTACACTTTGCCAGATTCATTGCCTTCATTTTCTACAAATCTTTGCTCATAATAAACTATTCAATTATCTGCCCAAGGCTGATGGCACCCTCATTATTTGACTGACAATTACACATGTGCATTATACATGTGATTAAATCATTATTTGCCAGTGGTTTCTGTGGCTCATGTTGCCTCAGTGCAAAAAGTTTAAGCATAGTTCAGCTTTATGCAACAAAATGAAGCTGTGACTACCAAGAGTGCAGACACCGTTGTACTTTTGTACACAAAGTTGCAATTTGATCAAATTAGTGTTGGGAATGTTTGGATTTTGAAATGTTGTGTTTCCAAACTCGAAGTATTTCAGTTATGCTGCATTCCAGGAAACTCATAATTCCATTAGTTTTTTTTTCAAATGGAATGGCGCTTGACCTTGTGATTATAACGGTGGTTATTATCGAGTAGGAAGTGAGAAATTCCAAATTCCAAGTTGTCTAGGGTTGGATAATTATGGTGGCTTTGTGTGGTTTGTGCTTTCTGTGGGGAACCTCATTCAAGAATCAATCAAATATAGAACCTATATCTCCAGTAACAAATACTGTCTACTCCCTAGTAGTAACCAGGAGTTCAGTGACTGATTGTTGTCAGTGTGTATGTCCCATATGAAATAGCATTGGATATTTACTTTTACCCATTTCCACATGTTTGTGGTATCCTGCAGTATATTGTATATGAAGATGTTCATAGCAGAAATAGATGTTCTGTTTTTCATCAACTGTTATAGTAACCTTTGTGATAAAGTCATTACTTGTCAGTCAAGTCTGAATTACATTTCAATAGCACACTCCATGACATTCAGATATGTTCTGCTCTCTAATACAACCTTTACAATGAGGTTCCCCACAGGAAGCACCAACCACATGAAGCCACCACTATTCAGGTATCTTTAACATAATCCAATGTTAGAAGATTTCTTTTATCCGCACACAACCAACCTTTTCAGCAAGCTTTGAAGGATTGCTCTTATTTGACAGAATGAAGTAGCACCTGTGGCTTTTGACTGTGACAGGTGCTACATTGACATTTGTATTCCCTATTGTCCCCCCATAGCAGAGCTCTCTCCTCATGGTGTACAAAATGAGCAGTCCAGTTCCCACCTTCAGTTTTATGTACTGACGAGGTTGCCTGAGGATGAGTTTTCCAAATAATGTTAAATTGAATCCTCCTTTGCCGTTAATTCTCTGAAACATTTCAGATTTTATTCTGGGTTTTTTTTTAGACCAGGAACGATCCTTCTTCTGGAAGGCCACCTACCTTAAGAATCTAGCTCCAACCCTGGTTAAAAACATCTGAACTGGCTAACCAAAGTCTTCAGGATTCAGAATTACAGGTTTAGATTTGGAGCAGACTGGAGCTAAATTGTATTAAGGAAGCAGGGCCATGAGAAAGGAAAAAAAAACAGTATTCAACTTGAAGTTATTGAGATTTAAAGTTCTTAGTCCTAGATTCAGATTTAGATGCATGCACATGTTAGCTGAAGGGAGGGCACCAGAGCACTAGTGTTCATCAGGCTTCTCTTAATAAATAAAAATGACTTATTTCCTCATCAACATTGTTCCTTCTGTCTCTTGACTTGTGTGTGTCACCAAATAGAATAGAAAGACAGCAAAGCCATCTACAAAGGAAGCCCCTTTTTCATCATGCACGTGACACTGCATGCATATTAAACCATTCTGCACATATCTGTTCTGATATCTCACAATGGGCTCACAGATGGCTGTTAGCTGCAGTGTCTGCTGGTTGTTCATTGCACATTTGTAGTGGTGGATAAACAGCCTATTGAGCTGGCTTGTTGGTAAGCTGAAGGTATTGAATTGTGCAGTGATAAAGCGGTTTACTGCACCCTCTTTATCTCTTTGTCTTTGTGTTTATATGCCTGAAGTGCCACCCTGCAGGACACTCTTTCATCCCACAATGTTTTTTATTCTGCCAAACTGCTATTCCCAGTAATTAGGATTTGGATTCAGGTACTAGGGTCAAGTGCCAGCCATGGCCTTCTAGTCTATATGTGAACAGTCCTGGCAGTGATCACTCGTGCCTGCTTTCGCCGGGGCACAGAAAGTGTCAGGAGGAGATTGGGAGACAATTTGCCAGTCATGGCTTTGCCCAATCCACAAGTAAAGGCCAAAGAATATTAAGTATTGTACTAGAATGAAAGATAACATGCTAGCATTACATTGTGGAACAGTGACCCACTGGTATGCTTCTTTGCAGACAAGTTCTGGTACTGTCGACTGTCGCCCAATCATAAAGTTCTCCACTATGGGGATCTGGAGGAGAGCCCTCAGGGAGAGGTAGCCCATGAATCGCTACAGGACAAACGTGAGTACAGCCTGAATACTGACCATGGTATAGTGGCTTCACTTTATAAAGATGGGCTTAATATGGCCACACCCTTATTAATTATTCTTTGTTTCCTGTGGCAGTTCCTGTGGCTGATATCAAAGCAGTTGTCACTGGTAAAGACTGTCCACACATGAAGGAAAAGGGAGCTCTGAAGCAGAACAAGGTGAGTCCTTTTGTGTGTGCTTGATGGCAGAGAGCAAAAAATGCTCTTGAATATCAAAAGATCACATTTTCCTTTGATGCTCTGGTGTGTAGCTTGGTGACAAATGATGCATTAGTTATGCCTAGTAGCTCTGTGAGTAATGATCATCAGCTCACTTCAGTTTCAAAGTCACCCTTTCTTCTTCCCATAGAACAAAGCAGGCAATGTCAAATTTATGCCACAACTGTAAAAAAAAAATTCTCCCTGTTGACGAAATTGATTAAACTTGAAGACAGGATATCAAGTAAAACTGGAGCTTTCTGGCACACCCAAAAGGTTGTTGTATCCCCCTAGTCCTGGTGACACTGACTCTAAAAAAATATCTGCATCAACATTGTTTTTGTCCTTTCTTTGAGCAAGATTTATCTTGATAGGAATTTGACTCGGAAAATCACTTCCTTCATCAACTGCTGAAAAGGAGATTGTTCTCTTTCTATTGTCTCGATTGTCTGTAATCTCATCTCTTCATGGAGTAGCAGGAAGATGCTGTGGGCAGAATGTGAGCGGTCAGAAATGTTTGTCTGCTCTCATTTTGGATGTGATGATGTAGCTCTCATCCAATGATCCTTTACGCCAGTTGGATGATCCAATTTCATCCCGTTTTTTTTTAGGTTAGTTGACCCAAATAAGACAATTAGATGATGTGAGGGCTGATTCTGTGAAGGCTGAGAAGCACCACTAATGCCTCAGTGTTTGCCACAAATGTACATCCTTTTCTGTGCTTATAATTTTATTTACCACCCTAGACAGGTCTCTAGAAAGGTCAGGTGGTCTGAAAAGTCTTGATAATGTCTGGGTATACACATTTCAAATATGCCACAGAGAGGATTAGTTTGTAGGCCAGTTGAACCTCTTCTTACCTGAATTGGTGATATTTTTTTTTTTTTTTTTTTTTTGCTTGCATCTCCAAAATTTTGACAGGCATTTGCAAGTGCCAAATGCATAGATACCCTTTCTGACAGCTACTCCACAAACTCCATGTCGAGTCAATGAGAATTTATAAAGTATTTTGTTACTTCAAACCTTGATGCACTTCCGGTGCTGATCATACTACTGCTGTCTGTTGGTGCCCAGCAGGAGAGGCCTGTATACATACACACACACCAGATTGGACCATCTGCTGTTGTAATATGTTTGCAGAAGATCTGCAAAAGTCACGCAATATGAGGCATACAGACACAACAGCCCCATTAGCATTTGTCAGACTGTGTCAATTCTCTTTCCTTCTTTAGGAGTTGCTGGAGCTGGCTTTCTCTGTCCTCTATGAATCTGATGAGTATCTAAACTTCATTGCCCCTGACAAGCATGAGGTGAGCAAACGTCAACGCTATCAACAAAGTGGTAGCTGTTGTCCATCTTTGGTGCGATTTGGACTTTGTGCATGCTGTGGTTTAATGTCATATTTTCTGGCCAATTTTCAGTACTGCGTGTGGACAGATGGGCTGAATGCACTGCTGGGGAAGGAGATGACCAGTGAGTTCACTCGCTCAGACATGGACACTCTTCTCAACATGGAAATGAAGCTCCGCCTCCTGGACTTGGAGAACATCCAAATCCCTGAAGTTCCTCCCCCAATCCCCAAAGAGCCAAGCAATTATGACTTTGTATATGACTGCAACTAATTCCCTTTCACTGGACTGACTGATTGTTCCAAAATGAATACTGGAAGAAGGACTTTTACAAAAAGTTAAAGAAAAAAAATGGACATCTCTTTCCTGCTAAAACTTGGCTCTCTAATGCACCTAATCATAATGGATTTGCTGAACATAATGGTCTTTTCTTGCCAGGCCTATAAACCATCTGGTCTGGTTGAAGAACCATCACAAACTGGTCCTCAGGTCCTAAACCACTCTACTCTTTTGGCAGTCATTTCGAGACATCTCTTTGTACGGTTACATTCCTTAAACAGCCCACCTGCTCTGGCTTAAAAATGGTTATGTGTCAAGAATTTTTGTCCCATCATAATTTCTGGCTGTTCGGAGTGGGATGCTCCCTGTAGAGTGTGCAAAATGTCTAGGGGACTGTGGCATGTAGCACTCACTGTAGTATGTTTCTCACTCCAACAAGCGGCAGCTATATTGCTAGCAGAGTCCAAGTTTGTTCTTAATGATTTCTCCAAGTATCCCATTCATGCCTCTTATACTTGTAGACTGTTAAATTAAATAGGCAGCTTCATGCAAGAGGTTGCCTCTTTTGTCTTAAACCATACCTGCTTTGTGCATACATTACACTTTTGTCTGACTGTAATGCAGGTGTGTAGATATAGCTCCTTCCTTCACTTTACATCAACTAGACTCATGGCAGACTGCTGTAACATTCCAAAGCAATATTGAGCTTCTGTTTTGTAAGCTGGTATAAACTTTTGTGATATTTGTGATTGCTGCCAAGTAGTCAGTATTATACATCTTGAGTATGTTTATTAAGGAATTTTATTTTCAGGGGCATCAAATTTCATTTGAACTTCCATGATTCATTTAATTTAAGATTGTGGGTATTATGATTTTTTTTCACCCCTCATGTTTGTTATAGGTTTAAGAATGCCAACATCCTGCTGTTTACATTAAAGATTGATTCTAATTCAGTTTTAAGTTTCAGCATTCCTTTATCAAGTTGTCTTTACATTGCCTTATAATCTTTTGGTGTCCAGTCCTGCTTCAAAACACCTGCCTGGGAGTTTCTACTTATCTTGAAAACCTTAGGGCCTTTTGCACTGCCGGAACCTTTACATAGTACCAGAACTAATTGTGGAACTACACACTTGTGAGATTTTAGTACTGGACCTCCTGGACTACCAAATTAATTCCTACTCTGGAGCAGGGTCTAACCAGCACAACTCTTACTACCCGTGACGTAACTACACATAGATTGGCCAGACGCGTTTGAAAATGGCTTCACCCGCCATAATTTAAAACGCTGTGTAAACATACTTTAAACATTGTGTCAACTTATTTTGCAAAGATGATGAACAGCGATAGATGGACGGATGCTGAAGTGCAGGCACTTGTAGCAAATGTACCATTGCCAGTTGTAGTTGAAGATTTTTAGTCCTCCTTTCCATTCTTTCAATCGCTTTATGTTTACGTCTATGTCCATGTCCATTATTGTGAAACCCGCGAGACACAACAAAAACAAAGCTCCAATCACAGAGTCCTCCATCTTCCTGTTGTTAATGTTGTTGTTTGTTTGTTTTTGTACACCGCGCACAAATTACATCGCTGTCGACTCGACGGGCTTGCGTCACTTTACTAGTACACACCGTCAGTGCGAATGCAACATTTTAAATGGTACTGGGAAATGGTTTGCAGAACATCGTCCCAGTACTTTAGTACTGTACATTTAGTTCTGGAACTAAAGCAGTGTGAAAGGCCCTCTTGATTACCTGGTTTAAGTATGTTCGAAGCTCAATCGTCAACATTTGACTGCATCCTAAAAAAAAGTATTTCCTTAATACCCCATCTAGTACTTGTACTTATCTGAGCAATGTCTGAAACTTTGTATTACGATTGTGATGAATCGCTTGTTGTATTCCTCAATTGTAAATTGCTGTGTATAAAAGCATTGGCTAAATGAATAAATGTAAATGGAAGGTGGCCCTCAAGGAACAGAACACTCTTCATTTATATATACTATACATTTCCTTGTATCGTATATTTTTCCGAAAATATTCTGTATGAGTTTGTGGGAACCACCTTCAATGAGTAGTGATATCCAGGAGATGTGTGTACACCCTTTTTCCTCTCCTGTTACACAATTAAGAAAGTGGATTGCTACTCACAAGCAAAGACACTGGCCATCACAGCTTTCTGCATTAAATGATTGACTCTGAGCTGACTCAAGAGCATCCCAGAGTGTTCTTTACAGCTCTGTGTGGTAATAACAGGGCCAAAATGGCAATAATCTGCAGTCTGCTGGTCTGTAACTCCAGCATTTATATGGCCTTTCTCCTCCTCACTGCCATCACTACTTTCTGAAACACCTGATTTAAACTAACAATTCTCCTATGTTAACATGCAGCTCAAGTTGTCTTTGAATGTCTAGAAAAGTTCTATTCTTGAATCTGATCTCTTCATTATTCATTGTTCTAAAAGCCCATTTTACAAAGTAGCATTTAAGTCAAAGCATCAAGTTAAAACTACTTCACAAAGTGTTCCATTTAAAATACAATGTGTTTACTCGCACTTCCATATTGTCTGTTCAATTTTGCAACAATGAAAAGACTAATAATTGTGCTGCTCTCTGCTGAGAAATGAAGTTCCATGAATGTGTGAGCTACTGTAGCAGTGACTTAACCTGAATAAAGGGACTAGCGGAAGGCTCAGAGGAACACCTTAGCAAGTGGACAACTGTATTTTGTAATCTTAATTCACAGGCCCTTATTTGGCCACTTTATGGAAAAGTCTGCAGCAGGTTCTGCAACACTTAAGAGAAGTCTCTGGGATCTTCATCTTGTAGACAAAAATGTAAAAAAACATCGACAAAGAAAGGAAAAATTAGAACAGAATATTATGGATGGATTATTTTACATTTTAGATGTTATGCTGGCTGAAAATGTCTTACAGGCTTTCCAAGGTTTGTATGAAGGGGGAAACTTAACCTACACATATTAAATTGCCTGCTTGTGTATTTAACTTGATAAACTATTTCATAATAATGCCAGGACTGGAAATGGGCAGTGAACATCTCAAATGGTATCATGAGAATATATTACATGAAACATTGACTGTGACGTCTCAATGGCTTTAAAATTTCTAACAAAAATCCTCTTTAATTTTGAAATACAGTTCAAATATTTTCAAATTGGTAAGCTATTTGGAATATAAATGTAATGACTAAAGTATAATTTCGGGAGAGAAAACAAAAAAAAAAACATGTATGGCCAGTACGGGGATCGAACCCGCGACCTTGGCGTTATTAGCACCACGCTCTAACCAACTGAGCTAACCGGCCTATTGAAAAAATTAACTATACGGTCTCTCTAAACAAGGGATTATTCACTGCACTGTGACTTTTTAAATTTTACGTTACTCGCCGATATTTATTGGCGTTGGTCCAAAGTACATCTGACTTTCTGTTTAATAAAGATTAATAATAATCTCTTTCCAAAGTGTAATTTACATAACGATATTATTTCAACAAGTGGTGACTGAAGCATCAGAAAGAAAAATAGCCAACAAAAGCAATAAAAAGCAATAAAAGTTTTCCACATGATTCGTACACTAACAAGTCTTCTGAAATCATATGATAGTAAACTGCGAGGAACAGATCAAATTTACAAATTTAAGTAGTTATTTATGATAATGATTATAATGCACGCCTTCTTGAGAGAAGTAACGTTAGCGCTATTGTGAACGAAGTTAGTTTCTTTTCAACAGCGAACGAACGATTCATTCGAGTCAGTTGATCCAAAACCATAACCTGAGGAATTAATTGATCTAATCCGTTTCTGAGTTCAGTTCACTGTCAGTAAATGTTAACAGCTTACATAAAGCTAATGCATTACTTGTGAAGGCTAATATACGTCTTCAATAATCATCCTCTGTCATCTAAAAACATTTTTTACAAATAGTTTCTTTTGCATTCCTAACAGGAACAATATGAGGGTGAATGAATTACAGTATTTTTATTTAGTTGTGAGCCAGTCGATTAAATGCATGTTTCCCAGAGGGCCATATTAATATTTTATAAACCTACGACGTATATTTCTTTCAGTGAATCTTCACAATCATATTTTGCACAGTATCCCCCCTCAGGGGTTACTGAGCTTTTGTCTCAATGACTGTTAAAATTCAGAGGTCAGGTAACTGCTGAGGGCAGTTTTACTTCTCTCATTTTAGTCCACAGTTCTCACCACAGTACTGTGACTTAGTCTATTCTAGTCCCATGATGTCACTTTTGTTTTGTTTTGTTTTGTTTCTGTTTTGGCGCAAGCCCAAACAATACTAACAGCAGGGGTCAGAACAAAGGCTGGCTATATTTAACTCAACAGAAACTGCTGCATCAGGCTGTATTGTGTATATGATGTGTGTTGCCGCAACTCGGAATTCAGCTCAACAATGTGTGAGACGGAAATCTAGCTCATACGAGGACAAATCTGAGAATGTGCTGGAAAATTTTGTGATAATCAAAGGTGCAGAGACAGCTGTAGTTCCAGGGCATGTGCTCAGGGGAAGTGAAGACTACGAAAAAACAGAAAAATCAATTTAGAAGAATTCAGATCCTGGGGGTCTGCAGATGTCAGTTATTCAGAGTAAGCTGGAGGCCGTTATGGCTGATAAAATAGAGGATTCTTCTCTTCTACAAAGAGAAGAACATAAAAGTCTTTGAATACAGATTGAGAAGTATCCATGGAGGACTATTCAATAGGCATTTTGGCTCTTGGATGTTAGGAATACACTGCCACCTACAGGTTATGGTAAGTATCACTTCATGAGGATGCTAGAGAAACAGCAACAACAGTAGATAAACACAAACAGAATTAAAATAAAGGGCTAATTCAGTATAAACGATCTATTTCTATTTATTTTAAGATATACACCATTTTCAGTTATATTGTGTCATGAGTTTGTGCAGTGTATCAGAGGCTCTAGAGAAATAAAACGGGCATCATAATTCAAAGAATTGTCATTTAGTTAAAAGTTAATTACATATTTAATGTATATATACATATACATACATATACATATATTTGATTTCTTTACATTATATTGCCTACAGCAGCTAAGCAAATTTAGCAAAAATGTCACTTTTTAAACTTCATAATTATCTTTAAATTATTTGTTCAGTGCTATGAATTCAAGTCCATCAAGTTCTTGATACTTCTCTCTACTTAATATCAAAACATTGTAAGTATGCATCTGCTCTTAAGGCCAAGAAAAGCAAAAAAAAAAAAAGGCCAAAATGTGTGATACAAACCAGAGTCGATCATATCAGACACAATCTCAGCAAAAAAAAAAAAAAAATGTAATGCCCCGAGCTGTATTAATTTCTGCGAGGCTCTCATTAAGCCAATGTCACCCGCTGACCTGCTTTAAACGAAGCATTGCTCTGAGACTTGCCTTCCTTTGAGGCTCCGAAAGACTCATATCTGCATAACGGAAGGAAAAAACCCACACAAATATGTGAATCAGTAATGCATTGGTGTGACTGATTTATCTGCATAAATATAAGAAGCGTGCTTGTGAAATGTGTGACTCACAGTTCAGTGTATCTCCTCCAGTCTTCTCTGCTGACAGATGCTCGAGTGTTAGCCAAAGCGGAGATCAGGTGAGCTTGGCATATGAGAGAGCCAGGCTTACTGGGCCCAGTCTGGGCCAGAGATGATTCATCCTATAAACACAGAAGAACGGCAGATCTCATCTACTGAGCAGCAACAGTGTCTACAGACTGCTACACACTCTCACACATTCCTCAGGTGGATGGATGGGTGTATGCATGTATAGATGGATAGATGTGTGGGTGTACACATGGATGGACTGATTAGAAAACTAGAGGGATACATCAATGGATGGATGGAACATAGCAATGGCAAAACTGGATATAGCAGCAGATGGATGGAAAAAAATAGATCTATACTAGTTGTATATACAGTACTGTAACAATGGATTGATGGAAAGATTAGACTGATGTAACAATGGATAGATAGGAAACTTGATATATAAAAAACGGATGGATGGATAAATGGATAGATGATGGATGAGAAAGGTAACTGACCGTGTTTCTGCGGTAACTGTTCTTAACGGTGTTAACATCTGCTCGGAGGCGTTCTGACTGCTCATGGGTCAGTTCCTGAAAGCCGTCCTGCAGACAGGACATAAAAACTGGCACATGACAGGAGTTTGGATCCCTCACTGATGCCCCGGTCATGTCAGGGGCGGTAGAATTGGGTCCAGACAGGCACTGAGAATTCTGGGAGCAGAGCAAACAGAACGTGACAGTCTCATAAGCAGCTTTAAAAAGTGTTAAAACATCTAGTCAATTACATTAAGAAGACATCTGAAATATTATAGCATTGATTTATACAAAATTGTAAAGAAAATATGCATTATAAGCCCATTTGGAAATTTAGTGTCCCACCAGTTCAGATAGAGACTGGTTGTCCAGTTCAGACTCAAAGGAGCTTCCAAAGTAAAGGCGCCAGATGTTGTGGCGTGGGTCCTCAGGTGGGAGTTCACTGGGGCCCAGCAGAACCATAGAGTGCTCCGGCCCTGCGTCCCCCTCCCCAGCTGAGTCATCTGACCCACCGCTATGGTTCAGGAAGATCAGGGAGGAGAGGCTGACATCACTGTCTGACCCCGAGCCCAGATCCTATAAAACACAGAAACAGGAAAATGTATCACTGATGTACTGACTAAACTGAAAATTCAGTTCTGCCATCACAGAAATAAATGACATTTTAAACTTCAATGTTTTCAAATTACTTTGAATTGTAATGATATTTCACAATATTACTGCTTTATTGCATTTTTTATCAAATAAATGCATCATTAGTAAGAATAAGAAACTTCTTTCAAAAAAATGTAAGAATCTTAACCAACCCAAAATTTTAAAAATTGGCCACTGGTCTTTAGATATGGGCATCAGCCACTGAAAAATCCATATAGGTTAACTACTAATCATGAGGTTAGGGTTTTATCTGTATGAGTGTGCATGTTTGGGTTTGTGTGTAACACACATGCAGAAGGTTGGGCCCCAGGCTGCTGTGGATCGCCTCTAGCTGAGCGTTATAAAGAAGGGCCTTTAGGTCAGCTCCAGTGAACAGCTCTGTCGCCTCAACAATCTGCTCCAAGTCCACATCTGCAGCCAGTGGCACGGAATGAGTCAAAGCCTTCAGGATCTCCAGCCGGGCTTCCTGAAGGACAGATATGAATCAGTAAAATGATATTGTAGATAATCGAGGAATAAAGAGGTTATACTGATGTATGCCCATGCTGACCCGATCAGGAGGAGGGCAGTAGAGAGACTTGTCCAGTCGCCCGGGTCTCAGAAGAGCAGGATCAATCAGGTCAGGACGACTGGTGGCAGCCAACACATACACCCCTAAAAACAAGAAACTATGTATTGAATACAGAGATCACACAAATACAACAATGCATTCTTTTAGAGAAAAATACACTCCAGATGTTTCACAACATTGTACAACAACTGACACAACTGGCTTTGCTCTACAGTCTCAGTCTGACGTTTTTAAGCAAGTTCTTGGCAAAACAATTCGTTTTTTAAATTTGGGATTCGATTATAGAAATATAAATTAATAACTTTAAATGAATCTATCTAACTGATAAAGATAGTGATGTTGCTATAAGCAATAACCACAGCTATATTAAAAGCAACAAACTATGAAACTTCTCCAAATTGTTGCAGAATAAACAATACACGCTAATATGAACTACTTGGGTAGCTGACATACAATTTCAAGCGGTTTCATTTTTTTTCATTTTTTTCCTAACTAATATAATTATACAGTTTTTTTTTTTTTATACTAATTTTTATCACTACCTTTTACATACACTACAGTTCAAAGTGTTGCGGTCAGTAAATTAAAAAGCAGCAAAACATGTGACACTGAAGAGTGGAGTAATGGAATAATCAGGAATTCAGGAATAATCAAATATAAACATTATTTTAATTGTAATAATATTTAACAATCCAGCTTCAAATCTGCTGTTGAAAAGAAAAAAAAAGTCCATGGATGTCAACCACCCACTAGCACACAGATCAACAACGAAGACCATGAAGCAGGTTGAAAAAGCCAAACCTCTGGCTGTTGCTGTAAAGCCTGGGTGAGCATTTGATGTTCATTACCTGTCAGCCCTTCCACTCCATCCAGCTGAGTAAGTAACTGGTTAACTACACGGTCAGTGACCCCTGTGTTGTCATGACCCCTTCGAGGGGCCAGAGAGTCAAACTCATCAAAGAACAGTATGCAAGGTTTAGCTTGTTGAGCCCTGCAGCAACACAGACACACATTCAGTAATGACTCTTGTGAACTACTACTATATATTTCATACAGAAGAGACTGTGCATTTGACAGACCTCTGAAACACATCTCTAACCGCCTGCTCACTTGCGCCAATATACTTGCTCAGGAGTTCGGGACCCTGAAGAAACACACAGGTTATCGCAATATATAAATAGAATAAATGCAATTGTATACATTCATAAAATGCTAATTCCTTACCTTGATGCTGATGAAGTTCATGCCGCTCTCTTTGGCTACAGCTCCAGCCAGTAGAGTCTTGCCTGTTCCAGGAGCTCCATAGAGCAGCACACCGGAGCACTGACGCATGGGCAGACTGGAGAAGAGCAGCGGGTACTGGACACAACATGACACCACACATGAACAGGGATATACACAGAGTTCACCGTTTTTGACCTATGAATTTCCATGACTTACCGATTCAATTCTGGTATTTATAGCAGAAATCCTTTAAGAAAGAGACAACTGAACTAATCTTCTGAATAAGTACTTTAAAAAAAATATATATTAATTTGTGTTTTGAACAACACTATACGTCCTGAAAAGTGTTATTGTAGGACCTCTGACATAATATTATAGTTTTTGTTAATGTTTTGAATTAGATTTTATTTTTATATTCTCTGTTTTAATTTTATTGTTTTTGACAATTTCATTAGTTTTAAAAAAAATAAGTTTATATAGTTTTATCAACTTTTATTTATTAGTTAGTTACTTCAAGTTAAACAAAACGGAAATAAAGAAATACATTTGTTATTTTATATTTTCTGTTATTTCAGTTAATGTTTATTTTGTTTGTTTATGGTTTTAATTTTAGTTAATGATAATAACCCTGGTCCTGACACTGAGATTTGAGAACAGATAGACTGCTATTATCATCCTGGCCTGCTAGCAGCACAAACACTCACAAAAAAGTTGCAAAAATGTATTCACTATTAAAAAAGAAAAAACACACTGAAAATATTCAAGTCGATTTGTGACGGGGACTGTATAGCACTCTTCTTGCATATATAAATGGACATATAATGCACAGTAGCGTCTGTACCTTAGCTGGCAGCAGTATGATGTCCATCAAGAGCTGACGTGCCTGATGAAGTCCCCCAATACGCTCCATGCCGGCCCCGGTGGGAGCCTGCAGCTGAGCCCCCCAGAAGGAGGGTGGGGTGAAGCCCTGTAGGGCCTGTCTGAAGTCTTCATAGTTTAAATCTGTGAAAGCAGAAAGCATAGATTTCAGCAAAACAGCTGAATCATAGAAAGCTCTAACTAGATTAAGCACTCACCTTCAGAGCTGCCATTGTTCCTGCTGTGTAGGGAGTTGGCATGGATGGCCCTCTCGAGAAGCAGGTGCAGGTCTTGTGGCATGAATCCTTCTGTTTCTCTGGCAACAATGTCTAGGTCAAGAGTAGTTGGACAGTCTTGGAAGTTCTTTTTGGTTATTAAAGACCTTAGAATCTCAACCCTTTGAATCTATAAAGAGAAACATCATATTACAGTCACTATTTTCTGCGGGGAAATAAAACACCAAGCAAGAAAAAAAAACTTTTGAGTATAAGCATAATGTCTGGTCCACACTGCAATTTATTCTGGCAAGGATTCATTAACACAAACATTATAAACGAAGCAATTCCATAAGCAAAACAAGTGACTTGAATTGTACCTGGGAACAAATGTCAAAATGTCTTTGATAGATTGCAGTAGGGCTGCATGATTAATTGAATTAAAACTGAAATCGTGACATTGTTTAGTAAGAAAAGAAGAAATTATGGCAGTCATTAATATTAGTATTGTAATTTTAAAGTTTAAATGACTGCTATTGTTATTGTTGCTTTTGTTATTATTTTTTAGTTTACTTGAAATACTACAGTAGCAATATTTAGATATTTTTAGGAATAATAATAATAATAATAATAATATTGATTGTTATAAATATTGATTTTAATTGCTATTATTATTATTAGATTTTATTATCAGCATAATATAAAATTGATATCATTTTATGTATTAATAAAAACATTTAAATTTTCATTTTCATTTTTTACCCAAATCATGCAGCCATAGATTGTGGTTTCATAAACTCACCTGATCTGGTGTTTGGATCTTGCAGAAACTTTGGAAGAAATGTGAACCCTGCACCGCAGTCAGAGTCTGATGAAGAGCATTTTCACTCTGTGCTGTGATCATCAGAGCTATGAGACTGGAGCGCACCACCATCTCATCCACCAAATCCCTCAGACCTGCGGAGAACATGCAGAGCGAAGATGTCCATCAGACGGTTCCTCAAAGAGATACATGTAGAGCCAGGTATGTCTCTGAAGATGTCTTACCCTGTGCGATGTGCTGCCGCAGTACTGCCTCTGGTCCATGCTCGTGCTCAGGTGAAGCTGCGGCACCAGTCACGTGATCCAGGTCATCCAGCAGGACCACTGAGGGCTGTCTCCAGATCGCCTGCTCAAAAACCTCTTCCAGTCTCAGTCTGATTTTATCGGCTCTTTTACCTAGAAATTTCATTCATAGCATCAATAAATTTGATGGAAATAAAATAAAAAAATCTTGCATGTTAAGTTGGACTGCACAGCAAAACTGCTCAATCTAATTTCTTGCCTACCTTTCAGTGTCTTGCAGTCCACAACTTGAACATGGGCATCTAGCTCTTCACTGGCCTTTCGACACAGTGCTCTGGAGAGAGAAGATTTTCCACTGCCCTGTGGAGAAAAGCAGGAAGCGTATCACATTTTCCCATTCCATTCAACTCACATTTCAAACGTCCTACTTAAACCGGCACTTGGTGTCAAACATACTTAGAAAATATTTACAGAGAAAGACCTATACTGCATGATCTTGAATAATGATAGTCAAATGCCTGAAAAAGGCATTGCCTTAATGCATAAGGATATCAAGCAGAAGTATCCCATATCTGACTTTGAAAAGACTGTAGCATATGTGTCTGAAGGTTACCTTTGCCCCTGTGATGAGCAGAGCTCCGCCCCTCAGTCCACGTCCTGTGAAGACCAGTTCCCGCGAGAGAGGACCTCCCATTAGAGCGTGAGAGATGTGCTCGAAAGCAGACCTGCTGATGTCCTCTACCCCACTGAGCAAAGACATTCAATCACAGACAACAAAGAACAGCTACACCGACTCATCAGAAAGTCAATCTTGTTTGCTGCTAAGGATATTAAAAAAATACACAGATTTTTCAAATTTTTTACCCAAGAGAGCTGAGGGAGGGAAAGCCGAGATGTGGATCTTCACTATCATTATCAGAGCCGCTGTGATCAGAATCATCTGGCTCTCTGACAATCTAAACAGAGATTGGTTTGTTAAGGCAGGAGCAGAAAAATTAATTTGTAAAAACAGCATTTGACTTTTTACCTGCAGATTTGATTTCTTTAGTAAACTGGCTGATAGAAAGAACATTTCATCCTCTTGCTGTTGCTCTGGTTTCAGCACAGTCAAGACAAACTCTTCTTTTCCTGAGAAGAGGGAAACCCAGGTTGGTCTGTAATAATAGTAATATGATTAAAAACATCAATTCTGATGGTTGTTCCTCACACCTTCGGCACAGGGTAAGAAAATGACGTTAGTGCGGCCTGTCAGACAGGTCAAAGGCTGATGGCTCAGAGCATGCAACCAGTTGAGGAATGCAGTTTGAATGTCGTCTTCTTTTTCATTCACTGCCTGCAAACAGAAAGGATATTAGTATACAATACAATATTTTCATTATCTGACAACAAAAAGCATCAAGTCTGAAAGAGAAACTTACCAGCGGTTGTAATGGTTGCACCATGACTGCTTCTGCAACTCTTGGCTTTGATTTCAAAGGCTGAATCCTCACAGCTGATCGAGGGTCTATCCTCAAACGCCTCTGCAGCACCTTTGGAATCTGCAACAACAAAAAATTTAACTACCGTATTTTTCGGACTATAAGTCGCACCTGAGTATAAGTCACATCAGTCCAAAAATACGTCATGATGAGGAAAAAAAACATATATAAGTCGCACTGGACTATAATTCGCATTTATTTAGAACCAAGAGAAAACATTACCGTCTACAGCCGCGAGAGGGCGCTCTATGCTGCTCAGTGTAGACTACAGGAGCAGTGAGCAGCATAGAGCGCCCTCTCGCGGCAGGAGACGGTAATGTTTTCTATTGGTTCTTGGTTCTTATTTTCATTTATTTGTACCAGTTGATATTGTATATACTGTATATTTTGTCTAATATGTAATTGTGAGGATGCAAGGGTGTACAGATATTACAATTCTTGGCATAATAATCTAAGACAATTATATACTTATGATATAAACGGTCCCATCCCTAGGAATGATGGTGATAAAGGATATTTCTATGAAACATTATAACTGAACTTGAATGGAATAACTTACCCAAACTCTCCCAGAGTAAATGTCTTCACATTTCTTGAATTTCTGGTCCTCCTGCAGCCTTTTTATATTGTGACAAAGCATCCTGACCACAACGGCGTTCTCCTTATGTTCCTCTGTGTCGTTCCCTTTGTGAGGTCCATCTCTGATCTTCTTCTTCTCCATGGCCTGCTTGACTTTCTCCCTGAGTTCTTTAGGAGAAAGGATCTTTGAAAGCCTGCCGTATGTTAGTGCAGACTGCCCTGGATTCCAGTTCTCTTGCTCTTGCAGGTTCCATGGCAGTATATGGACATCTCCGTGACATGAGCCTAGATGGCTGACAGACCTAGGAGGGGTTCCACAGGTCCGGAGGATACAGTCTTTCAGGATGGTGGGAACTGTGGGAACTGCGACATGCTCTTTTGCTGGCTCAAATCCTCCTGCAAAAAGGTATCTAACCAGGCTTTTCAGATCAGCTATTCCTCCCCAATGGCCTTCATTCGGACTCTCCAGATGACCACTGATGGGATCCTGATGGACGAGTGAGCTGGAGGAAGATGTGACATCAATGTTCTGGTTTTGTAGATCTTGGCTTGGTTCTTCTGACCGAGTTTGGAGCAGTTGTTCACCTTCTGGATGTAGTTTTGGGGAGACAACAAGCTCAGTGAACTGCTCCAGTCGGCCAAACGGAACAGATGGAGAGAGGGACGCTAAAAAAAAAAAAACATACAATCATTAGTGTAAAAAGATCAGTTCATACCTAACAAAAACTAACAATACGACATGCCTTTAAAATAGGACTGACTGACCTATCCTGATATAGATGACAGTGTGCTGGTCCACCCACACAGGAAAAACACCCTCACTGAAGACCACTCGGATCTGATCCAGGAGTCGCTGCTCCAGAGCCATGCTGTGCAGCTCCTGGAACAAAGTACAATCAGATTCTAGACCCAAAAGACATTCACAACCCATTTTAATTCTGTAATCTGACATATTTTTCCAAGTAAAACAGGGCATTTAGCAAGAGAAAATGTACAACAGGATACAGCGTAGAATTGATCAGATCATGAAAAGTCTGAGTTTCATACAAGACATTAATGCAAGGTGGCAGTGGATCATGATGGAGTCATGCATGGATGAATCATACAAGACTAGAAATGTGTATTACGAAAGTTTAGGTTTCTAGTTATTTGTATGTGCATTTTAATGGACATATTTTGCTAAACATCAGATAAACTTCTCCTAGAGAATGAAAAAAAAGAGATAAACGAAATGATGCCATTGTGAACTGACCAAGATCTCCCAGTCATCTGGAGACAGAGGCTCTACGAACACCTGCTGCACTGACTGCACCTGATGACACGGCCGCAGATACCCCTACAACACATCACAACCTTGTTACATGCATCGACATCAGTTTAACATACTATCCCTTTAAACAGGGACAAACCTGTTCTCCCTCCTTGAGCCCAAGTTTCTCTCCCAGCTGTCTGCTGATCTCAACTCTGTCCTCTGGACCTGAAGACCTGGAGGTGATCCAGCTGAGGAACACGGGTGCAGAAACACCCCATGACAGCTCCAGGATCTGGTTCTGACATCACATCACATCACATTAGAGCTACATGACTCAAAACTATGATGGAACTTACAGAAACACAGTACAGTGGTAGACTACCAACTGGCATGCATCTATTATAAAGCTGCTAGCTTGATACAAACCTCTTGAAGACAGAGATGCGTGGCAAAGTTTGATGAGAGCTGAAGAAAGCAGTTTTTGGAGTTATTGAAGTCTAGCGTGACAGGTTGAATCCCCTGACTTCCCAACATTTCCTGCGAGGCTACAACAACCTCGCTTCTACTGCAAATTATCCCTTATTTATTGAAATGATTCTGTGGTATTAAAGCCAGTATGCTAAAACTGTCGACATGAATTGCACGTCAGAGATAATCACATAGAGTGTGACTGTGTAAATAAGTCGTAAGCGCTGTTTGAACGAACATTTTCGATTAGCTCCGTCTCACAGTGTTGCCAGATTTCACTTGGAAAACAAGCAACACTTCATGATTAAACAAGCCTCAAAACAAATCGATCAACCGCACCAAAATGTGCGACTCCATTTCTTTTATTTATTGTTTATTTATTCTGTCATTTTAAACCATTACCAAGAGGAAAAGAGTCTGAAGTATCTAAGGCTTTTATTTTGAAATTTTATATTTCCGGATGTGCTGAAGCCAAAATTAACTATTCAATGGATATTCAATCTATTGTAGTAAACAGATGGATATTAATTTTGCTGTATTACCACAAATCCTGTTACTACAGGATTTCACCCATTACAAAATACTGTAAAATTCCTTAAAATTATTACGCAGAAAAAAAAATTACATTATTTGTACACTTTCAAATCATTATGTGAAGACAAGTAAATATCATTCTATTTTGTTAATTTAAGTTATTTTTAACCTGAAAAAGAAAAAAATAACAAGCATTTGCTGAAATAGAAAATACATTTTAATAACCTTTCAGGGACACGCTTGGAATATTGGGACACTGACAGCATGTTGTTGTGATGTTTGTCCGCCAGGCGGCACCTAGTCCCTCAGCATTAGGTGAGAAACTGCGTTGCATCTCCATAGAAACGTGGAGAAAGTTGGCTATGCAAGTGTCAAAATGGTAAACGATTCAATTATCAAAGCGTTAAAGACGAAATCAAAGTCACTTAATTTGAGTTGTAGGAAAATTACACATCTTCCAGAAGTTTTTGCGAGGCTAACATGGATTGTTGTATTAAAGTTGAATAATAATTACCTGTCGAGTCTGCCGGCTGAACTGATGTGTCTGCAAAAGGTGAGTTCGTTGTATCTGTCCCATAGCTTTAATACTTTTTAATACTAATATTTTTTTTTTTTCAGAGCCCAACGCAAAACATGAACCATACTGAAAATAAAAAATAAAAACAAGTTTGACAAACAACAAAACATTGGAAGCAAGAAACAGCACAATAAATGAATTATATATTATTTGCATGTATCATATAGAAGATAATTAACTTAGATGAACTATGCATACATTGTGTAGTCAATACTTTCATTTTCATTGTATATTTATAGTTGACAGAGCTCAATCTGGGAAATAATGTTCTTGAGGAGATCCCACCCGTGTTAAAACACTTCAGTTGCCTAAATAAACTGTATTTATATGGAAACAGAATCAGGCTTTTGTCACCAGAGGTGTTGGGTAAGATCAAACTCTTTCATATGCAGGTTATTTTATTGTTGCGGGTCAATAGTGCTGATTGTGTTGTGTTGCTGTATTTGCAGAGGGTCTACCAAACCTTCTGCTTCTCAATTTGAACCACAATAGAATCAAAGTCATTCCTGCAGAAATACAACGGTGAGACATCTTTTACACTTTTATCCTACGTCTTTATAATTTGATTAGCATGATATCTGATTTTTGAAGTGCTTCTTGTTTATTTGCAGGCTGTGTAGTCTAAAAAGCATTAGTGTCACAGACAATCTTTTGCAGCAGATTCCAGCTGAACTGGGCTTGATGAAGTGTTTGACTGAGATTAACTTCACTAATAATGAACTGACTCAAATACCACAGCAGTTATACAATTTACCACAGCTGAGGAAATTGTATTTGGCCCGAAACAACCTGACAGAACTACCAGAGGCAAGACAGACAACTTTTTCATATTTTAACCATTTTTTATGCATAGTAGTTTATCATGTGTTCGCTTTTTTGCTTAGGGCGCCCTTGGATGGAAAAATCTGAAGATCTTGGATGTTGCAGGAAATCGTTTATCTGTGTTTCCAGTTGGTGTAAGTTATTTGGACAAATTGGCAGCCATTTCAATTGCTATTTTAAATGTTTTAGTTATTTAATATTTGATACACTAAGGTTTTGTGAGATTATAACAGTATGGCAGATCAAATTATGGCAGATCAAAGCACTGTATTTTTTTTTTTTAATTTTCTCTTTCAAGTTTCTCCATTCCAGTAATCTTTTCATTTTGAAATATTACCAACCATATTAAATGTTCTTAAAAAAGAATAAACTCAACCATTTGGTAGCAGGCATGTACTGTTGTTGATTTTGTAGAAAGTTTTCCAGCAAAGTTTTTGTCATTTTGATCATTTAGAGGCCTTTGTGTATTAGATACAATACAGTTGGCTTTATATGACTAATGTTAACTTTTGTTCATGAAGTCATATACCATATAAAATATTTTTATGATATTTAAAAAATGTTTTTTCTCTCTCTCTCTGTAATGTTTAGTTTCAGTTTCTCACATTGGAGGAACTATTCTTTGAAGGAAACAGTATAGTTCCATTCACACTGATGGAGTCTGTTCAAGAGAAAGAAGTCCTCACCTTAAAAGTAACAATTTGTATTAAAAAAATATTATTATTTATTATTTTTTGCACAAATCTGATTGCTGTCTTGCTAGACTAGACTAGAGGATGTTAGTAGTGAGAAAACAATTTGAAGTAATCTTGAAATAGTTAGTTTTAACTATAACATTTCCATGGTGCTGCTGATTGTAGTTGAATGTGTTCAGGAGCTCTCAGCCAGGCTGATCCTCCAGCAGAGCACTAATAAGTTGTCAGTGGTGTCCAGAGCTCTGCCAGCATACCCAGAGCTGCAGGACATGCTCTCTCACTGGGGCCAGTGTGCTCTGTGCTCACAGCCCTTCCTCACCACCTGGCTGGAGTGTGTGCAGTTCATCAACACCAGGAAGGTATCAGCTCATTCTGCAGAACACCAGTGTTCACCATTCAGTGTCTGTGGCAGTCAGTGCACAGAAGAAGTGCCGTTGCTGAAAATCGGCAGGACATGCTTCACTCAGGATGTTTGATGACATTTTAATAGTTTGACAACCTGACACTTGCATAATAGCTGTTTAATATGCCTCAGGCACACAGACAGCATTTGTTAAGTGAATCAACAAAGATTAACAGGGTCACAATTTAACTTATGCTCCTGATTAGTAAATATTAGCCCAAACAACAGTGCCAATGTGTTACTACTTTTTTTCCTGTATGTTCCACATTGCATGTAAACAAAAGTAGAAGAGAATATTAGAGACTATCTTTTCAGAGTAACCAGAGTCTGTTCTTTTGTCTTTGAACAGCAGATGGGGATGAAAAGCTCTCAGTCTGTTCCAGTCAGAGTTCTGCTGTGTTCCTACGACTGCTTCAACAGAGATGACCACCAGTGCTATGGGCTTGTACGATTATAAATAAAAAAATGCATCGTCTTACCCCAAGACTGATTTATTATTAAGAATGAATAGTTGATGTTTTTGCTATACACCAGCAGATGGCAAGATTTGATCACTGACGATCTTTGATCTTTGACCTCTGCAGAAGTGAATCATTCCAGTCATACAGTATTTTTTTTATGAC
Organism: Carassius gibelio; assembly: GCF_023724105.1. Taxonomy (NCBI): domain Eukaryota; kingdom Metazoa; phylum Chordata; class Actinopteri; order Cypriniformes; family Cyprinidae; genus Carassius; species Carassius gibelio. Next base: position 13,175,947 of record NC_068389.1, on the reverse strand, counting down.
TAACAAAAATACACATCAGTATGCTTCTATGTTAGATTTCAATGTCATGCAATTCTCTTTCAATCTCTTTTATGCTTTACCTTTAAAAAAAATGTAAGCGATTTTTATATTGCTGTGAAATAAAAAATATTTTAGTCATTTTTAAGTGTAGAATATGTAGTCATTATATAGTTCCTCCTGAGTTGATTTTAAAAGTCATTTTTAAGTAATCTGAAGCACTCCACTGCAGGCTATGCCCAATTTTGATATGTTTTCCATTCACACTTTGCTCCTTTACACTTGCCATAATAATTCCCCACAGTGAAAGAAATCCACACCTTCCCTCTGTTTGGGCCAATGGCATCTGTTCTGACCTGAGAGGAAACATCTCTCCAAATTAATTTCTCATGCAGGTCTCCTGAGCTCTGAGTAGCGTCTACGAGTTGGGCCTTATGAATAATGCAGCAGGTTTAATTGCAAAGCCAGAAACTAATGACTTTGGACTGGTTAGCAGCAGGGGAACCATACATCTCTGCAAAATGAATGAAAAATCAGTTCAGAAAAAAAGAAAGGAGGTGGGGAGGGGGATGCTAATTGATGAATAATTAAAGCTTGAGCTACAGGGCATAATTGTGACATTTTGTTTCAATCAATTTAGAAATGCGGGGAAAAGTGCACTTAGGAAACTAATGGTGACTGTGTGGATGTCCACTGAAAAGTGCCACGAGACCCAGTCATTTATTATACAGCCCTCAGTCAAGCTCAGCCATTATTCTAGAGCAGTAGCCTCGATTTCCAAGCAGTTGTGCATTTGGTGAGCGTTAATGCGACTCACAGATTGTATATGGACTCCCTATGAAAGGAGGAGAGGAGATGGTGTAAACAAGTCTGTTTCAGTCTGATGTTACTAAATTACTTTCTTTGAGGCAAATGCACCAACAAGCAGAAAGCTTTCAGGAGAGCCACCCGCTCAGCCGCGATAAGACATTGTTGTAAAATCAATCAACCAAATGACAAGGCTCTCAACAGAGCACTTCCTGAACCATCCCATCTATTAAGATCCCCACGTTTGTAACTCATCAAGAGTACATAAGGATCTTTTTTGTTCACAATTTGGTGAAAAAGCAGCTGGTCCAACATGCAGCTTTGTTGAGTCAAGATGCGCAAAAACTTTGAATCTACATTTGCAAGACCAGCAATTCTTCCCCAAAATGTTGACCCAAACAAGCTCAGCAGAGTTGTCTGAAGTCTGAGCCAACATTTCATATTGAAGGTTGTTTCTGATTTCAGGCTCCCATGCAACATTCGGTGATGCATGAATAAATTAAGCTGTAACCATTGAAAGAGTACTGTTTTGCCGTAGCTTTTTTTTCATGCTGTTTACTGGCACAACAAGAGCGATGCTTTCCAAATGCATGGCACGATAATCACAGCTGTGCTGGCATTCAGAACAGGAACTGAGTGTGGTATCGATTTTAAACAACAGTTCAACGAGCAAGATAATGGTGACTGAAGGTGCGGTGACATCACATTTACGGACAAAATCCATCCTTTAAACAGAAATCCACATCTGAGAGAGAAAAAATTCAAACTGATTTCGCAGCGGGTTAAAGTTGGTCCAAAGAAAGCGGTTTCGTTTTTAAACGGTATTTCATAAATCGCTACTGACACAATAAACAACAACTGAGCTTTTGCAAAAAAAAAAAAATGGGCCAAAGATATATATTAGTTAAAATATATATATGTTTTAAAAAATATTATTTAAAAAAAAATCTATTTTTGGCCTTTTTTGTATATTTTTGAAAATACATCTTAAATGTATAAATATATTTTTTAAAGCATTTGAAAAATATATTTTGACCTCTATATAAATCAGTCCAAGAAAATTTATTTTCTTGCACCGAAAATATATTTTGGTATATAAAGGTTAAAAAAGTAAATATATTTCCTATTTCAAAAATATATTTAATTGGGCTTCACTGTTTGCAACATATATTTCACATATATTTCAAATATATTTTGGCCACAAAAATGGATATATAGCCATATGGGTAGAGACACACTTTCTAAGTCATTCTGGTAAATATAACTCTCAAACCTCAAGCCAGTTTTTGGTTGTTAGGGGAAGACAATTAGCATATCCATAAGTTGCAGTAATTAATTTTTTTTCTACTTCCACTTGAACTATATGTTTTACATGTACAATTAAATAAGTTTTGTTTATAATGTATCGATAAGTGTTTCTTTTTTAGCACATTCATATTTTTTATTGTATTTTGCCTTGGTAATATTATTATTATTATATTGTTTTGTGTATTATGCTGTGTAAGGCAATACAAAATCATAAATAAATTGACAATTTTGTGGGAGAGCCCAGTGGCATTACTCAGTGCACTGGAAACAAATGGTGCACCAGTCTCCTCCATCTCTTTAGCTGTATTTTGAGCACCCTGGGACATCTTTGAAGCTACCGGAGCAGAGTTTAACGCATGATCTGTGTCATTTGCATTACAGGCAGATCACCGCAGCATCGTGTAGAGAGAGAGAGCATCTGAAATAAAACAAGCATTATTCCAGAGAGCAGATGTTGGGGTCCTGGAGCAGCAGGACCGCCTCGGGCCCTGTCTGGTGTCAGTGTGTGTGTGTGTTTGTGGATGTATAGATGTGTGTGAGCAGCTCTCCTCTGTCAGACCACTTTGTTAAAACAGAGCCCAGCCTTTCCTCTTGTTCGCTATCCTCGTTTCAAACACACTCCACTGTTGTTTTCATACATCAACGATGCAGGAATGTCACCATCTGTGTTGCCTGAATAGAGTGAATGTGTTTGATTGACATTAATAGCAATGCAGATTATCTATCAGAGGAGAAAATATTGCACAGTGGGAGGCGCAGTGGAGAACCAAGAGCATTTTGCCCATACACTCTGAACCAGTATGCCATATGTTAATAAGGAAGTCTACACTGATATAATTACTGAAAGGGAATATTGCCTATGGTAAGAATAGCTCCTCACCACCTCATGGGGAACGTAAAGGAAGATAAAGTAGGTGTGCATGAATGTAAATTTACTAGCCTTGAAACGGGAAGAGTAATGTTTGCAAATTCACTCAGGATGATCTATTGGAAAGCTTGCTTTAGTGCGTTTCTTCTTTGTCAGACTCTTTAAGCTCTTATCAAGCCCACATACACAAACATGCGCACATTAAGGATGCTTCAGTGGCTACGTTACAGATTAGCTCTCTTTAATTGAGTTTCATTTGATCCGTTTCAGAGATTCCACCGTAATGCATCACGGCATCACTTATAATGGCAAACAGAATTTCTCCCACTTAAATATTAGCAGTAATAGGTTGCATAATGTACTCACCTTATTTACCTGCAGTCTGCTACTTCACTATATCTATCATATACACAACATTAATTGTTTATAAGATACTGACAGTGCTTTATTGTCACGTTGGACTTTTACAGATCAGCCAAAATAGGTTTCATCACAGCATATTGCTGTCATAATCTCTAACACGCATGTAACCGGAATGAGATTGCTTTGATTGTGCTTTGCCTGAGGCATCCGTGCTCATCTCTCCTTGCTGTGCCCAGTCTCCCGGGTTCATCTTTATACCCCTGAATATTCTTGAATGCTGGTGAGAAAATCTGACTCTTGATTGTAAGAATATGGCCTGAAAGAGTGAAAACACTATTTGTTCATCTTTTTTAAAACACTTTATGTCTAATTTGTGTAAGTAAATTACATCTTGCCTCGAAAAGTGAGATCACATCATTACTTTTATACATCAATACTTGTCTTTAATTTCTCAGTTATATTAAATCTCTAGGGAGAACAGGCTCTGAATATGACTGGCGTGGGTCGATTTTTAGCCCTACGACCTGTTATCTTCTGAGTTCAAGTATTAAAATTAGCATCATTGATTGGTGTATTGGCCTGCTTCTGAGAAGGGAAAAAACAGCTACTCAATACCACGCAGTGAACCACTGTCAAGCTAAGAAGAGCACTCTCCAATCAGGAAAATCTATTGTCTGGCATCTTATGCTGAATGAGGGCTCTCCTATTGAGCTGCTGGCATGGCACCAAGGCGTTGTCAACATGATGGTTGTACAATCAATCTGTCACAGTCCTTCTGGGCACCACTAGGGGGCACTGTGTCTCTCTGGTTAATGTCCCGACAGCAAGCATGATTGAAAAGCATTGAAGCAGAACCTGTGAAAGCACCTAAGAGGACGAGAATACCATACACTAAACAAAATGGCTGAGGAGGACTGGAGATGTGCCAAAATGTAACCAAAAAACACTGAAAAGGTTTTTTTTAGGCACCGCTTCAGCTAAAAAGACTTCAATTGACTGAGGTTTTGACTGAGCGTCAAGCTGTGTAGATTGTCTGATTTATTTACATTTATTTAATTGAATATTTAATTGTGCCTAAAATCAAAGCCAGTAAAATGTAAAATGTTCTGATATATCTATTATATAAAAAATACAAAGAAGTAAAAATGGCACATTCAGAATCATCCCAGATATGCAAGATTTGTTTTTCTGCCTCGGCTCAGAACAAATGAGAGTAAGTGTTAGACAGAGTGAGGCACGGAGGCTTTGAGGTGAAGATGAAGCTATAGCATCATTGGCCCTCTCCTCATTAGCTGGTTTTAGTTTTGGGTCATTCGCCCCTTTTTTCAAGTGTAAAAACACCTTGTGTTGTTAAGAGCAATAAAACATATAAGAACCAAAAAAAAAAAAAAACTTCAAAGAGCAAATAAGCTTTAATCTTGTTTTGTGTGCTTTGAGAGTTTCAGTAGTCACAATAATGATTGTAGACTATCCACAGGGAATTATAAACCTAGGCCTCTTTCATACTTTTGAGAGGCTTTGTTTTTCGTGTTAGTTTTCAAGTTTTGTAATTCGAAAAAAAAAAAACTACTGATGCACTGAACCAATCAATCCTTTGATGCGTCTTGCCTGAAAGAAAAAGAAATAAGAAAAAAGGTCAGCAAATTGGGGGATGATACTGTATGAGCACTGAGTTACTAGAGCGGTGATTCTCTTCATAATGCTATTTAAAGCAGATTAAATCAAAACGAAATTTATCAGTGCATATTATTCATTATTTTAATTAATAATAACAACTTGATTTACTTTTAAATTTACCTTTCTTTTTGCTTATATGACCTATCGCTCTTAAAAATATACTGAAGTAGAACCATTTTTGGTTTCCGAAGGCCCTTTCAGTGAACATTTTGTAAAAGAACCAAGTCTTTTTCTCAGTATCAAGAACATTTTTAAATCTAAAGAATTTTTTTTCACTATAAAGAAACTTCTGTGGAATGGAAATGTTCCATGGATTTTAAAGGTTCCTCATGTAAAAATCAATTCCAATAAAGACTCTTTATTTTTAAGAGCGTTACCCCAAAAATATATGTTTTACCGCTGGGGAACATCATAATGTTATTGCGGGTGAACTTGACCTCCTCAAAGGTGGATGTCTGGATGGATGTCCCCCAAAGTCCTATTTTTCTTTTTCCTTGAATATCGTGTTTCACCCAAAAATATGTCACATTAAAGTCAAAGCCAAGAAAACATTCCACAGAAATATGTTTATAATTATTGGGTATACACTGCAAATCTGATTCAATTAAAAAAGTCATGAGTCCTTAAATCTTTAAGAGTGACTGACAGAAAAGTTTTACTGAAAAATAATATCAAATAAACATAGAAGTATAAAAGAAAAAAAGTATTCAAAATACACAACAGAATGGCGAATATGTGCACACACACACACAGACACAACGAATGAAGAAAATGATAATAATAGCAAGTATTTTTAATAAAGTAATTGGCTTGTCAACATGTTTATTTCATATTGTACTTCATATAAAGAATCATTGTCAGTGGACACAAGTCTCATGCTTGTGAAGCTTCAAAAGCCTTATTCTATCATAAAAAAAAATAAACGCACAAAATAAAATGGATTGCAAATGTTGTTGACAACAGCACTAATATAAAATATATAATATATTTTTTTAAATGCTAATAAGTGATTATATATATATATATATATATATATATATATATATATATATATATATATATATATATATATATATATATATATATATATTTTTTTTTTTTTTTTTTAAACAGGTTTGGGCAAAAAGTACCTCTATATTTGCAATAAATGCTTTATTTGCTGATCAAATCAAGTGATGTATGACCCATCCCAGTGTAGGTCTCTGTGTACTGTCTGTTTTCCCCTTCATTCCCTGATGGCTCACATGGCCGAGGTTCATGCTCAATATGAAGGGCAGCTGACACCAGCACGACCCAGGAGGAGGCATCTGTACTCTGAATGATTCCGGAACATGCTGCGCCTGTGGCATTCTACCTTGACTGGCTCAACATCTGTTTCATATGGAGGGACAGGAGCAACGTCCTTGAGGAATAAGTCCGCTGTATTCATTAATCTCTCTCTCCCGCTCTCTATTTCAGTAACGCTCCACCACAGCATCAGTCATTGTCCCATCATATGTTACATTTACCCTTTCACAGTGCCATATGTCTGGCTCATATGTGCACACATGATTAGACTTAAGATGAAAACAGGGTTTTGACGCAGCCCAGAGTCATCACAGATCTATTAAAGGACATATTATTTGTCCAATACCAATATCTCTCACAGATTATTCACCAGTATTTCTCTACATTAGGTCGCAGATCTTCAACCACAACAGTTATGTTCTTGTTTTCAATAAACTGAATATGGAATATGCATGCTTATGAATCTAGTGCAGCATATGGGAGGCTGAGTGTGCTCCAGCAGGTGTGTTTGTGGAAGGGAAAGCGCTCCGGTCGCTGTTAACGGGTGGCTCTGCAGTTGTATGTGCTGGAACACAGCCAGCCTAACTGGAGCACCTGGCTTAAGTCAAGACCCTCAACCCACCCATTAATGCTACTGCTCTGGTAATGCAAGGAACATTTCGAAAATGAGACGATGAAGACTGTGACCCATTGAGACTGTTATTAAGACTGTCTAGTTAACTAGTAGATAATAGAAACTCCTGTGAGATGAGCTTGTCTGGTTCAACATTTTATGCTGATGAGCTGATGAGTCCACATTTCTCATAATTACTCCATACCAGATTAGAATAGAAAAGATTAACGAGAGGATTTTTTTTCCAATACTTTTTGGTCTTTTTGTCATTGTATTTTATTTTTGATGACAGAACGAACTGAGTCAAACTTATATCACTCACATGTGCTTCATGACTTCTTGTCATGGCTATGACATATATATATATATATATATATATATATATATATATATATATATATATATATATATATATATGGCTAGCCGCACACCAAATTCAAAGTATCTCTTTCAAAGTCTCTCTCATCTGCAGTAAATGGATTTGTACATATACACTCACTGGCCAATTTATTAGGTACACCTTGATAGTACAGGGTTGTACCCCCTTTTGCCTGCAGAACTGCCTTAAATCTTCGTTGCATAGATTCAACAAGGTTTTGGAAACATTCCTCAGAGATTCTAGTCCATATTGACATCATAGCATCATGCAATTGCTGCAGATTTGTTGGCGGCACATCCATGATGTGAATCTCCTGTTCCACCACATCCCAAAGTTGCTCTATTGGATTGAGATCTGGTGACTGTGGAGGCCATCTGAGTAAAGTAAACTCATTGTCACGTTCAAGAACCCAGTCTGAAATTATCTGAGCTTTGTGACATGGTGCATTATCCTGCTGGAAGTAGTCATCAGAAGATGGGTACACTGTAGTTATAAAAGGATGGACATGGTCAGAAACAATACTCAGGTATGATGTGGTGTTTAAATGATGCACAATTGGCACTAAGGGGCCTAAAGTGTGCCAAGAAAACATCCCCCACACCATTAGACCACCACCACCAGCATGATCCACTGAGACAAGGCAGGATAAATCCATGCTTTCATGTTCTTCATGCCAAATCCTGACCCTACCATCAGAATGTCGCCCCAGAAATCGAGACTCATCAGACCAGGCAACAATTATGCAATCTTTTGTTGTCCAATTTTTGTGAGCCTGTCCAAAAGTCCAAAAAGTGTCTCTTTTTATCAGATGCCACAGAGACAATACATTCAAGTTCCAGTGTGCAGACATGACTTACAGTATGTGTTCACTGGAATACCTTCAAGTAATTTTCCTTCTTCCTGTATTCACAGGTTTCTCTTAACAGACTGGTTTAGTGTGACAGCTCTATACAGCTGTCTGGAAGTGCCAGTTTGATGTGTGTCACACAAGTGATCAGCGGACAGGAAAAATCAGTGCAAAGAAATTCCAGCTTGTTCCATCCTTGATGCATTCAATCCATTCAAAGAGGCAGAATCCTCCTCAGCACATCGGAATAAATCCCTCTCACTGAGACAGACAAAAGACCATCTGTATATATTTATCTGGAGTCTATATAATTAAATAGGCAAATGCGTTATGTCAAATGTGTCAGGTCCTTCGCACAGCTGTATAATACAGTGGAACAGCTTGGCCAAACATTTGTTTTAGATCTGCGTGGCATCAGTCATTTTAGATAGATGGCTGGGACAGAGGGTGAGGAAATCACACTGCTGAGCCCAGCCACTCACTGCTGGAGGGAAGTGCAGGCTATGAAAAACAAAGATGTATAATACTGAAGAGATTATAGAGGGTAGTAAATCTCTGCATGATTAAGGCAAGCATGACATTGAATGTGAGGGTGCTGCTACGAGCCGCCTGAGGGAAGAGAACTGAACATGGTTTAGTTGCCACATAGAGACTAATTTACATGGGCTACTGCTACACATTTATCTTGTTTCCGCAGGACAAATGCTGAATACAGCTGCAGACCTGCACTGCCTACAGGTACTATGTGCTAAGTATGCCACAGTATGTTGTTCTGCATCTGTTTGTGAAACTGCATCTTTTCTACATGAATATAGCTTTTCATCTGTTACAGATGACACACGCCGATGAGGAATTATAACATTTTTACAATGCCTGCCTCCATTTTATTCCTTTTTGTGACGCACATCTAATTTTAATGGATTATCGAAAAGAAAAAAGAAACATCCAGTTATGACATTTTGATTAAAAATTATGTAATAAAAAAAGAGAAAGAAACATACATGGATGAATCTTTCATAGAAAAATCAATAAAATGCATTTAGAAAATATATAGGGTGAATTTTCATTTTATGGCACAATTTCAACCAAGATGATGAAAAATTTGTTAGTTCCCATAACTCCCTCCCAAAAGCAATATTTAGGGCCCAGATGGGCTCTTATTCTATTTATTTCTATTTCTTCTGTTTATTTCTATGGTTTATTTTTTCTTTAATTTTATTTTGGCTTTTCTTTCTTTCTTTTATCTTGTATAACTATTTTTGTGCTGCCAAAGTCATCGTCTTAAATCATCACTTAATTTTTTTTTTAAATTTCATATTTAATACAGATGAGTTTGAAAACTTTACAAAATACTGTATTAAATACTAAGTTAAATGCCATTTTTATATTATTTTAGTTACATTTTGAGTCATGAAAACATATTTTAGTTTAGTTCCAGTTTTCAATTTCTTTAGCTTTTATTATTTTCATTTAAACGTTTTATTATTATTTAAGTTCAGTTCATTTTTTTTATTTAGTTTCCATTTTAGTTAATGTCACTAATAAGCAACCACCTAGTAACCATTAAAACCCTTAGTAACTTAACCACCACCAACACCCTAGCAACACCGGAAGAAATGTTCTAAACATGACCAAGAATACATTAGCAACTGCATAGCAATGCCCTAAAACCACTTTAGGATTGTTCCAGTTAGTTCTGCACCAGAACTGCTCACATTTGCATTAGAAAATGTAAAAATCCAGTAGTTTTTGCTCCTGCGAGGGTTTGGAGGATGAGATCATCCATCAATGTGTGTGAAGGTGATGAAAGAGCTGTGGCATGTGAGACAGGATCTCAGGATCTGTCTCAGGAGGGGTTAGAGGTGTCGTCTCAGCCACTGGATTGATCAGAACGAGTGTGAATAAGGTGACACTGCCAATCTTGCCAAGTCTGGCTCATCTGCTTTCCATGATCTTGCAGCTGGAATTATCCATTCCAAGTTTCCTATTCCAACAAGAGCCACTTTTATCACATCTCATCAAAGTGTGACCGAAGGAGGTGGTTTATACGCTTCCCGGCCACTCTGTAGGAATCTGAGCTATGACACTTTTCAGCATGAAATATGATTTGGGAGCCTGATAAGCCGACTTTGAGAGCTTGCTAATTTTAAATGCGGCAGATGCTTAATTGCTACATTTTGCATTGAGATCCATTTACCTGCAATGCTGTATGGCTTTGTGTGTTTTTCATTCTTTCTCTTCATCCTAACTCTATAGAGCACCTGCTGGGTGCTCGTGCTCCCTCACCCCTCCCTCTGTGGCCCGTGAGAGATGGATGGCTCGTCTCTCTCCCGGGCCCTTGTCCAGGTGTGGAACAGCTGGGGAAGACCGTGGTGGGGGAACGGCAGAGATGAGCATGGGGGGAGAGCGCGGCAGGAGCTATAAATTGCGCAGGAACTCTGGGTACTTAACACCGGCGTGTCTCTCTAGCACTATTAATCATACGCAGGAGCTCAGGTGTGTCCTGTCACTCCTCTGGCCGTCAGCTGCACTTATTCACCTCCAATCCTTTTTCCACCATCTACGATAGTTCTCTTTTGCTCTATATTTCTCGTTCGGCTCCCTCCTGCTTTCTATCCTCATGCCGAGGATGGAGGTGGGGAGGCCCGACGGAGTCCCACTGATTTATGACCTCTATCTGGTTGTTTATTTGGTGGAATGAAGGCACATCACTAGCTTTGCCACACTGAATTTCTCACATCAACATAAAGCAGTGGTTTACGTCATTTTTAAAGGAGTCTTGGTGAATGGGTGAATTATTCAATGACTCATTCTTAAAGACATTCATTTGTTGCCACCTAATGTCATAAAAGGCTTAAAATGCTTTCAGTCCATGCAAAAAAAAAAAAAAAAAAAGACATACTTGAGTGTCCCTTCAGAACTGTTGGAATGCAGAACAACTAACTGTTTAATAATAAGAGAGATTATAAATCTCTTATTATTCATAAGATAAATAATTCATTAATCTTTATTTCACATCACAATAAATAAATTTGTATTTTAAAGAAGAGGACACATATGTTGGTCAGCACCTGACTGCATCACCTCTCGCTGGCAAACTGAAAGTCACAATTATTTGCAACCATTTATCAACATAATAAACACACACTGTATGGCAACTCTGTTTACTCAGAACCTTGCCGGCTGAGATCTCTTTAACCGTATTTCTCAAAACAGTTTACAAAACAGATTAAGAAAAAATGTATCAGCTGGCTGCAATATTCCGACGATGGCAGCCTGGATCGTGTTGGTGTGATATCTCACATGAGAAATCCTCTGTGGAAGACTATATTTGCAGAATGATGGATAGCACACAGTCCCACTCCATGAATTCAGATGTTTCTAGTGCCAAAACCCTGGGGGGTTCATGGAAAATTCAAGAAACTATGATGATTCAACAGACCCAAAACTATTTAAACATTAATACCAAGGCTTTGTGTATTTCTCCATATTACACTGCACCAAGGTCATAAGACGAGCCACGTGCCTGTTTCACAGCTGCATTAGGTTCAGTCCTAGCCAAATGACAGTATGCAGAGCACATCCAGTGAGGCCTGAAAGTTGTGGGTTCCATATGCCTCCTAAAGTTTTATTGTGCACTAGGCTGGCTCTCGTAAACACAAAGTTTGTATTTAAGTCAGCAAGTGCTGCCCTGTGTATTTAGAGCAAGCTGTTCCTGTGAAGAGGGGGCCGGGGAGCCATGAAAAGCATCAATCACGCTTTAAACACAGTGGGTAGCAGTCGGCCTGGTCCTCACTCTGCTCTCATTAGCCATCAGTCATCTCAGCTGGGTAAGACCCACAGCTCTGGGCTTCTGGCGATGTGCACGCTGGCACTTTTCTCGCAATCCAGCTCCAGTTCAGTTTCAGTGGGCCAGTGATTCTCCTGTGCTGTCTACATCTCTGCATTTCTACTCCTGACCTGTTCTCATCAATGTATGCCATATAGGTAACTTCTCAACTCCAGTCCTCGGGACAAACCTCCCAAAATGTTTTAGATGTCTCGCTAATTAAAACACCAGGTTCAACTCATCAGCTTTAGTGTCCTCAATGGGGAGACACCTAACACCATAGATACATTGCTATGGTGAAGACATCTCCCACCGTCACCTGCTTCATAGCGTCATCAAGCTTCGCCTTTGTTATTGTAGGAAATGCGCCCTCTTGTGGTCAATTATAAAAAAAATCGCATACTGGAGCTTTAAGAGTCGTTTGTTGTGAATCCTATCAAATGACTCTTATGAGCCAGTTCTTTCCACAAATCACTCATGCACTCAGTCCATATATGCCTACTCCCATACCATTATGAGAATAGTGTGGCAAAAGAGTAATATGGCCAAATTCACATATATATATATATATATATATACACATATTGTTGTAAGATTGTTTGATTTTGCTGTACTGACTTGTGCATGCACCTTCCCGTAGCCTAGATTTAAAATCTAGATTTACATTTGATTTACTCAACTTAGATCCAAGATTTACACATGTTTGAAACCAGAGATTTTATGTCCATCAATAACTATAATGGATTACACATTTTCTCACTGTAGCAGATTTTATGACAGTGTGAGAAAGAGCCGTGTTGTTTTATTTTTCACTGGATAAATATAGGCTTGTGCTCTTCAGCCCCTGGAGATAAACGGTAGATATATTTCTGCTGTTTTTTCTTCCTTTCTTGCCGTTCATCAGCAGGGTGCCGTGGAACCATTAGCTGACATTTAAGCATTGCACTCTCTTTTTCTCTCTCCATCTCGGCCCATATTCTCTGTCTTGGATGACGGAGGGTGGTCTACATGCATCATTCAGGTCTGGGTGGAGATGTAGACAGTACATCACTTCCTTAATAATGTCATTTTGCTTGAATGGTATTAACAGATTATCCAGGCCCATGGCAGTCAGGCGTGTGCCTGAGAAAGATAACCTTGTGTTCTGTAATTTAATCAAAAATGTTTTCTCCATAGAGACACTTTGCCCCCACCATAACAGGCTCCTGTACCCCCAAGTTGTATTCCTCCGTGGTTGCAGAGCAAAAAAAAAACTTTTACAACAGAGATTTGCGGAGCTTCCTCAGCGAGGTGTTTCGAATCACTCAGCACTTCATCCGTGGGCATGGGACTATAAATAGGCTTAGATGATATCAGATTAAAAACCTCAAATTTAGCTCAGCTGCATATCAAAGAGACACTCTGACTCGACTCTCAAAGGCAGTGTTATTTTCTCTTCCGTCATTGTAGGCCTACAGTAATATTCCTCACCGCATATCGGGTTCTAAAAAGCACGGTGAAATTCTGCGACACAGTTTGATTTAGTGGCAAAAAATGTAAACCATTTAGAGACGAACTCTTTATGGAGTTTAATCCTGCATTCCATCCCTGGAAGCCGAATTTATATCCCGCGTTAGCTATCATCTCGTCGGAGTATTGCTCTTTTCCTCGCGTGAGTGTTTTGGAGGCAGTCGGCAGCCCTATCGCTAACGAGCACATGCACACACGGGCATTATGGGCTTATCTTATCTCGCACAGCCCGCGCTACGCCTCGGCTTGGTCCTCCAGGCCACTTTACTAATAACCTTTATCTTATCAGGCACTATGCACCTCTGACTGTGATCCAAGATCCAATTAATGGAGTTGGGAAAGGTGAAGCATTCAAATAATAGAGACATCTGTTTTTCTCTGTTTGAAAGAATCCATTTGTATTGTTATCAGTAGAGAACAGTTCTCCAGACCTTGCTTAATTGAGGGTCTGTCAATTATCTCTCAATTATCAGCTTTATAAAAAACGTGGAAGGTGGTAAGTGGCAGGAATATCACAGTGTTTCAACTCACCCATACAGTAGCTTTATGATCTCTTAAATGGTAATAAATGCAGATAAGAAGTGTGAGAGCTTAAGAAAAGCATAGACTTCTCAGAAGAGTCGTGTGATTCTGAAGGTTTTGTCATGGCTGAGAGATCGACGAATCCCAGGGTTCATTTTGGGGTGGGGGGTGGCCGCATTTATAAAGCCTTTCGGCTGGGACGAAGGTAATTGCTTGACTTACTGTAGTGTGTTTCCTTGTCAATGTTGCTGTCACATTTCAGGAAAAAATGGGCTCAATACTGGACATATTAACATTTCAACATTAGGTAAAACGGGGGACATGGGAATTAAGTGACACTTTAAATACAGACCTTCCGTGCTAATAGCTTCCCTTCAGAGAGCATTTACTCTTCAATTCCCAAGGCCACTTATTTTGGGTTTAGCAGGCATTTGAAAGGGCTTTTCAATGCTTCAAGCTTTTCTCGACTCATATATGCATACATACCGATATACAATTTAATCAATCTTTAACAGTACACTTCTTACTTGCAGTATAGTTTTTGGTGTAGGTATATGTGTTGTAAAAAGCCATTTATCAATCAAGCTTTGAAGTATACAATTCTAACACATTTTGACATATTCTATGACATTTCCAGTCATTTGTGGTTTCTATAGACTGCACTCAAAAAAAAAAAAAAATACAATAAATTATGCCTGGCAAAAATCATAATTATGATATTAAGTAACAGTTATTACCATGTATTGAATTATAGTGTATATCAAATGGAGTCAACGCTCTGAAATCTTTTTTTTTTTTTTACTTTGAGTTTTGTGTGACAAAATTAAAAAGAACATAACTTATTTTTCTAGGTTTTTATTTTATTTTATGTATTCAATTTTTTTTTCTCTCATGAGGTCTGCATTGTTACCAAGTAGTGATATGGTTTGCAGCTATATGAGCTTTTAACTTTGGGTTTAAGTCCTGTTCTCATTCCCATTTGGTTTGACTAGACCAGTGTCCGCTCAGCGACTGGTTCTCCTAACGTGCTGTCAGAGGTAGAGTGAGACTTTTTGCCACAGAGGAAAAAAAGGTTGTAGCAAAACAGACATAATAGACTGGGAAAGAGAAGGAGTTATTTAACGCTTCACCCTTGCTTATTTTATTCAGGTCTCCCTGATCGAACTTACTACACTAACTATGTATTTAAAAAAAATATTGAAAAATAAAAAAACTAGTGTTTCAAGACAGCTTAGCTGGCAGGGTCTCTGGAGATGCAGACAGGTGTCTTACACCTTAGTTTTTTTTATTATTATTTAACCATAGCATGCCTGGAGTGCATCCAGAGCCAGCCACTCCTCAAATGCAGAGTTTAGCACCATGGTTTGGGGGACGTGAGCCGTCAGAGTGCAGTTAAGTGCCCATTTAGACCCCTCTTCCTTTTAAGCCATTGATGAGGTTGTTTAGTTTTAGAGTCTCACATGGCTTTTTATCTTGAGCTGAAACACTTGAAGGTTTGGTTATGCGCCATTCATGAACGAGAAGAGCTTCGGTTCGGTTGGGCTGGTTGCCTTGTGGAGCGACGTTCTCATGACAAATCCGTTTTCTAGGAATGATACGTTAGGAAAAACGATGACAATAAAATGGTCATGAAACCTCACCCTGCACCTGTTCGATTATTGCTCAATCTTTCAGACCGCATCATCCACACGTGAAACCCTCTTTCCTTAGGAACTGCTGCATGGTTTGGAGTGGCTCCTCCTCCCTACGAGCTGAACAGGGCTGGTCTTGGCTCTGGACAGGGGAGAGTTAAAGGTTTTCGAATGGAAACATTGCTCAATGTGGCTTCCCCTGATAAACACGTTGAGAAAACAAGAATGTCTCTTTTGTCATGTTTAAATCTTGGATAAAATCATGTTTTGGTCCTTCATGTCTGTCTTTGGCTGTCTTCCATGTTAATTTTTCTGTAATACTGTGTATCCTGGTGCTCTGCAGTGTTAAAGCTGTCTGTTTTTCACCTCTGCTTTTGGAAAGTTAGTTTCTTAGTGTATTTTCAATTTTTGTATTTTTCCTTTTTTTTTTTTTTGTAGAAAACAAAAACAACACACACCATAGCGTTCAGTATGCAAATGCATGCACTGTCCTTAACTATCCAAAGCAAAATGTTTAGAAAAAAAATCTTAACAAAAGCAGATTGTGATACTTCCGTTTTCTTTTTTCTCTTTTTTTCCCATAGATTTTCTACATTTTTTTTACAAGAAAAGAAAATCACAGATAAGTAACGAAGCACTCCAAAGATAACCTATGAAGTGAGGCTCCATTCTGCCAAAAAAAGCATGCTGAGAGAAAACGTGACAGTGCAAATACATTTATGTACGTCCCATGTACAAAAACATTTATGTTAGCATTCCATGTAACATGCTAGTTCTCAGAAAAACATCTGAATGAGACTGAAGTAGCAGCTCTGAGAGATAGCGTCTGTCTTTCGAGGACAATGGGAAAAGTGTTTTTTCTTCTTAGAGAATTACAAGGGGACTAGCACAAACACATACGAATAGAAAAGCAGCTTGCCAGAGAGAGAGAGAGAGAGAAAAAAAAGAGAAATTATGTTCTTCCTTTTTGCAACTAGAAAGACTAAAAAGTTGTGATCGTGGTTTAAACTATTAATGCGTCGTCAAAATTGTCCAGCACATGTACAATAAATAACCATTGGAGGCGGCACAGGACACAAGTGTTTAACACGATGAGATCTAGAAGGGCAAAAAGAATCAGAACGAGGACTGATGGTGGGATTCGAGGATAGGAGGAGCTCTGGGCTGGCTCCAAAAGCCTGGGATTTCTAGGTAATTTCTCAGCCCTTTGTTTCCCAGCGGCTGTCATAGTGAGGTTCTGACAGTCCTGCTCTGGTGGGCCCATGACTTCACTTCCTGTTTTGGGAGCAGATGGAGTTGATTTGGGATCAGGGCTCAGAGCGCATCCTTCATTATGTGGTGCGGTACTCAACATCCAGCACGGGCCCTCCTCGCCCCTACATTCCTCAGTGAAACAGCTTTTTATTTCTCAGACCATTGACCTGGATATTATCTTGCAGAAGATGGACGAACATCTGCGTTCCTTCACAATCTGCTGCACATCTGCAGAGTTCAGCCCGCCGTCTACTCCACCACGTCCAACACAGATGCCGTCCATGGCATGTCTTTTTGTCTTAATAATATTCTTAGTCTTTGCTTTCATCAGCTATGAAGTATTTCCTTGGTTTTTGTCATTTAAAGTGTCTTTTAATGAGGTCAAAAAGTTTCATTTCCCAGCTACTGGATAAAGAGCTTTAAGATCGGAATGAAGGAGAAAAAAAAAAAAAAACAGACAAACAAACGGAACGAAGTGGAGGTCAAATACTCATTGAGAGGTCCTGGCTGTCTACTTCATTTGTCTTCTTATTTACAAGAATGTAAGAGAGCCATAACAACAATAAAAGACATTATCAACAGTAATCGATAATAGCTGTAGTGACAATAAAGAACAATGAGAATTTCAAACAAAGAATATCTTTGCGTTCTCTATCATGGCAAGTCAATATGACCCGAAATGGACCTCCTGTGGGTGATCGCCCTAAGTACAGTTTTCTCTCTTTGTTAGTGTGCTAGATTTAGCATTTTGGAGCAAGTTAGGCAGGTGAGTCAGTCCCTGGTTGGCTGAGGCATCTAGTATGGCCCTCCCGGGGCTCTAGCGCGGCGTGGACTCTATGGTGGAGGGTGTGCCGGGCGTGACTGAGCGAGGAGTAGCGACGGATTGTGTGTCCGCGGGGCTGCCGGCGCCGCTGCTGGGGGTGGCTGAGGAGCTGACGGTAGCGGGGGTCTCGCCCTGCTGCTGAGCCTGCAGAGTCTGGCCACATACGTGGTGGTGCTTTTCCCAGTCCTTGTGCTGGCAGAAGGAACCACAGTAACGCGCCGTGTTGCAGCCGCTGCATGTCTCGCTCGCCTTCCGCCCGCAATTCCAGCAGCTCTGCACAGGAAAGAGGGAGGAGGAGGATAAAGCTGTGATATATTTAAAAAAAAAAGTGCACTTCTTTCCATGGGTCTTATCCCAATAAGGAAATAATAGATGCATAGACCTTTTAGAAAAGTCTCGGCTCATTTGCAGAAAACATTTCCCATTTGAGTTTAAGTCTAAATAGAGAATTCTGCTTTATTTTTCTTTGGATCTCCCTGCTTTGAAAACACAGAAATTATGAGCTAGCTCGGGAAAAATACAGTCATTTTACCCAGTTCCACATGGCGCTACGTGAGGACACATTTGTAACAGGTTAACTACAAAACGGTTAAAGATCACACAGAAACTCAGGTTACCACTGTGGCCTCTTTTTTGTTTGTCTCTGGGCCAAATAAGAGCAATTATCAAAAAGTCTCAAATGCGTTCCAGAGACAAGAAGCTAAAGTTATAAAAAGCTACCGATTCAATCCTCCAGGGGGACGTGCATAAACATGGTTTGTGCAATTAAACTCGGATGCGTGCTGCCTTTCTCTGTTAACTGATTAAACGAGCCGTACCCCCGCTGTGCGCAGACACTCTGCGCTCCCTTCCCAATTTCCCTCATCCAAATCAGTACCACCTTAACTGTCCACATGTTTCATTTAGAGGAAGAAAAGCTCTGCTCTGCCTGAGGTGATAAATGCAATATTATATTCCTCGGCTCTGCGTGACACTGGGCTGCATGAGAAATTATCTGGGACACACTTTCTCTTCCCCCTGTGCTTTTCATATGATCTCTATGTTTTCCAAAAGATTTCCATACTGAGGAGATCGGATGTAAGCTATGGAAATAAAACAGCCTAGCCCAGCCAAGTAAATCAGGCATCTACATATTACATGAAAAAAAGAAAATCCCCAAGATAATATATTATGCAAAATATAATAAATTATGGAATATATCACTACCCCCATGAACCATTGTACAGTATGTGAATGCTGCAGCTGTTCACTAATATAATAATAAGAATGTGGCGGTAGGCGTCCAAGCTGTTACCTCACTAGAGTCCTCCTGCTGGTTGATGACTGACAGCGCGTCCTCTGCCGCTTGTCTCTTGGCCTCTGCCACCGTGCGCTCCATCTTGGCTCGCTCAGTGCTGATCATCTCGTGGGCCTTGCGCTCGGCCTCTGACACAGCTTTCTGCAACTCAGACATGGCCTGCCTCTTCACCTCATTCACAGCCTCTTCTGAAAGAAAGAGCACAGTGCTTTTACGTGTTCAGAGCACAGCAACAGAAGCCCAGCAAATAGTTCAGAGAGAATGTTAACTGATGTTAATATAACATATAACCTGAAGCTCTGCCAACTAGATAAAAACATTACAAAAGTGAAGTGACATACAGCTAATTATGGTGACCCATACTCAGAAGACATGCTCTGCATTTAACCAATCCAAATTCACACACACAGCAGTGAACACACACACTGTGAACACACACACAGAGCAGTGGGCAGCCATTTATGCTGCGGCACCCAGGGAGCAGTTCAGGGTTTGGTGTCTTGCTCAAGGTCACCTAAGTCGTGGTATTACTGGCCCGAGATTCAAACCCACAACTCTAGGGTCAGGAGTCAAACTCTCTAACCAATAGGCCACAACCTCCTACTGTCTGCTGTAAAGATTTGTCCAGCTAAACTAAAACATGAAAACCTCACTAATACACAACCAAAAAGTTTAAAGTCCTTATGCCAAAAACCTTTAAGAACCTATCTCTCTCTCTCTCTCTCTCTCTCTCTCTCTCTCTATATATATATATATACACACAGTCACTTTACAATATTATCTGACATTTTAATTCAATTCAAGTAACTCAACAGCTAATTATTTTGCAATTTATGTTTATGTTGTTGAATTGATCCATTTGGTTTGTTTTGTTCAAAAGCAGCTGAGAGATGAATCTGGGGATTAATTAGAAACATCCACTTTTATTTGAATGGGCTCAGATGACTTTCTGTGTTTGCTGAAGACAAATAAACAAGAAAAAGTGCTTTTGTTTTGCCTCAAACCAAAGACAAGGCAGATTACAGGTAATCCTTGATATTTTTTCCGTCTGAAGTATACATGTATTTCCTTGAACTCGTACTTTATCTGTGCTTTTACATTGTTATCCCATTAACCGTAAATAATTCTGGCAGGAAAACCTTCACCCCTTATTACACTGTGGCAACTTGTGAAGACCTCTTTAAGGCAGTTCTGACTCTTAAACACTTTTAACTTGGGGAATTAAGAAAAAGGCATGCTGTTCTCAACGAGTTTTAATCGACTAAACTGTCAAGGTAGTCTCTTGTTCTGCAGAAACGGATGGCTGCAGTTGTACGGACCCTCCTCCCCAGTCTTAAATATGAAGGGTTGTACAGCCAGGGACACTTTCATCAAGACTAGACAGAGTTGTGAAACCATGGTGGTTTGGTGCACAAAGTTGTTGATTGGCTGAGGTCACAGAAAATGCAAAACATTCCCTGATACATTTTACTGCAGATGGAATTTCAAACTGTGCTCATTTTTTTAGGGTGTTACTATCACCTTGTGTGATGCGAAGGCAATGTATTAACTGAAACGAGCAGTCTTTTGTAACGTCACTTTCATGGTAAGGTTTGTTCACTGTTATAGAACCTTTGGTAAGACCACACAGCAAAGACAAACTGCTTTAGCAGATGCGTCTGTTGTCTATCAGAGTGTCTATAAGGTAAACAATCTGCCATTACAGAATCCATCACCTGTCATATTTCACACAGATCAACTGCAAAGCTTTAAACAAACCCTTTTAATATCTTTATCCATCTTATAACCAGCTCCTCTGCTGTGATAAAACAGAGTGTCGTGGAGAGCACAGCTAAAGGCAGTGGTGCTGAAGTGATGTAAAGGCTGGGAGCACTTAAGTGTCCTGTTCAGCCAGAGCAATAAAGGAGCTTTCTGATCTGACATCACTGTTGGAATGTGTAGAGGTGCTTCCAGTGAAGCCAGTCACTGAACTGCCCAAAACACGACTCAGGGAACATTACAGTACAGGAGGCAAACAAAATGCCACAGAACAAAACAGCACAACGAAAATGTTGAAACCCACTAAACCTTCCAAGTTTTTTATCAGCTTCTTAACATTTTTAGTTAATATTGGTTTGTAAATATTGGTTATATGCATTAAATGCATGATAACTAAATCTTATGTTTGCCCTTGAAAGACTTTTATTTTTTATAAAGTCTTATTTTTCAATGAAGTATTTTTATTAAACAATTCCAGTAGTTCCTGATTATTTATTATAATATTATTTTATTTAGAAATATGAATTTATTTATTGTTCAGTTTTTGCTGAGTTATTAATATTTGTTCTGCGGGCACCTTGTGCATTTCTTTTTTCCATAGTGTTTCAACTTCTTTAATATGAACATAGTCTCTTATGCATTTGATGAAAAAAATTCCCCGAAATTTTTCACAAGAACAACCATGATCTCAGGAAAACGTCCCTAGGTTACGTATGTAACCCTAGTTCCTCGAGGGAACGAGACGCTGCGTCGAGCGCTTTTGGGGAACGCCTTTGGCAAGAACAACTCTGAATATCGTGTGCAATCAGTCCAATGGAAGAGCGTGGCGTCACGGGCGGGGTGACGCAGCGACCAGGAAGCTATAAAGGCACCTGCCACACAGCTGACTTCAGCTTCGAGTAGGGAAGCAAGCGCAGGCAGGGTGCCGGGAGTATGGCTCTGCGACGCAGCGTCTCGTTCCCTCGAGGAACTAGGGTTACATACGTAACCTAGGGACGTTCCTCTTCGGGAACTCGAGCTGCGTCGAGCGCTTTTGGGGAACGATGTGCCAACGCTGCCAGACTACCAAACCCCTGCCTAGTGTGTATCCGAAGAGCACAGCTAAGGCGAGAGGACAGAAGAGCCAGGAGCGGCTTGCATATCAGGATTGTAAAATCTGGCGAATGTAGAGGGCGTGGACCACCCCGCAGCGTTGCAGATGTCCAAGAGGGACACACCTGCTAGAAAGGCCTTAGAGGCAGCCATACTCCGTGTAGAGTGAGCCTTGGCTCCCAAAGAAAGGGGAAGACCAGAGGACTCATAGGACTCGTTGATAGCCTCGACTATCCAACGACTAAGGGTCTGCTTAGAGGCAGGGGAACCCTTTTTAGGAGGACCGTAGCAAACAAGCAATTGGTCAGGTTTTCTCCACAGCAGCTCTGTGGACGTATGTGTCCAGTCCTCGAACTGGACTCATACAGTTTAGCTTCACCTGGTCTGGCTCCCGAAAGGGAGGAGGACAGAAGGCCTGCAGTACTATGGGTTGTGGCGTAACAGAGGGAACTTTAGGAATGTAACCCGCTCGAGGGTATAAAAATGCTTTGGCCATACCAGGGGCAAAGTCTAAGTAGGTAGGGGCCACCGAGGGGGCCTGACAGTAATATTCATGAATCGGCTCAAATGGAGCTTTACAAAGAGCCTCTAACACCACAACCAAGTCCCAGGGGGAACACGGGACCGTACTGGAGGTCTCAGCCTCAGCGCACCGTGGAGGAAACGTGTAACTAGGGGGGTGTCTACCCACTGACTGACCATTGAAAGGGACGTGGTAAGCAGCTATGACCGCCACGTACACCTTTAAGGTGGAGTGAGTTAACCCCGCAGAGAGCCTAGCTTGGAGAAACTCCAGAACTGTACCAACTGGGCAGTTAGCAGGGTCAAGCTGGCGGTCTCTGCACCATGAGGAGAAGGGTTTCAACCTCAGGGCGTACAGTTTCCTCGTAGAGGGAGCTCTGGATTGGAGTGTGGGGGTCTCAACAACCTCGGTTGGGAGACTGGAAACTATGAGCTGTGCCCCCTCAGGGGCTACACAGACAACTTCCACAACTCCGGGCGAGGGTGAATATTTTGCCCTACGCCTGAGAGAGCAGATCTGTCCTGATCGGAATCACCCATGGAGAGCCGTCGAGGAGAGATTAGATCTGCGAGCCATACTGGGCTCGGCCAGAACGGGGCTACTAACAACAGACGGACCCCGTCCCGGCGTACTCTCGCCAGAACTCCCGGGAGCAGAGCGATAGGGGGAAAAGCGTACGGACGAAGCCTCGGCCAGGTCTGTACCATAGCGTCCAGTCCCAAAGGAGCTGGATGAACTAGAGAGAAACAGAGGGGACATTGCGATATCTCTTGAGTCGCAAAGAGGTCCAAAAACTCTCCATATCTACTTCACCTTAGGGTGAAGCCCCCGGGTCTCGACCCCTGTCTCGACAGTATGTCTGCTCCCACAGTCAATCTCCCAGGAATATACACTGCTCCGAACGAGAGGAGTTTGTCCTGGGACCACAGAAGGATCTGGTGTGCCAGCTTGTACAAGGGGCACGGATGCCGATCTCTCTGGTGACTGATATAAGAGATCGCCAATGTGTTGTCGGTGCGCACCAACACATGGTGACCTCTCAGGTCTGGGAGGAAATATTTCAATGATCGATGCACAGGTAGCATCTTTAGACAACTGGTATGCCATGTTAGATGGCGACCGCTCCACAGACCGCGGGCAGGGTGGCCACTCATGACCGCACCCCAACCGGTGAGGGACGCATCTGTCGCTAGCGTTACACGGCGACCAAGAGCTCCCAGCACCGGGCCCTGATTCAAGAACCAAGGTTTCTTCCATATGTCTAAGGCACGAAGGCATCGCCGCGTGACCTGAATAGTTCGGAAAGGATTTCCCCTCGGGGAAAACCCCTTGGTCTTGAGCCACCACTGAAGGGGCCTCATGTGCAGGAGACCAAAAGGTATCACGTTGGACGCAGCTGCCATGAGCCCTAACAGTCTCTGAAACTGCTTCACAGTGAGTGACTGGCCTTCTTTGACTCTCTTGACTGATGTGAGGATCGACTCGATCCGAGCAGGAGACATACGTGCCTGCATCGTGGTCGAATCCCATACTACGCCTAGATAGGTGGTTCTCTAAAGTGGAGAAAGTACACTCTTCTTGGCATTCAGTCTCAAACCCAGCTCCCCCATATGGGCGAGAACGACACCTCGATGTCGAACCGCCATCTGCTCTGATTGAGCTAGAATCAACCAATCGTCGATACAATTTAGAATGCGGATGCCCTGCATACGGAGGGATACCAGAGCCGCATCTACACATTTTGTGAACGCGCTGGGTGAGAGTGCAAGGCCGAAGGGAAGTACCCGATATTGGTAGGCTTTGCCCCCGAAAGCGAACCTCAGAGACTTCCTGTGTTGTGGAAGGATGGATATGTGGAAGTATGCGTCTTTGAGATCTATTGTGACAAACCAGTCCTCGGATCTGATTTGAGCTACATCCTGTTTGACAGTGAGCATTTTGAACTTCAGTGACGTAACTGAGAGGTTTAGATGACGTAAGTCTAAGATCGGACGCAACCCCCCATCCTTCTTTGGAACTATGAAATACCGGTTGTAAAACCCGGATTCCCTGTCTAGAGGAGGGACCACCTCGATGGCCGCCTTCCTTATTAGGGTATTCACTTCTTGTTCCATCACCAGAGCCTGCTGGGGGCCGACTACTGTCGATGTAACCCCATTGAATGTCGGCGGTGGATGGCCGAACTGAATGCGATAGCCTCTTTCTACCGTGTGCAGGACCCATTGAGATACATTTGGCAGTAGTTTTCACGCTGCTAACTGATGTACTAAGGGAATCAGTCCCTCGAGACTGACCTCTGGTGTAAGAGGCCCCCGAAGGGGCGGCGAGCGTCTCAGCTCCGCTACGCTCACGAGCGGAAATAACTGAGAGCAGTGCTCGCTGGAAGCGGCTGCACCCTGAAACTCTGGCAGGGTTGGCAGACCCACCTCCCGAGGGCACTGAGGTGAGACAGGCACCGTATAATGAGGTGGACACCGCTCTACCCCAGTAGGGGCCGCCCTCTGTAGTCGTGACTGAAATGCGTCATGACTTCTTGGCCGTGGACCTCCCAGCCTGACATCTTAGATTGGGATTAGGCTGAGAAGTCGTCGGCCCAGAGCTTTGCTCTGTCTGTACATGGAGGGGCAGCTCCCGCCCAGCAGTCCCTCCAGTACATCTAACTTCACATGTTCAATAACTGTCATTATATTCCTCAGAATTTAATGCAATCAAACAATCAGACAAGTAAACACGGTCTGGATTGTGATACAATTCACATTGAAGTGATATATTGAACTTCTTGAAGTTAGATAACGGTCATTAGATTCCTCAGAATCAAATGAAATTCAGCAATCAGACAAGTAAACACGGTCTAGATTGAGATAAAGTACACATTGAAGTGCTGACTTCTCAAAGTCATTATATTTCTTAGAATTTTTAAACAATCAGACAAGTAAACACGGTCTGGATTGTGATACAATACACATTGAAGTGATATATTAACTTTTCAGTTATTAAATTTCGTAGAATTTAATGAAATCAAAACAATCAGACAAGTGAACACGGTCTAGATTGTGACAAAGTACACATTGAAGTGATAGAACTAACTCCTCCTTTTTTAAATGGAGTTTAAACAACCAGACAAGCGGTCGGGTATGGAAAATTCACATCAAAACTGAAAATGATGTAATACACGCGTTGCCTCGACAGCGCGCGAATAATTAGTCACACAAACAATATTAATCCCCTCGGAGACTTAAATAGCTGCTTGTATAATGTTAGGCATAACACTGTTTATTGTATATGCTTATGCAACTTTATGTTTGTGCAACTAAAAGCTCGCCGACGCCCTCCGTATCAATCTCCTCGGAGAAAGAAAGGTGGAGCGTCAAGCCCGATGCTCGGGGGGAAGAACCGAAGCTCGGGCTTCCGAATCCCGGAATCAGGCAGATCTGATGGGTAAGGTAGGAGATAAGGACGTGCCCGTCTCCATTCCCTCCAACAGATCGATCTGTGAACCCAACGAATGCCGGCGCCGTTCCGCCTCGGCGAAAACGGGACCGGTATCGCGAGGAACGCTGGCGAAGGCTCTCTCCTCGAAGAGAGCCCTCCGGGATCGAAGCGTACACAACGGCCGGGCAGTCGGCTCCCTCGAGAGCCGACTCAGCGTGCTTCGATCCCAGGCAAACCACGCATAGACTGTTTGTATCCCCACTCGTGATGTACGTGGGCAGGGAGGAACAAACAATCCATAGCGCAATCTGGAATCGCCCTCCAATTGTCGTGTCTTTGCTTTGCTCTTAGGCATTATGTTGTTTATTGGGACAGACAACAATAAATAAGACTCACAAGACAGACTTTAGACATGCACACACAGAGCGCTTGCTGAAAGACGCGAAGCTGAAGTCAGCTGTGTGGCAGGTGCCTTTATAGCTTCCTGGTCGCTGCGTCACCCCGCCCGTGACGCCACGCTCTTCCATTGGACTGATTGCACACGATATTCAGAGTTGTTCTTGCCAAAGGCGTTCCCCAAAAGCGCTCGACGCAGCTCGAGTTCCCGAAGAGGAACAATGGTTATGCCGAGTTCACACCAGAGTTTGATGTGACACCGACCAGGTTCCCACCTGGCTGTTCTGCTTAAATAACTAACTGACTGACTGATTGAGTTTCAGAGAGCTTTTAATTTACAGGCTTTGAAAGAGCTGTCTGAATAAGTTATCTTTGATTTTCCACCTGTGCTTATGAGTGTGTGTACATATTTAAAAATAAGAAGAAGAAAGACCGCATGCTAACCGGCTTTCTTCCAGATTTCTTCAGGGACATATCCAGACACAGGTCTGTGAAGGATCTCCCGATGGATGTCTGGAAGAGAGAGAGAAGAAAGGACACTTCATTTACAATGAACTCAATACATGGTACAACCATTTTACCAGTCAAAATAAATTATAGATCATTAAATTAACATCAGGACAATTGACTAATTTTTTTCTTTTTAAGATCAAATATATCAAGCTTATATACAAACAGATGAACAAAATAGAACATGAGGCCTTTTAGGTGATGTAGACACCTTCTTGTGCTGAATAAGTGTTACCTAAAGCATTACTTTCTTGACTGGCGGGGCTCTGCTGTCTGGACTGACTGCTGCTGGAGCTGCTTGTCTTTTTAATATCTTCAGCATCGCTGTAACGACGGATCCAGTAGTTGAGCTCCTCCCGGTCAGCCTCCTGGCACCTACGCAACACTGTCAGAGAGCGCCGTGTCTTCTCCACCATATCCATAATGCAGTTCAGGAGCTGCGGGGGAGATACAGGCAGTGTGTTACCAACACAACATCTGCTCTAAACAGAAATGACCAATTTAGATATAAAAACACAATGCTAAAGGCTTACATTTAATGTTGACATACTCCTCTATATGTTTGCAGTCACTGAAGAACTAATGCCAACCCCTGACAAAAAAGTTCATGCTCTGAGGATGATCTTTTATAACTGAGGAGACTTACAACTTAAATAATAACTGTTTTTGTCTCCTAAAACTTATTAGACAAAAATTGTCCAAATGAATATAGATATTTTGGAAGACTTTGAAAGAAATCTTTGGATTCATAAATCTCCAGTTGAGCTCAATATAATGTTTAGAAGAATGGTAAATTTAAAAAAAAACACATACAAACACAGAAACATACCAACAAACACACTTCTTGTGTCGTATTCACTCTCTCTCTCTCTCTCACACACACACACACACACACACTTTGGATAGTAATAAAAAATGTTATTACTTTTCTTACATGGTCAAGGTGCTTCCACTCTTCTGCCCATTCTCTGTCTGTAAGTCTGTGATCTATGACTTCCTCCGGACGAGTGCTGCCGTGCATCCCTGACACAGAATGAGAGAAAGAGAGAGAGAGAGTGAGTGTTAAATGTGTTACTATTTGGGCCTCGGTTTTCCATTTCTCTTGCTTGCCCTCAGCAGCATGTCCTGCCCGTCTGTTTCACAGCCATAGCTCACCCGCTTCCTGACATCCTCCATCGCTCACACACTCTTCATTCCTCACATGCTCTCATCCCTCACTCCTCTCTCCTGTGCAGCCTGCGGGCACGCTCTCTCCTCGCTGCACCAGAGCTGCCACGCTTATGCATATATCACTGGCTAACATGCTTGAGTATTTTTAGCACATTTAAACCCGATATGGAAAGTTGGTTTTATGTAAACCTCAAATTATTTTTAAAGGAGTTTATGTTCCTGATCCAACTAAGCCCCGTCTGGTTTAACTTCTAAGAGTCTGAGTGGCATGCAGTGGACTTTTGAGGATTTGCAGCATTGGCAAACTCAGCCACGGATAATGAGGCTTTTTTGCTTTTATTTTCTGAAAATAATCTGAGAAATGTATTAAAAGTTTTACACACACACACATCTATATATTATTTGTTTGTTTATGTCATTTTCATTGATTTTATTTATTACTACTTATACAATACAATTTATTACTACTTATTTAATTAAAGAGCCACACAGATGGGAAATCAAAAATAACCTGTATTACAGTGTATGATGTAGCTGTCCATCAGTGTAAACAATGTGCAAATAATTAAACCAAAAAGTACACGATTTATAAAGTTATTGGCTTCTAAAGTAAGGAGTCGACTCTGAATCGCTGAAACGAGTCGTTATAGATTTCAAATCTTTTGCCCATCTCTATGTCAATCATTAGGAACACTTTACATAATAATCTCCGCCTACCGTCTTGGGAGAAACGGAACTCTGACCTGCCCCCACCCCCCACACAGACGCTCTGGTTGGTGTGATAGCATCATGTCGAGGAGACAGTGTGTTTTATTTTCACTGCCAAAGAATGAAGATCAGAAGAACCAATGGCTAAAATTTATTTTCACCACAATACCAGAGCAGTACAACAAATCCTTGTTGTGTTCACAACATTTCACTGATGACTGCTTTTCTAATCTCGGTGAGTACAGCGGGATTTTCAAAGCGTTTGGCCATAAAAGAGGGTTCATTACCAACTTTATTTAGAACAACGAGCATCTCCGAATCACAACGCGAAGTATGATTATGACGTTATGTGTCTGTTTTCTCCCGAGCGTCTTATCAGTATGTGTGCTGTCTGCAGCCTGTCTGCGCTGATCTTCATTTACAAACACGTCATTAAAATGAAGTGTAACTCTGTGAATACACAACAAAGAGACATGAGAGAGATATCTATAGAAAGCTTGACATGTCTACTTTAAAACTAAACAAGTGCTGCCGAACAGATATTCTGTGATAAAGTAATCCATATGAAAACAACGCGATGTCTGTTTTTCATGTCTCCCTTCATTATATCTAATGTGACCACGCCCCCGCGCTTAACGCGCTATTCAGATTCAAACTGAAGCGCGCGGCTTGAATACACCCACACAGAAGAAAAAGCAGCGAGACTGTTCAAGTTTTTTATTTCACTGTTTGCTTCGCGGTGAGAGGAATAAGACATAATTCACCCCAAACAGATGCTAACGCATAGTTTACCGTGGAGGTGTATGCGGAACAACCAATCACAGGGTATCTGCACATTTTTGATCAACAAATTTAATGACTTTTAAGACCTTTTTAAGACCTTCAAGAATTAAAATTAAGACCATTACCACGGCAAAAATATATATATAAAAGGACACTCGACAAAGCTGTTCAGGTTAACAAAGCACATTTGTATTTGAGCAACAGTGCATATTTAGCAACATAAAGTGCACGTCAGGCAACTGCCTTCTCAATACTACAACAATACTGCTGTAAATAACGTACAAACAGTGTGTAAACAAATCAAATTGAAAATGACAAGTTAAACACAGTCCAAAAAATCGATGGAGTAAAAAAAAGGAATTAGTGTCCAAACAACAGCAAAGAACCCCAATATTCTTGCACAATTTTTACTGTTGATCCGTTCAGTAGAACGAAGCTGCCTTGAATCACACTTGACAGAAGTTCCCTTTTTATGTACGGAACAAGTCCAAATCGAGCAAGATAAGAGGTTTTGTCCTTGCCACAACTAAATGTTTTTGCACATTCCGAGTCAGGGAACATTGCCCTGAAGACGGTGCTCACGTCTTCATTGGATGTATAGGAGTGATGTCGGCTAATCGTGTGCAAAACCCACAGCATTTCGGCCTTCAGTGTAGTGGTTGGAGAGAATGTACCGAAGGCATTACTTGTACTGGGACCCAACGCGGGTGTAACGTTAGCCTTTGAAGTAGATACCGATGCTGCAAACAACTGAATGGGGACAGTTGTTGCCTGACTGTCGGCATAGCGCTTGTGCTTCTCCCCTTTCATATGTGCATCAAGGGCTCTGCAGCCCATTGTTCCCAATTGTATGGTCTTTTTGCAAAGTCTGCACCGCACTTCGTATTCCAACATTTTTTGTAACCAGCCGCGATATTTCTCATCATCGAGCCAGTTATCATTAAACCTACACTTTCCCATCTTGGCTTGCGTCTGTCACGCTCATAGCTGAAACACTTCTTCGTCTGTTTCTATGACAGGCCTACGGGGAAAACACTGCCCCCTAAATGAAGTATGATGCCTGTGTTATAGGCACACGCTACTTACTTTTTGCTGTCTTTAGACAGGGACGTGCGCTGGTGAAATTACGTTAGCATGGAAAATAGTTTTTTCCAATATCTTTCTTTCATTCTGCCCAGATGAAATTTAATGCCGCCCAGATGAAATTTAATGCCACTTTTCGAAAATTTGCGAAATTTAATACATTTTAAGACCTTAAAAAACGTATATTTTATTTAAGACGTTTTAATACTTTTTAATGATCCGCGGAGACCCTGAATCAAAGCTGACTATGTTAGTTGACCAATCAGAACACAGTATGCTACCGAAAGGTGGGGTTTAAGGAAACTGAATCTTTTGAACAGCTTCGCGCGAACCGTTTGGGGATCTCTGAGAATTGAGGTAATTTTAAAATGATATTCTGACAAAATGACAATGTTTTTTAACCTTGGATGGATTTAAACCTAATGTACAGGACTTATAAACAGTGATAGGAAGCTTAGAATTTTCATCTTACTGGCTCTTTAAGCAAGTACCCTTTCACTTTTTACTCTGACACTTTATGCTTCTGGGGTCTATTAAAGGATATGACCTGAATTTGAGCCTCATTTTATTTAAAACTTGTTTTTACCCTCAAAATGTATAGGGGTCTTGCATTAAAATGGAATATGTTATTCACAAAGTTTGAGGATTGGAGGAATTGGTGACCGCAACCATGGCAAAGGCAGCTTATATTGCATGTCTCAGAGTCTAACAATCTTTCACAGCACAGTGAAGCTCTTATAAATGACTGTCCCCAGATGCTACTGTAATCTGCCCTCTCTTACCCAGCGGTCGAGGGCGGTCGCGGAGCTCGCGGTGGTTTGGGTGGCGGTAGGAATCTCTATAGTGCTGTGCCACGGCCATGTCGTCCAGACGGTAGTGCTGTGGAGGGGGCGGGGTGGGGTGCGGCAGGCCGTTCGGCTGGTAGGAGATCCCGTTGGAGGGGCTGAAGCGCTGGCCAGGGCTTATAGTGCAAGGCCTCTTGTTGGGGTGCTCAGGGTGGAGCGGCTCCCGCTCAAAGCCGTTCTCTTTGGTTCTGGAGAGAGACAGAAGAATCCAGAGTGAAGAACAGGAAGGAAGGAACAGAAGTGTAAGAACGCAACACTGGTGTAAATGTTATGATAGATAGATAGAAGTTTTTTTTTATGCATGTTTCTGAGGACAGTGTGCTCACTGATGTAATGTACTGTCCTCCGCTGAGGACTGAAGGAGAACGTGAAAGGCAATAAGAGTCTATCATCTAATGTGCTAAGTAGAAAAGCAGCTTCTATGTCTCCATCAAGCACTTTGTTGTCAGGAAAAAGTGGTCTTGACAGAGCACACAAGGACCCTAAGAGATGTGCACTTACAGGACTCACTCACAGCACCTAATCCCTAGGGCTTTCACATTGCTCTGCCCTTCACTTTCATGTGTCACGGGTCCAGGTGTTCACAGATGCTGGTGCTCATGAGAGTCACTGTGTGTGTGTTGTGAGGCGGTTGTCCCTCGGTTACCTCTGAAAAATAATGAACTGCTTTTATGAGCTGCTAATGTGCATCCATCACTGTCCATATGCTCCTCAAAGCCACCTCTCTCCTCCACCCAAACCTCCAAACACAGATGCCTTTATTTTACTCCAGTCTCACTTATTTGAATACCTATACTAATTCTATCTATTCTTCATTAACTTCATTAACATTTATCAAGTATAAGAGACTTCATTTAAATACAAAAAAAAAAAAATCTTACAGAGGCCAAACTTTTTATTTTATTTTATTTTTTTACTTTTTTACAAGGAAGATCTAACTGACAGTCCTTGTGTGTAAGCATTTGAAATTCTAAGTTACGTTTTAAATTACCTCAGTTTACGAGACTCTTGTGGGGATCATTAAAAGCTGTGAACTGAATATGAACCTCATTTCAATGGGAATTCACCCTTTTTTGTTTTTCAAATATATAGGGGTCATGCAGCACAATGGAATATTTTATTCAAATAAGTCTCAGCACACATTTCTCTTCTAAATGAGGAGAGTCGTACTAAGAAGGCATTGTGGGGTGCACTTCTCTCCGTAGCCGCAGTTTCCCGATTCCTTTGATATTAATCAGAATGAAGTGACCGTACATTGTGCTCTGTGATTAAGGACAGCATTGCTCCCTTTCAAATTCCAATATTGCTTTCTCTCTCTCTTGCACATCCTCATTCTGAGCGCAGAGAGTTGAGTCGAGCTGAGCCGAGCTAAGCAGAAACAGAAGCGCTTAGCCAGCCGTATCTGAGCTGAGTCTCATCTGTATGTGTTATCAACCATGTCCCCAGACTCACCTAGCCATACATTAGAGCTCACACAAAAATACAGGTATTACATAAAAAAAGAAAGATAGAAAGAAAGAGAAAAATAGAGAGCTGTATATTCTTCTCTAATAACCACGGGGACCTGAGCTGATATGTATTCATATAAGATAGCACATTAAAAATCATATTTCCTCACTGAAAAGAGGAAATCATTCTGCGCTCCTGGGAGTGAACTTATATATAAAAGCTTTTATGTTTTCTCTCTGACCGCAAC
Organism: Carassius gibelio; assembly: GCF_023724105.1. Classification (NCBI taxonomy): domain Eukaryota; kingdom Metazoa; phylum Chordata; class Actinopteri; order Cypriniformes; family Cyprinidae; genus Carassius; species Carassius gibelio. Next base: position 13,142,940 of record NC_068389.1, on the reverse strand, counting down.
AGACATGTAGCCTCTCTAGTTTTATAGTGTGACTTCAAGTGAAAATATAGTGTGATTGTTTGAAAACCTACAAAACTACATGACATGACTGATTGATGATAATGTTCATTTACAGTTCGGCTCACCTGTCAGGCGTTCTTCTCTTGCCATTCTCGTTGACATCCATCAAGAGTTCAGACGAGTCGACAGGTGACGTGGTGCTTGTGTCCAGCAGGAGTTGCTCATGTTGGGCGAGATACTGAGCCGGGTTCTGCTTGGCCAGTCGTGCACAGTGCACCAGCTCCCTCTGCAGTAGCGGTAGGTTGGCCTGTAGGGGGAGATAGCGGTCAGGATGTGTTGAGCAGATGCAGCACTGTGAAGCTGTACATAGCCAGAGGCTCTAAACACCGTTTTTTGTTTACTCATTATTATCATTACAGGTACATTCTTCCAAAATAAAGACACTCGTGCTGTTCTGAGCAGCACTCTATTGTGACCTGAAACATGCATTAGTGCCCCGGGCCCTTCATATGAGCAATCATGGTCAACATAGAAAATGACATCTTCAAAGCAGAAGGTTTTGAGGGGTGGGGGGCGTTTGTTTTCTGTCTCATTTCCTCTGCATCTCCATCGTGAATACTAGCTGGCTTGGCTTTCTCCAAAAGCACTTGCAGGCCTTGCCACTTCAAAGACACACTGAGGAGCATTTTCACGGCAGATGAAAGGTTTTTGTGAATCCCCCATCCAGGGATTGTCATACTATTGCACCATCTAAACAGCACAAGGTGAACAGCACAAGATTTCTTTATTTCTGTTTTCTTTCTTTCTTTCTCTATGGCCTGTGACTCTGATCTAAGACTATAATCAAACATCCTTTCAGCTCTGGAATATTCTCCATTGTACTCCCACTGTGCGCCTTTTCAGTGATGTAATGGCTAAAATTAGGAGCAGTGCGTTGATTGAATATTGAACGAAGTACAACGTAAGCACAGACTTTAAAGAAAACGTGTCCGCCAGTTATGATGGAGATTAAATGGCAAAAATCAGAACAGTAAAATATGAAAAAAGTAAATAAATAAAAGTTACTCTGATACATTTTTATGATGATGATGGAGATTGTTTATGAAAGAGCGCCTGGTCACCAGCTGTATGAGGTAAGGTCTGTTAGTAGTTTATGATGATAATTACCAGAGGCTAGTGAAATTGCTTTGACCCTCAGTGACCTCAGATTTTCATTAAATGGAGGTCCTCACAGTTAGTTCAGTTCACATAAAACATGTACAATGCAAAAATAATTTTCTCTTAGAACTAAGTTTTGTTTTTACTCCATTGGCTGATGTCTCGTTTAAACTCACTTAATTTACTTTCAATCTGAATTTATCTTGTTTTAAGAATGTTTAGACATTTTATTTACTGGAAAACAAGGCGAAATACTGAGGAAGAAAGCCATTCTAGCAGTGTATTTCAAGATAATGAATGAGAAAAGCTTATTCATCAATAACAGTTAGAACAGTAGTTTACAGTTTTATTGTTTATCATTATCAATGTTTTAATTAAATCCCACATGTTTATAAAAATGCAGTGATTTGGCATTTTCTTCGATTATGTCTTGAGTGTGTTCTTCAGCTCCTGTGTGGTCCATTAGCACACAATTAGTTGGAAACCAGCATATCAAACACAAGCCGCAAAGCAGTTTGCCACGTACATGTAATCCTCACTTCCTCTGCACTGCTAGCTGGTGAAGCACCGTCTGTGTCACGCTGAGAACGTCTCTGAGCAATGAGGCACAGAGCCGCAGAGGAACACACGTGCTTACAGGCTTTATGGAGCCTGCTGAATGAAACGGCGGCTAAATATTACAAATTTATTTGACGAGGAATCCATTTAGAGATATCATAAACAAAAGCCATCAGCACAAATGCTGTCAGCTGGTGTCGAATTTGGATTACATCATTAGTGTGATGCACGCTGCCCTTCCTGTAAACACTTCCCCGCAAAACCCAACTCTGACGGGAGGGTCGCTAGACAACATTAGCCTAATGAAAAAACGCTGCTAATGCACATTGTTGCAGCTGCGCTTCTGCACACTTATAAAAGCCCCTGTTCCCACAGCCATATGGTATTTGTCATTAAAGGCTCCTCTGAGGAAAACCACTAAAATTAGACGAGAGAGAAAGAAAGAGCGAGAAAAAACAAAACAAAAAAAACCACAAGTTGCATGTTTGTATCAACCATATGGCGTGGAGCTGTGCGAGAGTGAGCGAGTCAGGGAAGTGTCCCTGTATGCTTCTCTGCATCCGTCAGTGACCGGGCGCAACCCCTAATGGGTCCAATTTCTTTATGACAGAGCCGCAGTGGACAAGATGAAATGCCTTCGAACGGAGACCACATCAAACGGACAGATCCCTTTCCATCATCATCTAATGGAGTAAACAACAGATTCGATCCATCTCCACTGGTCGCTTATTTCATTATTATGGAAAGGAAGACGGAAGAACGCAAAGCGCAAGAGAAAGATGGGAAACAGGGGGAAGGGGGTGGAGGTTAGACAAAGAGGGGGAGGAATGGGTAGGTTGGAGCGCCGTGCATAATAGCTGTCACTTACAAGCAGATTAAAACGAATGGCTAACGATTGAGGGAGGATGGATACAGCAGTCACCATATGCTCATGGGAATTTAATCTCTATCAGGCGCTGATGTCTATTTGTTACATATGTCATAAATTAACTAATTATACATACGCTCTGCAGCCTACGATCATTTTAATCTTGAACACGATTATGTGATACAAAAGTATGGCATGTGTAACTCAAATACTTCCCTTGGTCGAAAGAATAATATGCAGAGTGTTTATTTGAATGGTTCGTGTTAAGTGCTCCAACATAAACAGGCCCGGAGACACATTTAACTGTAATGAAATAAGAGCTGCAGTGACAAATGGGGAGCAGAGAGGGCAAAGGTTGATATTCTCCCAGACAACAGATCGTCTTACTGTGGTAATGGTCTCAGATGTGCCCTGCCCTCCAAAATTCGGCGTGTGTGAATAGGCTGAACAAGGGGGTCCATCGGCACGCATGAATAAATAGAGACACTGTGTAGTGGGACGGGCCCGTATGGTGCTGTTACACTGATTAATCTAGGTTCACATCATTACACCAAAGAGAAATAAAAAAATATCCCAGTGATCAAGAAACCTGATGCCTCTTTGCTCACGAGGAAACCACTGTTTCCATTTAGGCCATTTCAAAGTGAGGGGTGAAAAAAATCGAAAGCTGGGAGAAATATGTACATCTGTGCCTCAGTTGTTTATAAATGTTTTCCAGATTGCTTGTGCAATACCTTCAAAAAGGGGATGACAAAAGGTCGGAGTGGGAAGTTGGTCGCTTCTTGCAGTTTGGAGTGGAATTCCTCAATGGTTAGAGTGGAGTTCTGCAGGGAGAGAGGAAAAAAGACATGAATACATGTGGAAAACATTATGTGATAATATTACTTATTGGAGGCAAAACTATATCCTGCTGAAGATTGAATGATTTAAAGACTGTAATGGGAGGCGTATGGATGGCTGTGGTGAAAGGCCTCTTATGGGGAAGTTTGATCCGGAGGCTTTTACATGTGCATGCGCTGACCGGATCACCATTGCGTCAACAAACACATGCACAAACATGTATGCAGACAAAACTACAGATGCAGCATCACTGCACATCTTGCTCTGCGAGATAAAACATGGCATAAACATCGTAATGCACACAGAAGGTATGCAACTTTAAAAAAACGTATTCCCTACCGAACTGATATATATCTCACCCCTGTTAAACTCGGCAGTATAAAAAGAGAAATTACTAATTTCAATTATCTTTTAACATATTGATAGGACACTATTTTCAATTTCTACATGTTATTTCCAAGAGAGCTAGCAGAAGGAAAGACTGGAAAGAGAGCAAGGAGTCGTACATTTGAGGAAAATACACAGGCTTTTTTTTCTCCCCTCATTTCCCAGTCCTGAATTTTGTTACATTAGGCTTACATCTGTTCGGCCAGATTGCAGCGGCCTGTTTTGACAGCCAGAAAGCCTCCTGAGCTTTTCTCCAGCATCCGCGGCGCTAATTAAGTGTGTCACTCTTTTCAATAAGGCAGAGTGGGGAGCGAATTAAAAAGAGCCACGGAAGCCAAGGGGACACAAGGAAGCCTGTGCATGTAGACACAGCAAAAAATAAACAAATGCATGCTTTAAAAAAAGAGCTTTCCTTTGGAATGGCTAATTAAAGCAGCCCTCAGGCTGCTATTTCGTTATTGTTTATTCCATAACTACTTATTAACGAAAACACTGCTGTGGTACAGCTTATGGTGCACATCTTGTCAAGTGGATTGTTTTTTTTTTCAGTTATGTTTTCTATTTGATTTATTGTTGTTGGACAAGCCTTTATTTTCTATGATGAAAGCCAAACAAGATTTGCTATCAAGACCTTTTTGGTGGCAAGAAAGCAAAGCAAATCAGTTTCTACTGTCTGCAAACTTTTCAGAATACAATAAACACTATTATCTTGGCAGAGACAACTGTTTTTTTTTTCTCTAAAGAATGAGTCAGAATATACACTTCACACTATGTTATAAAATTCTTGCCTTTCCCCCTTTAATGTGCAGAAATGGAAGTAATGATTTTCTTCCATATTGTGGTGTACATCTGTGTGAAACTGGTTTTCACTGGTTTTTGACTGGAATTTAAGATTTCAGATACAGGTGAATGCAAGCTTGCAAGTGTGGGGGTTAAGCTGTTTAAATGACTGGAAAAGTCCTGTTAATGTAATTTCACGCAAAGTGAAACTTTAAAAATCAAACTTGCACGGATGAATCATTCAGAATAAGATCAATGACATGCATATACACAAGAGAGGATGCATTTTAGCCAGTGAGTGCCACATAGTTTGTGACTGTGGACTTACCACAAGCCCCAACACCAGGGTACGCACTCGTTCTCCTATCTCAGGTGAGATGTCATTGCCGAACTGCTGTAGTGTCGTGAGAAAGCGTTTGAGCTTGCTGAGCTGCCTTGCACCACAGGCCGGTGGCAGCTGTTGATTGGCCAACGAGGATGATGATGATGATGAAGGCCCATTGCTGAAACCATTGGGTGGAGATGGAGCTCCATTCAATGCAGTGGGAGAGTGACTGGTGCCATTCGTTACTGGAAAACAGGAACTAAATTATTTCTACATGCCACAAAAAAAACTTTATTTACTGTGACTGACGGTGCTTGAACGAGGCTCTTGTGACAGTGGGACATTTGTTTTGAATCAGCCACGGCAGTTGTGAGAAGGAAGCCAAGCGTTCTTGCTTCCATACATCAGACATATATTAAGAATACATGTGGTCGAGTGCCCCCCGTGCCACGATGAGAAACATACGTGGCGGAGGGATGCAGCTTGGAATCAACGTCTCTCTAATGAGATTAGGCTGCGTGATAGCCTCGTTTGCCTGGCCTCCCTCCAACAGAACAGAAACGAGATACTTGAGTTGAATCTGGTAACAATTACATGGAGGGGAAATCAAAGCATTTGCTTTGTTAAACCTTCAGAATGTATAATTAGAGTCTGCCTTCAAAAAGGCTCCGGATTGCTTCAGACCCGGCTTGCGTTTTGTCTCTTTTTTTCATAGGCGCTAATTGCAGAGTCCAACTGATCTTTTTTTAGGGATGTAACATCAGAGAGAGGAATGTGTTACTGCTGTTGACAGCACACCACTGCTCAATTACACTGATATGGTGCTGGGAAACTGTGGCACGGACGCCTTTGATAGTGAGCCGCTCTAGTGCTCCCTTGAGCTGGCATGTGTGATGCTCTTTGTGCCATGAGCCAGCAGGCAGACAAATTCTTTAAAATCAACAAAGTTGATGGATTATCTGAATGACTGGTCAACCAGTTGGCCTTAAAACCTTGTATAATTTTACCACTTTACTTGACATTTTTTTCTATTGATCTGTGGTTTGATTGCTTTCGTTTCCATATTTGTGTTGAATTTAAATTTTCTTATCTGTTATGTCATTCCTTGTCTTTATGAAGTAACTTTGAATATTAGAAAGGAGCTATTTAAATAAAACATTATTATTAGTAGTAGTATTAATTAGGACAATTTATGATGCCTTTCCACTATCACTAACATTTAAGTATGATTTCCGTACTGTATCTCACCCCCCTAGAATCATGAAGCAACCATTACCCTCCACCTATTCATTAAAACGAGACTACAATGAACATGTGAATATATTCACACAAAACAAAAGAAAGCTAAATATAATAGGTTTTCTAGGAATCATAATAATAATAATAATAAAAAAGACAATATAAATAACAATTTTGGACATTAATGATAATTACCCATTTTACAGAAACAGTATTTAAAAAATAACATTTTAATTCTGACCTTGTGCTCAGACTCGATTAGAACACATCACATCTAGTTTAGCAGTTGCTTTCAGTCAATTCAATTATTTTAATGCAGTTGAAGCTTAAATTGAATCTGAGAATTATGATTGGAAACCCATGCAGATTATGTACTAATCTCTATTGGATGAAAACACAACTGATTTAATATTTGAAGCACATATTTCCTTTAAACCAACTAGTCAACAATACTGACACATCACAAACTGTAAAAAGCAGGAAGATGGATTGCAATTCCAAATTCCAATTTTTAAAAGAAACAATGCATCTCCATAAACTCCCTTTCTATTAACCAATTGTAAAAATCTGTCTGCATTGCTCTGTCTAGACTGACTTGGTTAAAATATTGTAGATACTGGAAATTTATTTAGATTACAAAAACAGAACTGTACACATTTTAATCATAATCTAGTTTCATTCATATGCATTGGTCTTCTGTTAAGGGGTCTACGTATAGGCCAAGTATAGTGTGTGCTAGAACTCACACGCAGTGGGGGTGAAGGAGCTGGTCCTGGGAGCTCCCTGTGTGGTTGGGGGAGGAGGCATGGTGGGCGGAGTTAACCTGGACTGTGTTTTCACATCAGCAGGTGAGTCAGGCATAGTGGAGCGCTTCTCAGTGCGATCTGCAGAAGAAAAAGTGGAACAGTTCTTGTGAGACCTTAGTGATATCCCAACAGCTGCCGCTCTGCAGCACCTGAGCTCCTGTAAAATACACACACACACACACAGCTACATAGACGGTACACGCCTTTAGAGAGTTCAGAGATAGTAACACCAGTCAAATTCCAGCTGTCATCCCCATTTCCCAAATGATCAAAGACACTGGCAATATCCTCATTAAAATGTTTCAGAAATCTGGAGGAGCCCCACAGAGGTCTTCAGCATCTTCAACAGACAAGTAATGTCTAAAGTACCCCATTTCTCTATCGACCTGTTTTACACTTGATCATGGTTAAAAACAGTGTTGGGTAAGTTACGGTACTTAAATTTTTTCTAATTACATCATCAATATTGTATTTAAATTACTTTTCTAATTACTTTGTCTAAAAAGCCACTTAATTACTTTATAAGTAACTTAATTATTAGAATCGTTAACAACATGATTTGTACCGTCATTCATGCACATATGCTTTGTCTGTATGACCACACAGTTCATAAACAACATTCTGATATATTTTATAAACTAAATTCTTATTGCTTAGCACATTATAAACCTCAACATCTGGTCGTAGATCAGTAAACCCTGATCTAAACATTCCTAGATTGTAATAATCATCGTGCTGCAATGAAACCATTCACATTACTTTATATCTATCTATATATATCGTATTATATCTCATATTTTTTTATAAGATAGCTAAATATTTACATCCACCATGACATTTAGTCTATGTAATAAGTTACCTATATATTTATATGAATGTATATCATATGATATTTCAGCATATTTTACTCACATTCACACATTTCAGTTTTGTTTAGTTTAGGAAAAGCCCATCTTGTAAAATGCATACAGGATTATGTTAAACTTAACATGTTAAGTAAGAATACATTACAGAAATTATATCCTCCACTGAATAAAGCCGCATCAGATCACGCTGTTTTTTTTTTTTTAGGTAAATTCCAGCTTCTACTCAAGTCTCCCCCCATCCCCCAATTTTTTTTTAATTACATGTTTGTATCTAGGTAATGAGGCCTTGTGTAAGTTTCATACTGATTACAGATTTGGAATTAGTTAATTTAAAAGTAGACACTTCAAGTTTTCTATAGACATATTTCTAACGTATGTGTGTCAAGTATTCGCTGAGTTTCTGTTCATTTTTGTGACGTTTTTCATACAGAAGTTCAGGAGACCAAAACAGTGTTACTTAGGGTGCTTTCACTCTTGGTCCGATTGCCTGGTCTGAGCCTGAGTTCGACTGCACCCCCCTCCCCCCTACCCCTGCTACTGCTCGACTGTGTTCATAGTATATTATTTGGGTCCGAACCATGGTTTGTTTGCATCATCAAGCCAGTTGCTGTTTACCTTAGTTGCTAAGTAATGAAATTGCAGGAGAAGGCGGCAAAATGGAAGACAGCGTTCACATCATCCAAACGTACCGAACTCTGACGTCAGTCGAACCCGGGTGCGCACCAAAAGTGCTAGTGTGAAAGCACCCTTAGTAACACGTTAAGAATAATAGTTGAAATTTGAATTTTAATGTATATATTTTATGCAAAATGTGCTGTCTCAGCTGATAATGGCTATGAACTGCCTTTCAAAGATGTTTCACAGTTGAAGATACCAGCTATTGTCTTGCTTGCCATGTAAACATTGCAGTATGATCTAAAAAAGAAAGGCTGGTGCTTTTAGACAACCACAGTCTGACCAGAAAAGCACAAGGGATAAAAAGGTGGGAATTTCAGCTCCGTATGGCTCCCATTCTCTAGGCACCTCAGTGGCTATATGTGTGCACCGGATCCCAAACATGTGTGTCTGTGTAGGCTTAATCTGCCCCATACTTACTCCCCATGCACTTTCAATCCTTTCCCCAATTGAAAACAGAGTTGTCCACACTAAAAACAAAGCTTAAGCTTAATATATTACACATGCAATGCTCCCATCTATCCCCGCCTAAGCTAACCATTTATTTCCTCAGATAAAGAAATAATACAGAATAATCAGCAGGGGTCTTCTCACACCTACACATGTGCTGATTAACAGTTTTGTATCTGTATTGTTAAAAAAAAAAAGCAAATAAAAAAGCAATGAGGAAATGAGACAGGCTACAGTGAAAAAGCAGTGCTGGTAATGTCAATGCTACATATAATTATTTCTAATTAGGTGACTCTGCATTTGGTCCATGATATTCATTCAAAAACACAATGATAGAAATTAAAGATTTTTGAGTCAGTGAAAGGGATGAAGCAAAGCAATGTGGCTTGATCCAACTTTAAAAACTCAGTATGTGACCAGTTATTACATTGACATGTTAACAATGTGACAAGTCCAAGCACTATAATTCACAAAAACCACAGCACAAGTCTGAAATGAATAAAATTGCCCTAGCACTAGTGTGAAAGCTATACTGAACCAATAAGCCTGTCAGATCGTTATAATTGGAAAATACCACATGAAATTGGAAAAAATATATATTTATTGTCCAAGACAGATAAGGTCTACAGGAAAAACTTTTATTCAGCTTTGGTCTCAGTAGGAGCCCAGGGCGACATAAAAAGCAGTTTGTGGATCTACATGTGTTATTGAGGATTAACATCTGGGTCAAAGTTGGGATTGGATTGGGTATCGGGAAAAAAGAAACAACCCCAAGGCATCTAAACCTCATCCTCTCTCCTTACCTGTCAGCCAGAAATGGATGATAAGAGGTAAAAAATAGGTTGTAATCTGCAAGCACACGTACATGCGTGTTTACAGGTCTGGACAACATACACACTGAGATTATGACCCCTTGAAGACACACAAAGGTGTGAAAAGGTGGTGTAAATGTGGAACATCCTTCAGAAGGATCTGTCACCATAACATATCCATGATGTTTTATATTTCCTTCACTACTTTCATCTGAAATATTATACATCAGACAACTTAAAAGCATTGCACTTCCATAGTGTGCGTCATCCCATGTTCAAGTGAAATAATAATCGTCATAATACATCTAACTTTTATACTGGTAAGATGGATGAATTCCAGACAAAGAACAGTGAATAGTTGTAAAAACCCATCTGAAGAAAAGGAAAAACTGTTCAGATAAAAGTGTTCTCTAATATTTATATTATAAATGCACTACTTCCATTAGACTAAGAGTGTTTGAAAAACTTAGTATTACATAAATGGTGTGGAGTGCAAGGTACATTTGCACAACATTTATATATTTTATCTCCTATTATTCAAAGTAAAAAAGGACTGCTGATAAAACTGCATTGTACAACAGCAACAATAAACCCACCACAAGTGGTAGACTGTGGAAATATGTTGTTGAAAAAGAAATGCTTAACTCAATTCAAATGAGTTCCTACTAGGAGTAGAAAAGAAGCAATTTAGGATTTTAAACAGGCTCAAAAACATACCAGAGTGCACGTCCATCCTGCCCTGATTTCATTTACACTTAATCCATATAGAGTTAATCTGCGGACAGTTCACGCACAGAGTGCATTTGTTTGGCAGTTACCTTGCCTTTCAAAAGGGGAAACAGGTGGATGAATGGTACAGGTGAATATCAGTCAAGCCATCATGGATACTGATGCAGAAAGAGATTTAATGTGGCTCCCAGGAAGGACGATGAAATGCTTTCCATTTTCCTATCCAGCAAGGTCTTTTATTGCTTTTCAAAAAAGCTCTCAAGTAATATGGATCGCCATTAAATGGCACGCCAAACTGAGCATTAGATAGCACCGACTCGCTTACAGTATCTTCATTCCATGCCTGGTCATTTTTCACGACCCAACAGTGGCAGTGAACATCTTACTAAGATGTGACTGGCTCTTGTAGCTGCTTCCATTATATCTTTGTGCTTATATCACCAATATGCATGTAAAAACACACACAGAAGTCAATGAGGAATAACAAACTTTCACACTATTTTATGAGACCACTACTAAAAACCAGTCACATCCTTCAGTGTAAGTTAGTAAGTTTGCCTTTAAGATCTAGGGTCAGCTGTGCATGCTGTCTATTTCTACAGTTTTCCATGAGGTTCAATAAAAAATATATAATACAAAAACTCTTTGCTATTTAGTGGCATTTTAAAAATACTACTACATAATAATGTCCAGCATCCCTAAACAGAGACACCACGTAGGTGTCTCAAAGTCTTGAGACTTTTTTACTTGTTTTCATTTTGATCAAAAAACATTAGACTAAATAGTAAATTATCTACAAAAAATATTATATAGAAATCCATAACAAACCAACCAATCAGCTATCAAACTATGGTCTGGTTAATGTGCCGGAATGGATAATGGCTAATTTTTCCAGTTTAAAATACTATAAACTTTAAGCTTATAGTCTGTACTTTTGTATCCTAGATATCAACATCACTCTTTAAAAAAACATATTATTAATCAATAATTAATCAAGTCTGGTCTGCTCCTTTCGTACATGCACCCTGTGTTAGATCTTTTATCAGATAATGTAACCAGAAAAAAAACATGAGACTGTTCATATGTTTGATGCACACAGCTTGACTTGCATGTCTCTTACATCACTCACTGCACAAGTAATAATGTTCAGCTCATTCCACAGTGGGTAAAACAGACATCCGTGTACACATGCAGTAAAAAGAAGGTCACAAATAATCTCATTAATTGTTTTGTTGTGTTCTGAAAACCTTAAGGTTGTTTCTGAAGTGGCCCTCCCCATGTGGGAGGCAAAGCTAGAGAACACCTTTCATGGGAGACATCTCATGGGACAGATAGCACTGTGAAAGTAGATGACGAAGGTGGAGATACAACCAGCTGCTGCGCTTCAGAGACGCCGTGCATTAAAGATGAAAAAGTTAGTAATGTGGTGAGAACGAGAGAGAGAGAGAGAAAACATAGACTCTTCGGATAATTGGAATTCAGATGCCGTCTAAGGTATCCGAGGCCGAGGGTGAACTGGCAGAGTGTGTTGTGTTGAATACATTATGAACTTGTGCACACTGATGCACCATGCAATCATCTCCGCCAGATGGAACAGCGCATGGAGCGTGGCCCATCAAACCCTGCCGGCTTGTCAAGGAAGATGTATGGTTACCCCCACCTTCCTGGAACTCATTCCCAAACACTTATTCCGCTCATTCTCCCTGCAACAAAGCCTGTCCCTTTGGATCTCCATCTTCTACTCTATCTTGTTCCCTCTCTCCCTGAGCTCTCACTTTTCAAGGCTTCTCCCCAGGCGCAATTGTTTTCCCGAGCCCCACTTGGCCGGCGCCAGGTGGTGTGTCAACGTTCCATTCCATCCCATCAAATGGCACGCATGCTGAAGGGACCTGCATCAGTCTGTGCTCACTCAAGAGTTTCCGATACACCCAACCACCAACTGCAGCACACAGCAACGTGTGCACTCCGATATTTAAAAAGATTGCACTCTTCCGTCTGGCTCTTTCTGCAGCACGCCCAACCGAGATGTTATTTCTGGATTCCGACAGATGAATGAATCATTCCACCTCTTAAATGTACCGTAAATGCCATCATCGGTTACCGATGGCAGTAACCTTTAAAAGAAAGTGATTTCACACTATAGCTACCCACTTTGATGCCAGTCGTGCCGACTTAAGTGGACACTGACGAGTGGGCACTGCTAGTTTTACAGTGTGGCTATAATGTGAGATAATGTGTTCCTGGAGCATGTCTGCCGTAAATAGGAAAGACCGGGAGCCATCTGCTGATCCATTTCAAAATATGGTCTTGCGTCAAAAAAAAAAGACTGACCAATAAAAACAGATGCAGCATTTATAGTGGAAGCCACTTTTTTCCCCTTCGTCCTCTTCTTGAAAATGGATTTATGTTAACGTCTGTTTTAACCATCTGTTGAAATAAGGCCCCATTGGCATGAAGAGCTGAGGAAGAAAACAAGTGTAGAGGAACAATAAAAGTGATTCACGGTTGCCGTTACACATCCGTTGAAATCGCAGAGATTTGTGCAGTATCATGTTGCCAGACTTTGAAAAAGAAGGATAAATCCTTAAAAGCTGTGACAGTGCAAGACCTCACAGGGGAACTCGCATAAAAAAAACACTTAGAATCTTCTCTCATGTCTCATCTACAAACACACAATCATAATTGAAATGGGAACAATGAAGGAGCTGCAATTACACTACAAGCACAACTGCAATTTCCAGCATCTTTTGAACAAACAGTAAATAATTATTTACTGACTTATCTAGAGAGGCAGAATTAGAGCATTTTTCAATAAAAAGCCTTTCATACTACATTAGTGCTCTCAAACGCTTGTATGAAGCTCGTCCAACTCTCAAGTCAATGACTCACTCAGCTTCCTGGCATGAGCAGATGCCAGCTGAAAAGCGGGGAGAAAGAGAGAGAGAAACAGAGAAAGACTGCACATGCAATATGGCTCAGCACCTAGACACATGGCTTTAATTGGCTATCCACCAACACTGCTGTGTTTTTTCACCATGTCCCTCATTAGAATCATGTAGGTTAAAGTCAAGTCCTTGTGGGATTTATGCTTGGTCCACGAGCAACACTCTGTCATTGAAAAAGTTTGTTTGGTGAAAACAACATCACATAAACAGAATGTCACATGGCCTGAAAAAGTTGTTTCATAACTGATGATAGACTGATAAACATTGAGCACTATTTGGCCATTTTGATATTGAAACTTGGCAGCTTAATACAAGTGGTACTTTCCTTTTGTGTCTTGTGTCTTTTTGCCAGAATCTACAATCAGCCTTATCAACATTTCTTTGTTTTTGAATGTTTTTATGAAGTTAATGTATCTTATAAAAGCTCATGAGACTTCATGGAGTTAACTTTGCCTCACATGTTTCCCATAGAAAGATTAAACCAAAATAGATATGAAAACAGTCACATATGAGATCTCTTGAATATCTTTTTTTTTTCTCCTAGAGAGCAATGAGATAATGGAACATAAATGAATCACAAGAGATCTCAAAAACATCTTAAACTGCACTCATATTTGCCAAGATTAAAAAGACTGATGAAAAAAAGGAGAAACATTAAGTATGACCTTAAATATTTCTAATTAGATTCTCCCAAGATTAATGGATTATCAAAAGTTAATAAATTTTTGTTTCGCAAAGAAAGTCACATGTAAGCACAATGCGTATTTGTCTACAAAACATATGTCGAACATTTAAGCATAAGCCTCTGTATAAAATTTGTTTTTTTTTTATTAAAGAGAAACATCAAATCTTTCCAAAACTTTGACTTGTAGTCACATAAGTGAACATTTCATTTTATCAATTGGAAGTATATTTTTTGTACATTGTACATTAGCCACTGAATAGGGTTAGGTATCGATTGTTTTTATTCGATACCGGTGTCATTTCGATACTTTTAAAATGGTACCGGTGCCTAAACCGACACTTAAAAAAAAAAGAGCCACAAAAACTTTGGATAACATTAAAGAACATTCAAAATATTTAAAATAAATCAATAGCTATCACACGCTCCATGGATGCTCTCATTTCCCAAGTTGTGCTTCCCTTAATCTAAGGCTAATAAATGTATTTCATGATCTAAGTCATTATTTAATACAAAAGCACACATAATATTTTGACTGTATCTCTGTTAATCTCTCTGATATTTAGTTAAATTGAGTGCTGTCTGTCACTGTCTTTAATAAGTTCTGTGAATGACTGTATGGTCATTCTTTATAAAGTAGCAACAATGTTGTTTGTAAAGTACAGTACTGTGCATAAGTCTTAGGGACGTTAGAATTTTCACCCCCCAAAATGGTTTTAAGCCAGTTATTTATATCTTTTGCCTCAGTTTGCCTCAGTGGTGAATGGAGCGAAAACTTTACAGTAGATGGGAAACCGACTGCTTCCTGAAGAGTGCGCTGAAAGACGAGGAGGAGACAGATCTGATGGCATGTTCATATGAAACTTAAAGGGACTGACTCTGAGGCGATCGCGAATTTGTGTACAGTTTATGGAGCTAAATGCTATAGCTCCGCTAAAAAAGACTAGCAACGACAATGCTTCTTGTGAACATTTCGGAGAACCAGGAGAAATATCTGCGAAATTTGCGCTCTGATTCGTTTCGGTGCATACCGGTTCCATATTGGTATCAGATTTCGGTACCCAACCCTACCACTGAATAACCCATAATGGTCAACAACATGCAACAACAAACGACAGCCTAACAGAAGTCCAAACTGAAAGAAGCTAGTGAACTTCATGAGGTTCCCACAGAGAGCCCTGGAGTTTCTTCGAATGCTAAGAGAACACATGTCAGATGTTTCATCCATATCCATATACAGCTCCTGTCCTCTCCTGAAGCTCAAGCAGTCTGCAATTTCCTCTGCACTCTGCTCATTGCCCTCAGCACCACCAAATTGCAGGCCTTTATCCACTTATTCACTTTATTCATTTCAGTCACTTAATCTCACTGGCTGTGGCGGCTATGAATGGATTTCTCTTCATGCTTGGCAACAAAAGTGTTGCAAAGTCTCTGATGCTAGGACGAGTCGAGCCCACGGCGGTGGATGTCAAATCAATTTTCAACATAAAAAAGAGGCTCATGTTTTACATTAACAAAATGCTATTTTACTACAATCAAAAAAATGTGAGCTAATAATATATTGCTCTCGCTAACTGAAAGCACAGCTACTTGATAAAAGAATAACTGACAGGCACAGAGGAGAAGTTGGGGTGTCTGAAAGTGTTTTGAAAATATCACGACAGAAGCCATGTGTTCAAAATTAGAGTGAGTTAAGTTCACGGTGCAGAAAAATATGTCGACAATTCATGAAACGCAGTCCTGGATGGAGATTTACTAAGTAGAACCAGATTCAGAAAACAACTACCCCCCCACCCCCGCCCCGCCCCATTACTGTGCACACACACAAACTGTCTCTTTCTCTGTCTCTCCTTCCCTCCTCCTCTTCCACTCCATGAGACCTTAAAAATGGTTTGAGTCACATCTGGCAGGCAGGAGACGCCAGAGATGGTGGAGTATGACCTAACGTCAGGGCACTTCCACCCTGAGCACTTTTCTGTGTGTGTGTGTGAGCATGATTGAGGCACTGGCCACAGTTTGCTAATGGCTTTCAGTACAAGGAACTGAGGCGTAGCTCCAGGCAATGACTGCCCCTCAAACGATCAGCCATCACTGAGTGGCTTCTTAATGACTAAATACACTCGAGCGAGGCTGTCTTTAATGCTTAAACTTGGATCAAAAGCCTTGTTGCCATACTACGCAAAAAAAAAAAATATTGCAATGGGAATTTTCTTATATAACACTGTATATAACAAAACAGTTACAAAGCTTGAGGTAGAGATAGTTGTTTTCATATTACCCAAGAGAACAAGCTTCATCTTGCAGGGCTCCAGACAAAAAAAACTAAACAAAAACAAAACACAATTCAAACAAAATAACTACTGGCTAGTTTTATTATCATTCTTTCTTTTAACAATAACATTACAGTCATCCTGCCATGTTTTTATGTCTTATCTTTTCTTGTCTTTTTCAGTATTTTAATCCATCTTGTACAGTAGATGTCCTGGGAAAGTAGTATTACACAGAATCTGTGCCAATATCATGGACCATAACCATGTCAGCATCACTTGGCCATTGATTGTAGTTTGGGCTCCTCCTCAATGCATCCTATAAATGCTGTCATATGTCCTGCACACATCCAGTCTGTTTTTCTTCAAAAGTAACATGCAATTATATAGGAGGTCTTGAATTTTATTTTTAGACTCTGAATGCTTATTTCGTACTATAGTAGAAAAGTAAAGGATATGATGGGTTCACGTGCTGCTTGAACTGAGGCGATAAAGTGATCGCTCATCATGCCACATCAAAGTTTTTTTTGTTGTCTGAATTTTGTTAAGAATTGGGCTGAATTTTAAAGCTGATACTTTGTTTACTAAAAGGTAACAGAGCACAAAGCTTATTGCAATTATTGGACGGCAGGTGTGCTACTAATAATATGAAGTTCAAGCATTTACAGAACACAGCATATAGACTAAAGAGCTTGAGTTGATTTCGTCAGCATGATAAAAATTTGATAGCAAAACAATCAGGAAAAAGGGCGTTACATGCACATTTTTAAGATAGAACATGTAGTCGCAGTGGCAATCTCAGCAAAAACTTAACTCGCAAATTAATATTTTTGGCCAGAAATGTGACAATTTAATGGAGCCCTGTCTCGTTACAACAGCATAACGCCATATATCGCAATCTAAGAAAGTTCACTGAAAACGTATCATTCAAAAATGCTGATAACAGTAAGGTTCTATAAACTTGGTTCTATTTCTATACTAACAAAGAACAACTTCTAATTCGTTAGAATAGCATAACTTGCAACTGAATATTGCAAACTAAGAACCTTTGTTAAACATATACTGTATGAAAACATTGTTGCTAGAAAAAAACTACAAAACTACAGGAGCTTTGCCATGTTTCCATATTACAAAAAAAAAAAAAAGACCTTTATCTCTTTACAGTAGCATATTATTGTAAACTGAGAAACATGCGTTAAAACATGCTGTACAAAAACACTCTTGCTAACAAAAAAAAAACGATATAACTACAGGCGCAGAAGGAGCCAAGCTCTGCTCAGCACTGAAAGCTTCAGTGCCTGCCACAGATGGACGGCACTGTGTTTGGCACTCTGCCAGCGAGTGAACAGATTGTCCGTGGCGGCGGCCTGGAGGAACGGTAGCTCCAGTGCAGATGGGTGTCCGAAATAACCCAGTGTCAGTTCTGCTCAAGTGTCCCTGACCTGGCACACGCGCCTGCTTACAGCTGCTTCCTCCAGAGCTTCCCCGAACAATTCTACACATGCACACACAATTCATAAACACACGCTTCACATAAAGGCCAATGTTAACAAACACGTTTCAAGTGGCCGTTTGAAAAGAATAAACTGAAAATCCAGATCAAAACCAGGGAAGGAAAAAAAAAAAAAAGAATAAAGACATTCTTTGGTACATATACTGTTCCTGAAAAAGCACAAAATTAGAAATGCAACCATCCATAACACTTAGAAGATTTGAATACGATATCAACTCAACCAAAGAATTTCATCATTCAAACTTGAGTCTGAGAAGCCACCAGTTACACTGAGCCAAATACACAAACAACAAGTTTCGAAAGAGAAACAAACAGAAAGAGAAGTCAAGGGTGGGTAGATGGAGAGGTGGGCACCAGACGGGTTGGCTGGCAGAGAGGTAGTGGCCATGGTACACAGGAGAGCATCAGTGCCAACAGAGCTTGTCTCACAACACCATCTGTGAAGAGCAGCACTGAGATCTCCCTGCAGCCTGCACACACAGCACGCCAGCTGCCCTCTGCAACTCTCCTCTCTCATTTTCTTTCTCTCAGTCTGCTTTCTTTACTTTCATGCTCCTGTACAGTGATTTTACTCTTTCTAGAACAGATCTCTGATCTCCCTGAAAAGGGCTCAACAATGAGGATGTGTAAAAGAGTTGATGGACTATCAGGCCATTGCTTCATTGTTCACTCATCTTACATTTATTGGCCTCGTATTTGGACAGTTATGTATTGTGAACATAAATTTTTGGTTTTCTATGATAAATGAAAAGTTGCCAACTGTGTCTAAGTGACAAAGGTAAAGTTAAAAGGCTAATGATTTGTAATAAGTCTTACAACATGATAATTTTCATGCAATTCTATGTGCAAGGATTTAGCCATCTTGGAGTTACATTATAGCTTCAGAATTGACAGCTATAATTGCAAATAATATATATAAAAAAAACTTATTATTGAGCTTTGTATTATTGGATTCTATAAACAAATGTTTATAATTTATCAGCATTCCCTTGCAAGGTAGAGATACCATTCATCTTAGCTTATCAGAAAAATACATCAGCTGTATTTAAAAACAAACATCTTACATAATAAATGCATTAATTAAAAAAGCATATCATTTAAATAAGGTTTATGCACTTATTTGTCTTACAAGAGCAACCAATATAGCCAAAAAAAGCACAAATTACCTTATATAGTCCACTTCTATATTTCAAGATGCACAATTTCCCACTGACACAGTCACACACATTGAAAGCTACCCAATCTCACCTGGCATCATGGATGATGGAGACAAACTAGAAACCAAAGAGTCCAGGGTATTTTCTCTATTTCTGCCAGCTTTCCTGTAATCTTAATCTCTTTGCGTCATTCTGTGCTCTACGAGGGGCAGGGGGGAGGCACAGGACCCCGAGGCCGGTACACCAGGTCTGAGCGAGAATCGAGCAGCCTGTCCTCCTGCTTTCAGAGCCCGAGAGTGACAGATGGAGACCTGCCTCTCGTTCTGCTCTGCTTCCAAGGATGCCCTGTACTAACGAGGGCACGTGTGGCTGCTGGGGCCTCGTGTTATCCTGCACATGCTTGCTCCCTGAGCCCGTAGACTGAGACAATGACAGCTAGAGCGCACGCAAATACGCGCACACAAACATACACACACGTTCTCCACCTCCTCCACTGACCCCTCCCAACTGATGTGCGGCAGCCAAACAAAACACAACACATGTAACAGAGAGTGAGGGATAGATAGATAGATAGACAGATAGATAGATAGATAGATAGATAGATAGATAGATAGATAGATAGATAGACTTGTGCTGTTTTTTTATATATATATAGATTTGCTTTGAATCTGTCCTCACATATGCTTTGAATTAAGAGCACTCTTGCAAAAACAACTTTCTTCTGGTCAACCGACCAATCTGAGCTCAGTCACATCTGCTTCTGTTTAACCAGATTCACATCATACTTCACAACTACATTCACATCAGATGAAAAAATATAGGTGTGAGGTTAACAGCATGTTTGCTCATGTTTGTGATGTCCAGATTATCAGATTTCGTTATCAACCTCTTGATTCACCCGTCTAAAAATTCACTGTGTGGATGCGTGAATCATGAAGATCCATACAAAATAACGGCATGTGGCTGTCGTGCCTGCATCAGTAAGCCTCCCTCCACCATTTTTTTTGCATGGAGCGGCGCGAACAACCTCATTAAAACTAAGAAAAATCAATTTGGAGAGTCCAAACCAAGGCAAGCATCTGCCTCTACTGTGTTTTAAGTCTCTAGAGTGGTGCTCTTCCTCCTCTCTCCCCCCGCCCCCCGCACACATTCTTTTTTTGCTCTCTTTCTCAGTTTTGCTGTTTCTCTCTCTCCCCTCCTAGACTGCCATCACTGCATGTGATTAACATATGTCTGGGCTTTTAGCCCCTGTCAGCTTGCAGGCATTTCTCCCAGCCTCCTTAAACAGCAGATGAGCTCCATGTGGAGGAAACACTGTAGAAGGGGGGGGGGGGGGGTGAAGACACGAGGGGTGGAGAGACAGATAATTCCTTGTTGCACATTTAGTGGCACATTTCTCTCTTCATCAGCCTCCAACCTGTCTCTCCATATTGGGGGTTGAACAGTGTGTGACTTTAAGATAAACAGCACTGGCAGTTCCTGAGATTCCATCCCAACCATTTCACTGAGATGGGTAATAATCATCTCAGGGATAGGGATCATTTTACCTTAAATGTTCAATCACTGGCAAAAAAAAAAAAAAAGTTTTTTGGAAATTCCCATTGGCATACTGCCGTCAAACAAGTTGATTTGTATTAATGGGCAGCGGCTGTATTCACTTCTAAATTATGAACATCACCAACACTCCAACAATGTCATATTTCCTCATTTGCTTTTTCCTGCAGCTTTAAATACTGAAGTAAAATGCAGTGTAGCTATCAAAGTCACAAAAGGCAATGTGTGCTACAAGGTATAAAAAATTATAAAAAAAAAGATTAAAAAATAAACCCCTGCTATACTGACAGATTTGCTTTCAAACACCTTGTCAATGATGCCTGCTGCAGCTCTTTCAGAAAATGTAAACATAATTGAACAACTCTATGATGATCACTTACCATGAGGTAAAAAACAAACCCTTGCTGCATTTATATCCTGCAATGAGGTGTGTGAGAAAATGCCCTTTCAGCTTCCTTTCATCAGCGCTTACACACCTTCACGTTCACTCAACATAAAGCCAAACCTGTCAATTCCGTCAATTCCCATGTCCAGGATTTTATTAAAGCAACATAGCAATTATTCACTAATTATTAATTATTAACTAATTATTCAGGCTTTTCTGTGGCTCTCTTACGTACCCTCCCTCCCCTTAAGCCAATGTGACAACCCTTTTGAGTCGGTTGGAAGAGAATATTTTCCAGGCTGGCTTTATAAAGACTTGCTGCATTAACAGACTGAAAGAGATGGAATGAGACAATGCAAGATAAGGAAACTGTGTACTGAAGGGATTCCACTTCGTTTGTGTTCCAAGGATCAATAGCACCATATTTTTTCCTGATGGGTTTAAGAGCTTCATGAAAATCCAGTGAGTATAGGGATACCTCTTCTGCAGGGTCTTTTCTGTGAAGCGAAGGCCCCACCTAGAAAAGCGGGACAGAGTTGTACACATCCAATGCCCCCAAATGCTCTGCCCCTTGACCTATGCTGCACATTGACACCGGGGGAACAGTGTCTTTTGTTGTCTGTATGTATGGGTGAGTGTACATCAGTTTCATCACAAACGATTATTTTTTAAACGATTAATCTAGCGATTATTTTTTCGATGCATCGATTAATCTAACGATGAATTTTTTCAGACCAATTTGATTTCGATTATCTCCCCATTAATTGACTACTAACAATTTATACATGTTGATTTACATATCTGAATGAAAAAAAAAACATGAATTCCTTAACATTGCAATTTATGTTTATTACTCTTAAAATTACAAAATAAAAGACTGACTAAGAATGCATTACTTTGCACTTGTATAGAGATAGCATTCAATAAAACCTTGAAGCCTTGAAAACACATAGCTTACTGAAACAAGCTTACTGAACACATAGGGCCTAGCTTACTGAAAAAAAAGTTCTTCTTTCAGATGAAAATAACAACAACTTGATATCTAGCATTCAATAGAAAAGGTCACCCAAAATACTTGTTTAGAGCAATTGAAAGAATACAGTAACCAATGTAAACTTGAGGGCTTTAAAGGAACACTCCACCGTTTTTTGAAATAGGGCTTATTCACATTATTTCCTACATTTAGATAGGTGGACAAATGCATTTTTGTGTCAGTGCATGCATTGTTTTAGTTTGACTGGGTCGGCATTAGCTTAGCTTAGCACAATGAATGGAATCCTTTGTTGCCAGCTAGCATGGCCTGAGTAAAAGTGATCAAAAAAATAAAAAAAACCACCTAATTACTTCTTGTGGACTGCGTATTCACAACGAGTACAAATAGCGATCCAGATTAACACTAGGCGATTTCCTAGGCAGATATTGGCTTGGGACTATATTATGGGGAAGCACTGCTGCTTAGGCGAAGCACTGCTACTTCGGCGCAGAGATATCACGCAACACATGAAATCCCACGACTTCCGTCAACATACCGGCGTGAATAGTAGCTGCCTGGCTATTTTCCTTACAGTACACGAATGGCGATGAACATGGCTGATTTTGAGAGAGACGAAGAGGGTGACTTCTCAGACAGTCAAGAACCAGAACCATACCTATTTGAACCAGAGTTTACAGAAGACGAGCTGCGTGCTTTGGAAATAGAACGACAGTAGGAGACTGCGGTCAAGCCAGCCGCACTTCAGAAAAACACTGTCAAGCCAGCCGCGAGTGAAATTTATATGCGCGTGTATTAGTTGCGATCGCTCAACAGCCTCAGGACGTGAGGATGAGAGCCAACATGAACTGGTGGTGTGAATGTGGGGGAATATGCCAATCTATGCCGACGGAAATAGAGTGTCTTTGCTGTAGAGAGTGGGGCATGTTTTTGCCATTGATGACCAGGCTCAACACGTCAGATCAAGATGAGCGTGCCCGAAGTTGTGTCACATCTACAGAGGATTTCACGGCGCTTATCCATTCTGCAGTACTAGATTTTTTTTTCCGGTGTGACAAAGTGAACTGGAAAAAACGCCCCACGCCGAATGGACCAAATGTTCAGCTGTCCACAGAGTAAGTGATTATTTTAATCATGACGCATGTATAGATCGACCCATATTATACCTGTATTCACATAGAGTTGATGTTTTCATGTGTTGCGTGATATCTCTGCGCCGAAGTAGCAGTGCTTTCTTCTGTGCTTCCCCATAATATAGTCCCAAGCCAATATCTGCCTAGGAAATCGCCTAGTGTTAATCTGGATCGCTATTTGTACTCGTTGTGAATACGCAGGCCACAAGAAGTAATTAGGTGGGGTTTTTTTATTTTTTTGATCACTTTTACTCAGGCCATGCTAGCTGGCAACAAAGGATTCCATTCATTGTGCTAAGCTAAGCTAACGCCGACCCAGTCAAACTAAAACAATGCATGCACTGACACAAAAATGCATTTGCCCACCTATCTAAATGTAGGAAATAATGTGAATAAGCCCTATTTCAAAAAACGGTGGAGTGTTCCTTTAAGCTAATACAGAGAGTGCTTTTCCAAAAAAAAAAAAAAAAAGAAATTAACAGTGGGAGCCAGCAGCCTGTCATGGAGAAAAAAAAAAATTATCCGAATGCTCCACAAGAAACTTTGGCGTTCCGCCCTTTTTCTATCGTGTCTAATGATTTTGGTTAATATGCACGAGGGAGAGAGAGAGAGCAAGACAGCGCTAGTGTAGTTCGAAGACTGTGAGTGCGCGAGCGCGTGTGAAACTTTGGTGTTTCGCCCTTTTATATCGTGTTTAATGATTTTGATTAATATGCACAAGGGAGAGAGAGAGCAAGAAGGGCTCGTGTTGTTTGAAGACTGTGAGTGCGCGCGCACAGCCGGGGGATCTCTCTTGTACGCGCCCTGTCAGGCATCACTCACTGATCAAATAAGGCTTTGACAGCCGCCAAAAAAAAGATCAATGCAAAAAACCCCTGGATTGGTTATATAACGTTGGACAGAATGTTGATCCGGCCATCGTGTATATTCAGCGCACATAATGTCGCAAAACGTTTGGCAAACGTTTTTTAGAGTAATAAAAACAGGTTGACGAATCGATGCGCATATTTTGCGTCGACACATTTTTTGCGTCGATGTCATCGATGACCTCGACGCGTTGTCCCATCCCTAATCGCAAATCAAAATCACAATCGCAATATCGGTCAAAAAAAAAAATCACAATTAGATATTTTCCCCATATCGCACAGTCCTAGTGCGAAGTTTGCTAGTACCATATATGCCTCCTCTGATCCTATTTAAGGTTAGTTTGACTGTATTTTTAAAGGTTTCTTTTCATATTATTTATTTAATTATATGGATGTGATCCCTTTTTAAAAGTTGTCTTCTGCTCATTGTGTAACTGTTTGTACAGCACTATGGAAAACATTGTTATTTTATTCAGTACTTTAGAAATAATTTTGAACTTTGAATTTGTTGTCTGTTGGCACTGAAAAAAGGGCCAAATTAGTTAAGTTTATCTTGTGCATTGTCTGCTTCTCAACTCAACCCAAAGGGCTTGATTTTCCACACAGCTGGAAGCCATTAGAGCTCTCTGATGATCTGCTTGTATGACGGGTTAGCTACAGAGGCTGTAATAAGACAGAAAAAAAAAGAGAAAAAGAGGAGAAACTTTGGAAGTAGACACAGTCATTAGATCAGCCAGTATGCTGCAGTCTCACAGAAAAACACCTAAAAGGCAAGACTGTCCAATAAGAATGTATGAATCACAGCTTAAAACAGACAGCAGAAAATATTTGAAGATGCTCCTTGCAGGAGCAAAACACTGAAAACAAGCAGCCAACACAGGAATGCTTATATTGTATCTTATGTAGAATTGCTACAAATATGAACAGGATATCAATGAAAACTCAAGCAAGCTGGAAATGCCTCAGTTGATCTATTGTGCTTTAATAATGCTACAGAGAAATAGTCTGTATAATGCTGGAAATACAGTATACATATGAATGGATGCCCTATGATATGTCCTGATCCCAATAACACTCTCCTTTTATGCAAACAACATGGATAAGCAAAAAAAAAAAAAAAAAAAAGATAAACATGTCAGCAATGTGATGCAGTTCACAACAAAAATGGTGCTAGTGTAATGGAGGCCAGCGAGTAGTGCTGTGCAGGTAAACCTCACTCCCCGATCTCAAGAGACGAACTAGTGACTGACACTAGTGGCTGTAGCCATTTAGCCTCTTTGTTAGTGCGTCCGCCTCCCATGCCAGAGACCTGGGTTAGAGCCCCGCTCGGAGCGGAACTCATCTGTTTAAATTATATTAAGACTTAAAGTTCTGCATAATTAAGGGTGTGGCCACTTGAGTGATACTTGGATTGCTGCTGCTGACAATACCATCGCGCTAGGTGGGTGTGGCTTCAGCAAGTAGCTTCTGCCTTTTTGCCCATTTTTGATTGTCCGGAAGAGTCGCGCAGTGACACGCTGCCAAGATGGCGACGGCCCGCTCTGCACACTTCAGGAATCTACGGTTGACGTCACAGACACTACGTCCATGTTTTTATACAGTCTATGATAAAAACCTATATTTTGATCAGTAATATGACTTGCTAAGAACTTTAAAGGTGATTTTCTTTCACCCTCAAATTCCAGATTTTCAATGGTTGTATCTCAACCAAATATTGTCCCATCTTAATAAAACATGCATGACTCTACAGCTTGTTTATTCAGCTTTCATTTGATGTTTAAATCTCAATTTTGAAAAATGACAAAATGTGTGTTGTGGCCCAGGGTCACATATGAAATTATGCTTGAAGAATTTCACTATGACTGGTTTATCACTTGAGAACAAAACACCCTGAACAGCATGAAGTATTCAATTACCCTAATTTAATTAAAAACAGTTTTACAGTTTCAGTTTTTGAAAATGAAAAATGTAAATTTAATAAAAATTTGTTTTGGTGCATCACAATTAGTTTCTATATGTATCTTCTGCAAATTTAGGCATCACAGTGTTTTGAGTTTGCATGAAAAAAAGAAGAGAAAAAGCAGAAGCAAGTATTTGTTTGTGTGTGTCCAGTCCTGAGCCATCTGTCCTGTTCTGCTGTCCCCGAGTCCCAGAGCAAGCCAGATCTGCGTTCCGCAGTTATTCATGACTTTCCCACTCCACCTTTTCAGCATGACTGCAGCACACAGTGCACGCCAATCAAGCTCAACAACGGTCACCAGGTTCAGAGACCCCCCTCCTCACCAGTCCTGACGGCAGAATGATCGAGCTCTCCAGTCTGTATAATGTTTGCAAGTATCATCTGAATGTGTGGCTCACACTAGAAAGTGACACAGGCAATTGTGCTGATTCATGAAAAGCATGTCGTCAGTAACAAATCAGCCCCCTCATTTGGACCCGAGCCAGACTCTGCTCTCAGCCACCATCTGACAGCTGAGTCTCTCTTACTTGCTGCGGAAAACAGAGCATGTTTCATTAGGCGGTAGAGTTTGGCATTACTCTGAAGTCTGTTTAATCTCAAAACATGGAAAGGGACGTTAAGGTAGAGATGTCTTCATGGCTCATCTTTTTTGTGTTTGCACACAAGGTGGTGCTAGTAATACACACTTCAGATATACAGATTGACAGATTCATTGTGTCTGGTTCTGTATTTAGGTAACAAACAAAAACACCTACGTCTCATTTCTAAATCCTGATCATGAGCTGTTCGGTTTTCAGAGCTGAGTCCAGATGCGCACTGACAGATTCACCAGCAAATGCTGAAGACAGAGAGAGAGAGAGAGAGAGAGAGAGAGAGAGAGAGAGAGAGAGAGAGAGAGAGAGAGAAAAGATGTTTCTGCTTTAGAACGTTTTTGTTAACTTTTTCGAAAGTGAGGATGCCAGCTGTCCCAGCTTATGTTTAGATTATGTAATGCAAACATATGGTGGAAAGAGGACAGAGACAGCACAATGCAGGCTCTTCTCAGTCCTTTTATTACGTTCTGTATCCTCATGAGTGACTAACACAAAAAGAGAGAGAGCAAAACAAAACAGGAGGAATCTGTCAGTGGGACTGGAGCTGGCTGAGCAAGAGACCGAGTCCAACAGGAACCAGTCATTCCTGGCCCAGCCCTTCTCCACACAATGGCCTTTAGAATAGAAGGAACCACGGGCCTGGCAGAGATAGCCCACTGTCAGGAACTAGGACGGACAGGGCCCGGCCTCCCCGGGCAGGATGTTACTGCTGCGCAACTGCACAGCCCCGATATCCCACGTTCACACACTCTTCCCCCACCGGCCGGCCGGGATGTTTTGCTCCTAAGGTAATTAAAATCGGAAGCCCCTGAGGGGTGGCGAGCTCACAGACTGACCTCCACTGTCCTGGTCGAGAGGCTGGTCCCGCTATCAGGCTTCCGCAAGCCATGCTGGGGCATCAACAAGCTGCAGATACGGTATCTGCCCCACTCTTGCCCTCCTTGATGAACACCCAGAAGGCAAATTAATGGCAGAAAGTTAAACAGATTTCTACAGATATCGAATGACCTTCATTCATAAATGCCACTTGTATGATCATCAAGGGATTAGTTCACACAAAAATCATTTTTTACACCCTCATGTTGTTTCAAACCTGTATGACTTTCCTTATTCTGAATAGTACAAAGGAAGATATTCAAAATAATATATCAACTGTTTCTTCCCATAAAATGAAAATCAATGGAGTAAAAAATAAAAAAAGGTCTATATGGACTTTCAATTTTATTATTTTTTGAATGTATTACTCCATTTTACCACAGAAAATGTGGCACACACACCTCTTTTCACAGGTGTGAGGATACAGGAAATGCAATTACGGTAGTTCTTTCTTCTAAACAAAACAGTCCCTCAAAGAGGAGCTGAGGCATGGATTTCACAAATGTCCACACTTTATATTCACAGATTAGGATAAAACACCTCCAGCATCCTCATGAAATACTGACTAGCCCCAGCGAGGTGAGGACATACAGAGCTGTGATTCTGTGGCACACTGACCCCAGGTGTCCCAGGCAGACCCCGAGCATCCCTCTGGTCAGCACTGCTCTACTTCAGCACACCTCCGACCACAAAAGTACTGCCAGAAGCCCGCTGCAGTTGCCATGACAACGGGCACTGCAGATATGTTGTGAGGTGAGCAGCCTGTCAACCTGCAAAGCTGCTTTTGTGTGTGTGTACTACATGGTAAGTTATCGCCACTACTAGAAAGAGAAAAGAGAGAGAGAAAAAGATACAGAGGAAATAAAAAGAGAAACCCACTGCTGTTAATAAAATATATGGTCACCCGCAGCAGTGGATGAGTTATGCTCAGGCTTGCATGAATCAAAACATGTCTCATGTCAGAGCCATTAAACTAAAACAGTCCTCTGGCATATGTATGCTATTAACGTCACTTGTTCATTGCTTAAAAAAGCCTCTTAGTCCTTAAATCAAACCCACAGATGGCATGAAGACTGAGATGGGAGAGGAAATGGGTAGAAAACAGAGGAGGCACTCAATTCAGGGTTTACATTAGTCCGTTATCAGAGGAAAATCCAGGGACACAACAGACTCACCAACTGACAAAGGAAATGCAAATAAAAACTGAAAATGGTTTTCTCGAATGGAATCATTTTTTTTTCTTTATGATACTATTGAGAATGTAAAAAAACTATGTAAAAGTAATTCATAATTTTGTGTATGTCTTATGTGCTGTGATTAAATTATATTTATTATTATAAAGATATCAATATCACTCTAGATGCTATAACACTGATTGCTATAACTACAACTATTAAAGGTAATAGCCTTTAGCACTGCCATTGTATGAGTATAAGTGTCAGGATGTGATTAGACGGTGATAAAAATAAACATCTATTAACTATTTTTTTTTATCTTTAATTAATTGTATTTATATGTATTTATAGTTTAAGATGTAATTAACATTGGCAACAGCCAGACACATATTTTTTTTTTTTTTTCAGTAGGCTTCTTCCAAAGTGATTCCAGTGATTCTGTGATTTTGGCAAAAAAAAAAAAAAAAAAAAGAAAAATAGAAAAAAGAAAGAAACAATGGCTAAGAACTGACCCGAAGTCTTTTTTCTGTCTGGAGCCCAGCACAGCCAAAAATCCATAACAGTCAGTAAACACAGACACGTGCAGTGTGAATTTTGGGCAGTGAATGCAATTCCACATCAACACTATGTGCTATTAAATGTGTTTAGGAAAAAAACAAATACAACCCAAACAATTCTTTTGCACACACTCAACTTAAAACCCAAGAGATCAAGATCGATGGCACTGTCAGGTACTCCAAACTCAGATTCTTAAGTGAATGGCATGAACAGAGGCAGATGTCTTTGAACGAGTGAGATCTGCGAGAATGAGGACAGCAGGAGTTAACTGAACTCTCCATAGCCTCCAGCTACACGCTTCTACTACAAATGGCACATTTCTATCACAAATGTTCAGTTCTACTGAAATATGTTGTGTTGGTTGCACCACCACCCTAATAAAAAAGACATGAATCTGCAAAGTTATGTTGCACTGTACAACATAACAGCCTGCATTATCCATAAACGAGGCAATCTGATTATAACATTATTCCAGAGCCCATCATAAATAAAGCTAGTGATTATGAGCGAACAAGCACAGCTTGCAAGAGTGATTCAAATCCGCAAATTAAAACATGATACTATACGATGCTTCTGAATGTGCTGCTGTTCAGACCATCTCCTCCGGTTTCATTTATCCTTTTCCTCTCACTTCTTCCTGCTTCTATATTTTGTGGCATCTGGCACAGCAACTATACGTCTGTTCAATCGTTCTGTGCTCCACTCTCAATCTTCCTTCTCTCTCTCTGGTCTCTAACAGGGTTGCCTGATCTTCTCCTCCCTCTGGTTTCCTCTGACTAGTTCTGCTCTGTGCTGATATAGTCCTGGCTTGCAGCCCTGTCCATCAATCTCCAGCCTGTGGCACTGATGAACATGGGAAGGCCCCACCCTGACAAATGTCTGTAAAAACATTATTCCATCCAGTCTTTCTCTCTTTATCTTTGCCGTTCCTTGTGTCCTATGGACATCTCACTCTGAGGTCAGTTGTAGCTTTGTCTTTCCCATTCGTTTTGTGCTCTCCGATTTTGTAGAATAAATGCCTCAGGGAGACGGGAGGCATGAGCTGAGCTTTATCCAATAATCACAATGATCTTGAATTTTAGTCCATTCTCATTCCATTTCACTGTCCGCTCATCATCGACCATCTGTGTTACCCATAATCCACTCTTTGGATTAACTCTATTTTCATCTCATCATTCCTGATAGCAAATTCCCAGAGGCCCTCTGGTTGTTTTTTTTTGGGGGGGGGGGTATCACTTTCCTTTTCATGGTTCTGGATAACCCGCCACACTCCCATCAGCATTGACACCCACCTCCGCAACCCCCCTCCCAGAGTGTGGATAAATAATTGCAGGGATTTGCCAGACTGTAAGCTTCCTTTCATATGTTAATTACTCACAAACAGTTGTTTTGAATAAAGGCATTCTCTTCTCTCTCCTCCTCTTTGGGCTCCAAATCCTGCGTGGAGAAAAATGTGGTGCCAATCGCAGATAAATCCAACTCTCTGTTTATAGCATTAATCCATCTTGTGCACACACACACACACAGACGCCTCCAGCGCTCAGCTGATGCAAGGGGCCTTTTAAGAGTCGTGTTTGGCGCAGAGTGACAGGGAGCTCCATACGGGAGCCAAAAGTGAGATCTGAATACACATGCTGTGCGCACACGCTCTCTAATCAGCTGCTGACTTTTCAGTTTACGCTGTCATTAAAAGCAATAGCCTGAGGCAGTGCATGACAAATCGTCTCTTTGGCAATAAATGTTCATCGAGGCTGTATCCAGAAGGACCCCCTTGTCAGTGACGAGTGCTGTCTTCTATGCTTCTATGCTTCCATGCTGCGCGCAATGATGGTGGCTAATCACCTCAGGATCTCTCTGGACACCGTATTAAAAATAGGATGAATCACAATAGTGGATTAATTGTCTAACAGCTGACTAGTTGAATCTCGAGATCTCTTTTTTTTTTTTCTGTTTGTTATTTTAGCAGTGGCACTTTCATTAGAATGCTGTGTTCTTGTTCGATAGTCTGATTGAGTCAGATTACCTGAAACTAGCTTAATTGTATGGGGCTTCTTTAAAGGGATAGTTCTGTCATCACTTACTTACACTATTTTTTTTTTTGAAGAAGAATGTTTAAACTGTTTTGTCCATGAACGTCAGTGGAGTTCAAAGCAACATTTGGACCACTGTTTTTACTGTTAACTGAAACTAAATATATTAAAATCTGTCTTCATCTGTAAGTCGCTTTGGATAAAAGCGTCTGCTAAATGAATAAATGTAAATGTAATGTAAATGTAAAATAATTTAAAGTAATTAAAATAAAGCCGAATTTTTCAAATAAATATTATATTACATACATATACTCAGCTTGCATATAAACAACAACAATGGCAAAAAACTGCATGAAAAGATTTACTCAAAAAAGTGGAATAAGTAAATTTAAGATGAAGTGTTAAATTAACCAAAAAAAAAAAAATAAATCTATATAGAAAATAAAAATAAAAGCTTATTAAAAAATAATAATAACCACTATTAAAAACTTTTAAAAACTGATTACTCAACTATTCATTCAGGCAGCTCCCTGACTAGTCAATTTATAATATAAAGTTTTGCACATCACTAACAAAAAGTATCCCAGGGGTAGCTGTAGCTAGCTGTAAAAGGGTGAGCTTTTAGACTGTGACCTGGCCAATGATCATTCTAGATTCGATCAGGTCTCCAGAGGACGGAAATGTTTGGAATTAAGTGTCTCAGGGTGAATGAAACCATGGCAAGCTCCTAATCCCTCTATTGAGAGCGCATGCTGTACCTCGCGCAACTGCAACACAATCTAACCATCAAGGTGGCTACTACTGCACATGACTCTGCAAAGCACAAACCCCCATCATTTGACTGCAGCAGCATCTCCCATATGGTGTCGTGAGGAGGCGGGGCTGGAGGGAGACGGTGAGACAAAAAGAAAGAACAGTCAAACTCGCAAACATAAAATTGCAGCTGCACCATTACATTTGATCCCAGTGCAGCTGTGTATTATTATGTGGACCATTTAATACTGCCAAAGAGGAAATAGCAGATTAAGATCATATCTTTGCAATCGCTGCCAAGGTGTGCATGTTCCTGAGCCCAGAGCCTTGGAGCAGAGGATGGGTTCGCTACAGATGCATCTCCTTTTATGTGCCAAACGAGACGGCTGGAAGAGATCTTTCTCGCTTTCTGTGTTGGTAAGGTACGTGGGGAGGTGCAGACAGGGCTGTGCTTAGAGGGATGAGCATTCACGTTTCACTCATGCGCCCCGAATGTCCTGCGAGCCAGTAATTTGTCCAGTCATCAGGGGAACATTGAAACCAGAACAAAATAATTATTTACAGTTATGGAAAAAGTGAAGAGAAGAAGAAAAACAGGCACATGCACATGCACACATCTTTCCCCTGAAAAGTTATTACATTTTGTAAATGGTATGGAGTAATGGCAAGCATACGTGGTGCAGTAGTCAAGGCTAGGCTAATCGTGCTAGCAGGAACCCTTGACATATAACGGATACTTGTTACTGAAGTATAGCTTACAAAACCAGATGTTGATAAAGACACATTAAGACAGATGGGAGAACAATTACTGGCACAGACAACTGTCCTGAAACAGCTTAAAACATTTCAGCCATTATAAGGCAAGATGGATTTATACACACTGCCATTTTATTGCTCCATGAGACCCCTTCCCATTTGGAGAGGGGTTTCAATTTTGCCACAGCTGTGCCATTTGCCGCAACATGCAGCTATTTAAAACACTGGTGCTGAAGTGTATTTTGAAAGGAATAAATCAGAGACAGACCACAGCTCAATGAAATACCATATACTGGCACTCTAATCCATACGTAGCCCTATATATGCATGGATACATTGTTCAGGAACTTTTCTGGCAAACTGAAAAATGCCAAAGATCACCACTTCACTGGGACTCACTGGGCAATTACAAGTCTTAAAATCAACATAAAATGACACATGTGACATAAAATTTACAACAAAAAACTGCACAAAGAATTTGGGATGGGACTCAAAGAATGCCTTAATTCCTCTTTGCCTACTGGTTAACATTATCCAATAGCCAACACTGCCTTAGTGATGTCAGCAAGGAATGTGCACTGACGAGTCACATTAATACCAGGATATCCAAAAATCTAATAAAAATCTTTAAACCGTAGAACAAATGCACAATGAACCAAATATTAATAGTCAATGTCACTTTCCAAATACAATGCATGATATATCAGTAGCGACCATATCAGCTATATAGTCATTTTGTAATTTATCTGTATCAGTCAGTAACACTCAAAGTTAATCTGTAAAACAGTAATAATGCAATAAGAAAATGTAATCTTGTGCTAATCTTAAAATTAATATTTATTTATTGTACTAATCCTTATAATGTTGTGATGCCTCAATTCAGATAATGTTGTGATGCAGAGTTTAAAATTTACATTTTTAGTGTATTTCTTGATATTTATTTTAGGCATAATAACATTAAATTCTAATATCAGCCATAACAGATAAATACTTGTCTATAATTTGTCATATTGGATCATGCTTAATACAAACATCTCCAAATTGTTTTTGAAGGCAGAATCTCAGGTTCTTAGAGGATGTACCACATATATAAAGGTTAATGATATCCAAATACTCTGCACCAGAGATGGGACCAAGTCACACATGTGCAAGTCTCAAGTAAGTCTCAAGTCTTAACCTTCAAGTCTCAAGTAAGTCCCAAGTATTTTTTTCTTGGGCAAGTCAAGTCAAGTCAAGTCACAAGCTATGTCAAGTAGGGATGCACGATAATATCGGCACAACATCGGTATCGGCCGATAAAAGCTTAAAATGACCATTATTGGTATCGGCTGATATGAATATTTCTGCCGATGAGCCAAACCGATATTCTCCAAGTGAAATAATTGACCTGTTTTTCAGATGTGAATGTCTGTCTACATTTGTAAAATAATAAATTTATGGTAGAATCAGTACAGAAGAGATACATGGATTTCTCTTCAGTAAAATTAAAGTTTAAATATATCAGTATATATTTGTAAATATATCAGTATATATTTGTATATATATCGATATCGGTATCGGCATCGGGCAAAATTATTTAGAAAATATCGGCATATCGAATATCGGCCAAAATCCAATATCGTGCATCCCTAATGTCAAGTCAAGTCCAAGTCAAGTCACCTTAATATTGTTATTTTACCTGCAGAATCTGATCTTAATAAAGTTAAAAGACAAGATATAAGTAACTGTCAGTAAATTAAAATAATTTGGATTTGCATTGTAAATACTCATGTTCAGTAAAATACATCATGGAATCAAACAAAATTGTAACTTCCTAAAATTATTTATTTTTCACTTCTGCCAACAGTGTTTGAAATGTTTTACATTTTCAACATTGAGTCCATAAAACAAATAACAGCTAAACATCCAACAGACTCCTCTCTGAACACCTCTCTCTCTCTCTCTCTATCTCTCTCTCTCAAACACAGTTTACATACAACATTAAACTTTGTTACATTTCTCCTCTCTCTCTCTCTCTCTCTCTCACACACACTCACACACTCTCTCTCTCTCTCTCTCAGAGTATAGAATATAAATATGACGTATTTTCAGTTGTTTCATACTTTTTTGTTATGTACAGTACAGACCAAAAGTTTGGACACACCTTCTCATTCAAAGAGTTTTCTTTATTTTCATGACCATGAAAATTGTAGATTCACACTGAAGGCAACACGCTTGGCATTCTCTTGATGAGCTTCAAGAGCTAGTCACCTGAAGTGGAGTTCTCCGAGAGATGCTTAGCACTTGTTGGCCCTTTTGTCTTCTGTCTGCGGTCCAGCTCACCCCTAAACCATCTCGATTGGGTTCAGGTCCGGTGACTGTGGAGGCCAGGTCATCTGGTGCAGCACCCCATCACTCTCCTTCTTGCTCAAATAGCCCTTGATGCCTTCAGTGTGACTCTACAATTTATATATAAATATATATATGTAATATGCACTTCTCATGATTGGGTAATCGAGGCAGCTACATTTGTTTTTCTGATTAATTGTTTTGCTCTATGAGAAAGACAAGGTAACAAAATATTCGGGGCTTAAGCCCCCTTAGCCCAGCCCTAGCGACGCCCCTGGAATGCGTTTTTTTGACGGCCTGCTAGCGGATCATTAGGGGCCGTTCACATCACGTCTTTTGCGTGCGCAAGTTCGTTATTTCCAATGTAGGCGCGCGGTATGCGCGCTCATAATGGAAGCAACGCGCGCGTGTCGCACCGCATCGAGTTAAAAACATCTAAACTTTTCAGAATGCCGCAAGCGCACTGCAGGTCATGTGACAATAACTAACCAATCAGCTTCATCTTTCCCGTATCAACGTTGAAAGCTCAGCTAAGATGAAGGAACAGCTGTTCATAGCTGTATATGAATTGCCATTTTGAAACGAATTTAGTAGCAGAGCTACTGCGAGCGATTTTTAGTGCTGCAAATCCATTTATCCTTTGCTGAAATTTTTACGTCTTCATCGAGAGAGAACGTGTCATGGATGCTTAGCAACGACAGACGCCCCAGGAGCACTTCTGCTCGAGCGCTTTGGAAAGAAGGAGAAAGCGGCGCGACTAGCGTTTTCCACGCGTTTTTAGGCGCGAATTATTGAAGACAAAAGCGATGACCCTCGGTAACTCTCAGGCTGACATGTTGATGTGATGTGATATCTGATTTAAGTGGGCGTGGTGTGTGTAAGGTAGAGAGGGCATGACTGATGATAGTGTCCTGACGCTATTCTCAGCCTGCGCTCCAGCTGAGTAATCAACTTTATTTAAAAAAATAATTTATATATTTTATATTCAAACTGAAAACATGATGTGATTAACACTCAAGTCATTCAAGTCATCGTGTCTCAAGTCAAGTCAAGTCCCGAGTCTTTAACTTCCAAGTCTGAGTCAAGTCTCAAGTCCTAAAAATAGCGACTCGAGTCGACTCGAGTCCAAGTCACCAAGTCACAAGTCCCCATGTCTGCTCTGCACAAATTAAAGTGACACGGATCACTGCCCTTGTCTCCCAACCCCCTCAAATGAGACCATATTGATCCATAATGATCCACTCCCCAAATACCACACACAGGTCACGTAATAACCATGAGTGGTACATCACTTCACTGTACTTGATCTGCTTTGATGATCTTCTTCAATATCTTCTTTTGGGGGGGGGTCGAAGATCTTTGGCAGCTAGGATTGGGTATCTTTTGAATTTTATCAAACGATACCCCATCGTTTGAATAAACGGTCAAATATCCTGTTATTATCAATATTCCAATAAGAAAAAAAATCCAATTACATATTATTTTTGTCATAAATTTAAATGTCAAACATTTATTCTGTCTTTTTACAAAGTGCTCTGTTGCAGGTGAATATCATGAGCAAGCAGCCTACAGAACACTTTTGACTTCTACACTAAGGAATGTTTGCCTATGATTTTAACAAAAAATACTACAGCAAAAACATTTACAGTAATATGAATTTCAAACAGTAAATTGTTAAAGACGAATAAACAGTCAGTTATAAAATTGGAACAAACAAATCAATTAGCAAGGGCTGGGGACTGTGGTTCTCTGTGCTCACGCTTCAGATGTGTGCAAGTTCTTTCCCTTCCTGCACTTAAATCACGTTAAATAAAATTAAAATGGGAATGCAGGAATATTAAGCAGAATCTAAATGCACATGTCTTATCGAATCCCTGGTTCATGGAAATTTGGAAGTGGTTCTAAAATGAAACTGGTATTTGATCCCCAACCCTAGTGGCAATGCCCATCTGTGAGTTCATTCTGCGGTCATATGTGTGCAGTGGAGCCATGCTGCTAATGGCGGAAGTGACCTGAGTCACCAGGAATGGCTCCTGGTAGGGTGAATTCCTTCCCAGCTGTTTAAAAAAAACATGCTCACATCCACACTGCCATAAACAGGATCTGATACAAGGTTCATTCTTGTTCCACAGTTTCTATGAAGTCTGCATACAAGAGTCTTATCTGAGGAACCTCGTTTGTCAGGAAATGTCTACTGGTACTTTCTAAGCTGCCATAATTCAGAGCATTAAGTTTAAAAAAGCGACTGAGTAATAAATGCATTGTAATCTTGGTCTATGGTGTTTCATATATTTGGTATATTTTGACTTTTGTGTTAAAACGGCTCCTTTAGTCTTTCCAATAGCGATGATGGTAACATGGGGAGATAATGTCAAGTAATTTAGCGCAATTCTCCATTCATTCTGTAGCTACAAACAATTTTTATACGCTAGGGGTGCCCCCTCCATTCATGGCTAACAAAAGCTTAGATGCAACAGACGTTTAACAAAATT
Organism: Carassius gibelio; assembly: GCF_023724105.1. Classification (NCBI taxonomy): domain Eukaryota; kingdom Metazoa; phylum Chordata; class Actinopteri; order Cypriniformes; family Cyprinidae; genus Carassius; species Carassius gibelio. Next base: position 13,105,433 of record NC_068389.1, on the reverse strand, counting down.
ATTCTTTTATGCGTAGCCGCTTTGAAAACGAAGAGGTTCATCCACCCGGGTGCATGCTCCTCTTTACCTGCACCCCCACGCTCTGTCTTCCTCTTCTTCTACACTCAGCCTTGTCTTATGAATCACCTCTTCTAGAAATAATTGACACAGAGCGTTTATCTCGAAAGCACCTGCTGATCGACAACTACAACACAATCTTCTAGTGTGCTACACTTCAGAGCTATTGTGCCACCACAGTGTCTGTGACACTAACTGCCAACAACAGGAAGCCTAAACTATAGCCTCAATACAATTTGGACTAATCGGGAGGGACGAGAACACACGCACAAATGCTTTTTGAAAAGAAGGTATTGATTTTAAGTTTGAATTCCATTTTCTCTAGCGTTGTAAGAATCTATAGACGTTATAATGAATGCACACCATATGGCATTGTGTGCTTTGGAAAATCACTGTGTTACACAATTGCTTACTACCTTATTTTTCAATTATTCAGACCATACCAGTGTTGAGTGCAATTCTATCGAGCTATCTTGTTCTCGCCATCTTTCTGCCCGCTTGCTCTCTGCTTTTCTCGTCAGCTCTAATTGACTGAGCGTGTCAATACGTGTAGTGAACACACAGGGGTCTACTGTCTCTGCCTATTGATCCACAGCTCTTGAAGGAGTCAAGCTCAAAACAAATCTTAATTACACTCCTCTTTACTGGGCCACAGAGGCTGCACTCGAGTGGGTGCCCTTTTCATAAATACATATCAGAATCCATAAATCAAAAGTAATGGGCGTGAGCATCCCATAAATCAAACATTAGTGACTGAACAGATACAGCTGACAGATTCCCACTCTGATCCCATAAATTAAAGAAAAAGGATGGTTCTTTATGCATCTGTTCCCCGTGTAAACTGAGAACGCAGTAATAGCAGCAAGTAGGGCTGAGTATCGATACAGATTTTCCAATTCAATTAGATCTGATTTGATTCAAATTTCAATTTGATTCTGATTCATTTGGGTGCATTTCAGGTATAATGGATTCTGTTTTATAACAGCCCAGAAGGAGTCAGATTTGCTTTATAATTTTTTATATTCATTATATTTATATACAGACACATGTTTACATTTCTGTTCTGAGTCCTTTAATTTTAAAGTGTAATTAAAGTACACTGGAATCAATCAAATTAAAACTTTTTTTTTTTTTTTTGGTGTACACTTATTATTATATTATCATATTCATTATTACATGGTTATGTAATATAAAGGATTTTTTTTAGAAGTTCAACAAAATAACTAGGCTTTATCATGTCAGCATGAAATGAGTGAATATAAGATTTAGCCACCCCTAGCTAGAAGTGACTGTAAAGGAAGCAAAAGGATAAACGTCACTGAAAGAATGTTTCTGATGTCTCTTTGGCTATTTGTCACCAAGGAACACCCTTTTTTATGGAGGGACTTTATAGACTTCCTGCAAGAGCTGAGTCCATCCCTCAGCAATTGTTACCTCATAAAAAGAAGTAAACCTTAATGAAGCCATTACACAGTCCATATTCCCCATCAATCATGCCTTTACACTGATATGCCAAAGCGTAATGTTGGTCATGTGCCATTCTCACCTTCTCCTTGGCAAAAGCAGCCACTGAATCCACAAACAAAACCCAATTACAGATAACAATGTGCTAATCTCTGTTCCCAGGGAGCAGAGAGTCGGTCTGGAAAGAGATAGCGATGCCACGAGGCTGAAACGCAGGCCAGATACAGCCTGTATGACAGAGCCTTTTTTTTCCTTCTCTCCTTCACTCCTTCCTGCTAAAGTCACACTCCCTTGGACCCCCCCCCCCCCCCACAACACACACACACTCAGAGTACACACTCATCCTGACACCTTCACCACCCTGAATCTTTTACCCTTTTACAGTTAATCTTTAAATGTAAATCCTGTGACGGGAAAATAGAGGAGGCAAAAGATAACAGGTCACATCTTCACTCCTGCGCCTCTATCGTCTTCTGCATCGTTGAAAAGCACCTATTCAATAAGATTACCTTCTGGCAAAGTGCACGGCGACACACCGCGGCTTTGTATTCATTAAACACACATCCAGGGCTTATCTGAAATATAAAGGGGCTTGTCAGGATGGCACATTGTGTGTATGTCTAAGGGGAAGGCAATGTGCATTAGGGCGATTACAATATCAGCTTGGTCCAGATGGAGGCAGGAAAATAAACAGAGGGGGAGAGAAAACGAGCGATTGAGAGACAGAGACAGAAGACAGAGCGGTAGTTTAGCATGCGCGTGACTGTGCGTGAGTGAGTAAGTGTGGCTGATGGATGTGAGTGAAAAATAGGATGTGTTGGAATAAGAGAGGAAAGGAGAGAAAGAGAAGTTAATTGGCAAATTAATCTTGGATTAACAGACAGAAAGAGAGTGAAAGAGAAAGAGAGAGAGGAAGACAGATATTGAGCAAGTCTGGGCAGCCTGGACACCTGTCAGCTGGAGCAGTGGTTTGTTTAGTTAATCCTGGTCTGGACCACAATGACGGCTCAGGTTCAGATAGTCTACACTGAAAGTAAAAATCCATCTTTACAGAAATCCTTTAGCTTTTTTAAGACATCGAAAATGAAGTACCTACAGCAATATTCATAATAATACAAGTAATTACCTGATGTATATAAACACATCTCAATAAATTTGAATGTCTGAAATGTTTGAAAAGTTCATTTATTTCAGTAATTCAACTCAAATTGTGAAACTTGTGTATTAAATAAATTCAGTGCACACAGACAGAAGTAGTTTAAGTCTTTGGTTCTTTTAATTGTGATGATATTGGCTCACATTTAACAAAAACCCACCCATTCAATATCTCAACAAATTAGAATATGGTGACATGCCAATCAGCTAATCAACTCAAAACAACTGCAAAGGTTTCCTAAATCTTCAAAATGGTCTCTCAGTTTGGTTCAGTAGGCTACATCAATCATATAAATCATGGGAAGACTGCTGATCTGACAGTTGTCCAGAAGACAACCACTGACACCCTTCACAAGGAGAGTAAGCCACAAACATTCATTGCCAAAGAACTGGCTTTTCACAGAGTGCTGTATCCAAGCATGTAAACAGAAAGTTGAGTGGAAGGGAAAAGTCTGGAAGAAAAAGATTCACAACTATTCTAGAATTTAAAAGAACTTCACAAGTAATGAACTGAGGCTGGCATCAAGGCATACAGACGCGTCAAGGAATTTGGGTAAAATGGTCGGTTTCGTCTTGTTAAGCCATTCCGGAGGCGTCTTATCTGGGCTAAGGAGAAGAAGAACAACACTGTCTTTTTTCAAAGTCACTGCACGCATTTAGCAAGAAATTTTGGAACACTTCATGCTTCCTTCTGCTGACCAGCTTTTCGAAGATGCTGATTTAATTTTCCAGCAGGATTTGGCACCTGCCCACATTGCCAAAAGCACCAAAAGTTGGTTAAATGACCATGCTGTTGGTGTGCTTGACTGGCCAGCAAATTCACCAGACCTGAACTCAATAGACAATCTATGGGATATTGTCAAGAAATATGTTTAGTATTAACTGTTTTGGATTTTAAAAAAAGCTCCATGTAAATTCTTACACATTCCCCTTTGACTTTATATTGGCTTATTAAATTGTACACTCCAGCCCCACGAATCACGATACAATAAAAACAATAAAAACAAATTGAAAATTTGTAACCATTATGCCCCCTATAAATCCGAAGCACACATTCTGGGATATGACGGCCACCTCAATCATTCACGGCCTGCCCTCCTCAGAGACTCCCGTCGAGTCAAATCTACAGCCCTCGCAAATAAGGGCCCTTCCTCCCTTCTGACAAAGCCCAACAACTCACGTTGCTTATTTACAGCCCAAGATTGAGTGTGTCAGCAAGTCCGACAGTAGCCCTCAATGAATATAAAGAGCCTCATAGATGATAAAGCTCAATGGAAAGAGATGCAAGTGAAATAATTCTAATGTATTATGGGAATGTTTCCCTTAAGAGCTGAAATATTAAGAACACATAAAATGCACTTGGCTGATATTGCGTAACTGAACTCGCTCACTTTTCTTCCCTTTTGTTATTTCAATTTTTATTCATCCAGAGAAATTATATGGTCTGTCAGCTTAGACTTTTTCGCACACATTTATTATGATTTGATTTGTATTTTTTATTTTAAATATGCATGAAAGAGAAACTGTAAAGCATCGAGACATGCTGCGTATTTGTGCAAGTGTCTGGTGAGAATGTCTCCCAGTTTATGTATGGGGTTAATGACATCACTAATGAAATGAGTTACTGCAAATTCTGCAATGATAACACGCTTGGCTTTCGGCCAGAACGTCTGCTGTTGTTCATTGAATATACACAGTAAGCACTTAACTTCAAAAGTTTTTACGCTGCTCTGCATTTAAGGTAAACAAGAAGCACATTTATCCGTAGTGGAATGCGCAATACTTGTCTTTCATCAATGCGAAAAAAAAAAGGTTTAATACTTACTACACTGTGTAGTTAATTAATTTCTAGTAGGGCATGGTGCATATTTATAGATTATCCTAACAGAAAATATGTATTCAATTTACATATGTTTAAACCAATATGAGTATCTGAGTATCTTCCGGACATACTCGAAAATAATGGATGAGTATTTCCATATCTCTCTCACACACAGCTGTGTGTGTGTGTTGGTTTGGGCAGCCGAGTCATCTCTTCATTATGCTGTGGCAGTGTCTGGTTTCATGTGTTTGACCCGTTTGAGGCCAGTGGGAGTGGAGGAGAGGGGAACAGGTGTGAGGCAGGCAGGCTGGTGGCTGTGCAGATGGCCTTAGCCAGAGGATGTTGCTGCCTGCTAATGCTGGCTTCAAAAACACACACACACACACACACACACACACACACACACACACACAGTGCTTATCACTCACCGAACCCTCACCTCCGGCCACCATACACTATATTTGCCTTTAATCAAGGTACGCTCACTACTTGCTCTGTCCATTGGTCTCCATTTCAAATCTCACGTTGACAAAGGACATGTGCAAAGACCTTCATGGGTTTTTGAAAAATATTAAAATTTTTTTAGAAGAATTTTTTTTTTAAAAGAAGACGCTGTTTTTAGCCTCACTGGGCATTCTAACACAGTTCCCACACGTGCACCTCAAATTAGTAAATAATAATCATAATAAATACATATCACGAAAAGTACCACATAAAAGGCTGCATCGGTATCAACCTCAAGTTCAAATTGATAAGGTAATATAAAGGCTGTTTTTGTAAGCTCATAGTATCTATGTCTACAAGTAATCCTCCTGGGCAAAAAAAATTATTATGGTAATGTGTATTATGTTTCTGACATGCATGGTATATGGAAAGTCCTATCACAGACTTCGCCAGGTGACCAATCAGAGCAGAGATAGGCTTATGGGAGTGAGGAGTTTACAGACCTTAAGCTAAGAAATGCTTCGAACAAATCATTTCGAAATCATAAAAAAAAAAAAAAAAATGATTCCAGTTTTAAATGTATATTCTGAAAATTACAATGTTTTCCGACCTTAGATACATTTAAACCTGTTGTAGGGGACTAACACAATATTAGGACACTTTAAAATACCATATGACCTGCTCTTTAAAAAAAAAAAAAAAACCTGAACTGCATGACTATGAAAGTAAAAGAAGCCCCTTTTGAAAAATAAAATGTAAATCTACTTTGTGATGAGAAAGTTCAAGATTACGAAAAAACTCTGACTGATTGTTAAATAAAAAAATACATTAAAAAAGCATACATTTGACCTGAGCAACACAAGCTGTGAGAACAAGCATATTTTGTCATGGGAACAGCAGTTCTTCAAAACCAAATCTTTTTTTTCTTTCTTTCTGCTTTAAATACACACTGAGAGCAAGGGAAATAAAACTTTACCCTCTAATTTTCGACTTTTACCCATCCAGCCTTAAAAAAAAATCTAATTTAAACTTTAAAGGCTCAACTCTTCTGTTGAGAGAACTTGAGTGCTGAGAGTGGTCTATTCACATCATGATGGATTGAGAAGATGAGCTTTTTTTTAAAAAAAAGCTGGCTTAGACACAATTGATGAGCACATCTTCTCAATCCATTGTGTAGCCACAGTTGTCAATACAGCCACATTTTCAGACACATCTTGTCAATTCACTGTGACGTCACAACAACCAATTGATATTACATTGTTAAACACGCCTGTTATATCACACTTCTCAGATGCACCTTCATCCATTGCGATATCATGATGGTCATGGATCTTATCAAAATATGTATCACTATTGTAAAAAACATCTTCTCAATTGTGTTGTTGTCACAACTGTTAACTGATTAATTTACAATTAAACAGAGATGCAATAGCCTTTATTGTCAAAGGTGTCCTCTTGAACGTGATTTTAAAAAGCATCTCCTAAATCCATCATGATGACAGTTTTCTTCCAGTCTCACACCAGACGTTTACCTGTGCTTGCAATCAAACATTTGATTTGATCAAATGCAAAGACTGGCCGGCAACAATTCAAGTTTATTAGAGAGCATCCACGTGTTTCAAGACGGAGGTGATATTACACTTGGCAAACAGATGACAAGCTGATAGTATGTAAATGTTTGAAAGGTTGACTTTATATATTTTAATATGGTGAATTACTGTAAAAATAAGATATAAAATAACGAATTCTAAACGAATCTAGAAGCTGCATTAAAATTCTTACACAAAGCCTTGCAGTGTTTTGTTGGATTTGCTAAGCTGTATAATATAAGATAAATGATTTACTGAGCACGTGAGACAGCACGCATTAACCATAATTCATTGGGGGGAAAAAAATCGCTATTAGTAATACAATCTACAACAACAATTACTCCCATAGTCTCTCTTACACAACATTTCCCTTTAGTTATGGGAGAAATAAAATATGTCATAAAATCCAGAGTAGCCTAGATAATACGCGTCACATGAAAGAAATGCATTGCTTGAGCGATATTTTACAAATAGAGGTAAAGGCGGCCATTTAATTTACTACAGGCAAATATGACAACTTCAAGTAGACTATTATTTATAGCAGGCGATATTCGCGTTATGTTGCGAATCATACATTAAGCGATATGCGCAAAAAAAGGAGAAAAATAATGTAACTGTTTGTCAGTTATCCAAATGTAAAACAAAGCATCCTAATAAAATAATTAAACGTGGCTAAAGTTCACAGACTGGTAAGTATTCATCTGAGATCACGGGAAATAGATATAAAGACAGTAACTGAGCGACTTACACTGAAAAGAGGTAGAAATTCCCACCATGCGTAACCGCGTTGTGAGAGAAAAAATAATTCCCTGTCCTTGAGTCCGGTCGATATATTTAGCGATGTTTCTCAGTCTTAAACGAATACTTCCAAGACGAAGAAGAAAATGTGTCCGTCAAACTCCAGTGCACAGTGCTAGAAGCGCTCCAGTGTGCTGAAGGGCAGTGAGCCCGAGGCTCGGATGAGGCTCAACTTGACAAGAGAAGGATGCTGTGCGTGTCTCGAGCTCAACTCGTTTTCCTTCAACTGTCCGAATACATGAACACGAAACACACGAAAACGTTTGATCCTAGTGTGCGTCAGGAATATTTAGAGAAAATTGAAGTATTGGGGAAAACGGTTTCTTCCGAAGAGCTTCTAACGCCCGTCCGACTGCTTGGAGAAGCTGTGGTACTTTGCCTCTAGTCGGCGAGCTTCGGCGGGAAACCCAGGTGCAGGGTGGGCGGAGCATTCTCTAGCGATGGGCGGAGCCTGACACAACAGACATCTGGATATAAATACGTACAGGTCTATGGGATAAACTCCATATAGTGCGTAATAAATGGGATTGTATATAAAAAAAAAACAGGATGATAACGGATATGGCTTGTTGTGGGAAAAGTGCATAAGTGTGTTAAGAGAGGCACACAAGTTTAGTTTAAATTAGTACAAAGATAGTTTTATTTTATAAAACCAAAGTATACTTCAGACTTAAATAATGAATGTTCTTCAAGTAGTACAGGTACTTCTCCCCACAGCAAATCAGTTCATAACATAATGTTAAGTTCTTATACTAAACATAAATGTACAAAGAAGACATACCAGGTACATAAACTGCAAAATTCTTCAGCTGACCACTTGTCATCAGATCACCAGAGACCTTAGCACAGGGCCATATATAGCCATATATATCCCCAACACCCCCCAAGGCCAAAAAAAAAAAAAAAAGATTTGCAGTCAATCAATATGAGTTTTTCAATGACCCCTTCTTCAACTTTTACATTTGCCTGCCCCCTCCCCAATCTGGAATATTTGGTTCCATCCTTGGGCAAACAGTTCCCCAACCATCTGGACTTCATCTCGGCCCGCCAAGCCAGGAAAAGCAGAAGCGTCATTTACAGCCTGATGATAACAGCCTCTTTCACACAGATGCTGTTGGTGAAGTTAATGCAATGCAGACTCCCTCTCCCAAATCTCGCTTTTTAACCCCAACTCTGCCAATACGTTGTATGCTTCAAGTGAAATATGTATATTCTAGATGGGTTCCTTTTCCAATAATGGTTTGCAATAAGATTAACTTGGCAAGAGCTTAAAATATGATGTATTGTACTCTTGTTAACAATGTTTTCATCTTGTTTCAGCTGCTCAAATGAAGAATATTCATTTAATTGCAAAGACTAAGCTTAATCTTCGGTACTTAGGTTCTCAATTGACAAATTGTTTTCTCAAAGATCATAAAAAGTCTTGAACTCTCACTAGTTCGTGATGTGCAGGTTTGATTCTTTGTTCTTCTCAGACAAAGACAACTCAGTGAGATGCTCTCAATTTGGGAGCCTGAGAGCTGTCAGGTGAATGAAATGCACTTGTGTCAGATCAGTACAAACAGACCCCCTCTGTTATCACAAGGACTCAATCCAATCCCTTTTGTGCACAACGTGCCTTAGAGAAAAGCTTCTTGTGGCAATCACAGGGCAACATCTTGACACCGGAGGCAAAAAGGATGGTGGTTTAGGAAACCTGCAGGGGCACAAGACCAGGAAACACATAGTGCTGTTTTTGCCGCTGGGGTTCCTGAAAGTTAGCCGTCCTGGACGATGAACCGCACATATACAGGATACGTCGCCTCTGCTGAGGGTAAAACATGCTGGGACTGACACACACACACACACACATGGCCACATAGACTTCCTGCATTTCCCCACCACCCGGTCAGCCACCTGTGGCATGCATGCAAACACGCTGAATCAAGCCACTGTCTGTGAGCTTTAAAACAACAGCAAAAGAAACTAATGTGACTACTGAGGAAGTAGTTCATATAAAGTTATCATCCATTTACCATTTGACCCATTATGGTTGCAATGCACATTTATAAACCACATCCTTTTCAGCAAGAAAATTAAGAGCCAGATATTAGATGTTTCTGGATATTAGAAGTCTTGGATGATGGACCAAACAGTTGCTGGTCCCCACTGACTTCCACAGTATGGGGAAGAAAAGAAAAAAAACAATATCGGGTACTAACTGTTCAGGTTCCTACATTCAAAATATCTTCTTTTGTGTCCAGCAGAAGATAGAAGTTTTCGGTTTGGAACAACTTGGGGGTGAGTGAGTGATGACAGTTTTCACTTTAACTATTTCTTTAATAAACTGCAATACCTAACATTTAAAATTATTTTCTCTATGTAGCATTTATTTTGTGAACTCTTGAAAAAAATATAGACATCTTCAAATCAATAGTCAATAAAGAGCTCAAAACAAATTATCAGAGAATAAAAGCAGAGTAAACTCAATGAAATATTGGATTTTTAAAAACTGTGAGTGCCTCATGTGAGCCTGTCTTCCAACAAAAAATGACCATATAGGTCGTTTGTGCAAGCACCTTATTACGACCTATATTTACGTATTAAAGTTAAGCGCCCTCTAGCGGGCGTAAAAATAATGACAGTATCGTGTTGCGTCTGTCGTCATGAAATGACGTATAACGTCATTACCAATCAAAACGCACATTTAAATGCAATGTGTGGGCTTTTTACACCGATCTAACAGTATTTCCTAAATATTTAACTAGGTGGCTTATTCGTTCGAATGACCACACCTAACCCCACCGCCAAAACCTAACCCTCACATGAAATCATGCTAAATTATGATTTATTGATACATTTAAATGTAACGTTGCCCTTCCTGTCAGTCATTCACAGATTTTTAAACAAACATACACGCTTACAGTCTTTCTGAACCACACTCCTTGAATTATGTCCCCGTCGCTGTGTCATGAGAATGAAAGACAACTGCCTTCTTTCAAAAACTGGAAGTGCTCTCAGTCAAATGGATTTCCCACACATCAGGAGATACCTACTGTCTGTGAAGCAGACAAATTAAGAAGCCATAAAGAGGAAGCATAAACACACTCTTGCATACAGTACATATGAGGACACCCACTATGCACACACAAATGCATTAGACAAATATGATTTAAGGTAGCCAAGGCCCACTGTTGGCACAGAAGTGTTTGTTTGCACCAGGAGAAGACATCAACATAAATAAATCACCATAGTAGAAAGGGATATCAACAAATACGTTTTTAACAAGGGAGTATTTTGAGCTTTTGTTTATAGACTTGGCCTACCTCAATTCACATAAACAAAATGAAGCAAAATGTTATGAGGTTCTCAACAGACACAAAACTTTAGAGTCAAATTACTTGCTTCGTGCATCAGATCAAGGCTGCATCTCATTGTTAGATTTACTTGACCTTAGTGTTCTTTTCAACACCATAGATCATGACATACTGATAGATCGATTACAAAATTACACTGGTATTCAAGGGCAGGCTCTAAGATGGTTTAGATCCTACCTGTCAGATCGCTACCACTTGGTTTATTTAAATCGGGAGTCATCTCATTTATCACCAGTAAAATATGGAGTGCCACAAGGATCTGTGCTAGGTCCTCTGCTATTTCCAATATATATGTTGCCCCTTGGTAATATCATTAGAAAATACGGGATTAGTTTCCACTGTTATGCTGATGATACTCAACTAAACTGTATATCTCAGCGAGACCAGATGAAACTTCTAAATTAGCTAACAGAGTGTGTTAAAGATTGGATGACCAATAATTTTCTCCTATTAAATTCGGATAAGACAGAGATATTACTTATTGGACCAAAAAAAAAAAAAAACAGTACACAGAATCTAGTAGACTACAGTTTGCAACTAGACGGATGTACTGTTACTTCCTCTACAGTCAATAATCTGGGTGTTATATTAGACAGCAACTTGTGTTTTGAAATCCATATTTCCCATGTTACAAAAACGGCATTCTTCCATTTTAGAAACATTGCCAAACTATGAAACACGTTACCTGTTTCTGATGCAGTAAAGCTAGTTCATGCATCCATGACCTCTAGACTGGACTATTGTAATGCACTTTTAGGTGGTTGTCCTGCATCTTCAATAAACAAGCTACAGGTAGTCAAAAATGCAATGGGCTAGAGTCCTTACCAGGTCAAGAAAATATGATCATATTACCGCAATTTTACAGTATCTGCACTGGCTATCTAATAAGTTCCGTATCAGTAACAAAATATTATTACTTACCTATAAGGCCCTAAATGGTTTAGCTCCTGCGTACCTAACTAGCCTTCTACCATGCTACAATCCATCATGCTCCCTAAGGTCACAAAACGCCGGAATTTTGGTAGTTCCTAGGATAGCAAAGTCCACTAAAGGAGATTTCTTGTCCACTTTTTCTCATTTGCTTCCCAAACTCTGGAATAGCCTTCCTAATTAATTTTAATTGGTTGGAACAGCAGCTCCGCTAATTATGTCTCTATTGTTTCTCTTTTTTGCCACAGGATTTACATCCTGTGTTAACTAGGATTTATACAAGCTCCAGTCTGGATCCAGAACACCTGAGAAGAGACCCCTCAAAGGACCTCAGATGATGCTAACTCTGAAACAACATACAGAACTACCAAATATTGCTACAGGTGTAATTGGATCATATGATAATTGCTGTTAATAGTGTTCATCGTCTGGTTGACTACGTCTTGTATTAATTTTTTCTGAATATTTCTGGCATATGCACATAAACTGACAGTCACCACTGATAAGCAACTTCAAAATTTTGTAGAAACTTAATTTTCTGTTGCTTTGCAATGATTTGTATCGTAAAAAGCGCTATACAAATAAAACATGAATTGAATTGAATGAATTTAGATATTTAAAAAATATTTTAAATATCTAGTGGATTTACATTTACCCCAGACTTCTGTCACTGACACTTCAGCCATTCATGCTTCGTCACATGGAATTTACAGCACAGGTTTGATTGGTTTGTATCCAGTGCTCATAACCAAAAATGGCAACATTTTGCTTTGGGATTTCTCCAGCATTATAGACCTCCATGGTTTTAAAGGCTCCATGAGTCTGATTCTGAATACAATACTTACAAGTTTCTTTTGGTAAGAAAATGTCAGCTCTAAAAAATATAAATGGTAATTTATTACAAGTTTTAGGCGGAACTAGACTTGGCCGACTCTAATGTGATGGTGGCTATACACACAGTAGCCATTGGAACCAAATGAGCTCTGCAGACAATTCATGTTTAAAGCATATAAAGTTTAGAGACTTCCCACACTCTACAATCAATGGAATAGTTTACCCAAAATGAAAATACTGTTTTTATTTACTCATCCTTATGTCCAAAGCCAAAACCATTTCTTTCATGTAACCCAAGGATTTTTTTTAAAGAATAGCCACTCCTGACCACTCAAGTATAATGAAAGCAAATGAGGACTGGGACTGGCAGAAGTCAAAAGGCACCATAAAAGTAAAATGAAAGAATCATAAAAGTAGCCCAAACAAATTGTGTACTAAACTCCAAGTTTTCTGAAGTCATTCAATAGCTTTGACTAAAAGTCATTACTTTCAAATAATTTTTCTCTTCAGTAGGCTCACTTCCCACACTGTTGCTTCTGAACATGAACATGTTCAGACTGAACATTCTTCCCACATTAAGTGAACAAATAATTCAGACAGATTTTGTGAACTAGATCAACCAATTATATATGTTCCATGCAAGAAAGTCTGGACAACATGAGGGTGAGAGAATTTTCGTTTTGGGGTGAACTATCCCTTTAAACTCCATGGTACTTTTCCACTAGTAGACAGGAGAAACAGAAAAATAGAAGCAAAGAAAACAGAGACTTTTGCAAGGGAGGAGAGAGCTATCTCTGGCTGAGGAAAAGAGAAGAGAAAAGGAAAGGAGAGACAGACAGCAGAGGAACAACACTCCCAAGGTAGGCCTGATTGGCAGCGTCACTCCTCATCATTCAACACATGGGAACTTCATACTTCCCAAATCCTTCAGCAGATGGAGTGGCCAGTCTGTTTAAACACCTGATATGAAGCCATCCGTCATGCTGTAATGCGCCAGTTGGGTCTGCAGCTGGGCCCCCGATTCGGTGCGGCACAACTTTGGCGAGCTTGAAAAGCAGCCTGAGTGCACCCGTGATGGACTAGAGCCAGGCTTGCTGCACCACACCACGCTCTCCCCTGATAGCATTGACAGCCCTCCACTGGACCACGGAACAGGTGGATGCAAGAGAGAGAAAGACGGTGTGACTTCATGTGTAGTGGAGTGGGGGCAAGGTTAAGGTAGAGTGGAGGACAAAAAATGCACACAGCTTCCTGTGTTGAATACCAATGGTTTGAGAGCCCCAAGAGCTGTACACCAACCCCAGACAAATAAATAACCATTACTATCCTTTTGACAAGCACAGAAAAGGTGCAGTTTATTTCAGCAAAATAAACCAGGCGCAGATGCTCGGCCTTGAAACCCATAGTTAGCTACCAACTGAGGCAGAATTTTAAGGCAACATATGTAAAAGCTGTTCCAAAAGGTAGTAAACTTAATTATGATGCCTACTAAGATACCTAATTTTACCTATATTCTAAAGCAACATCACAGTCACACCATTCATAAACTCACCAAGCTGCATTTAATTGATCAAACATACATAATATCATTTTAAAATGTCGTTTATTCCTGTGACATCAAAGCTGTATTTTCAGCATCAATACTCCAATCGTCAGTGTCACATGATCCTTCAGAAATCAAACTATGCTGATTTGCTGCCCAATAAAGATTTCTCATTATTATCAATGGGGGGGGAGGGGTGGGGGTACAAATAAATAAGAAATACTGTTTAATATTTTAATATTGCATTTATTTTTTGAAGATTCTTTTATGAATAGAACATTCAAAAGAATGTTCTATTAACATTTTTTTAAACAGTTCTTTTAAATAGAAATCTATTGTAACATTATTTCAGTATTTATTATGACTTTTGATCAAATGCATCATTTCTGAATAAAAGTATTTATTTCTTTAAAAAAAACTGTACTGACTGAACTTTTGTACAGTAGTGTATTTTTCACAAAGCTGGCAATAAATTGTGACATAGTATATGAAAGTGCAAAATGACTTATATTTCATTCATACATTTTTATGTTTAGTAAAGTATCGCACGATTAGTTTAGCTTAACAACATTCTACTTTAAAATTCTATTGAAATGCATTGTAAAAATCAAACCTGGAATGTTCCCATTTTCTCACCTAAGATATTCCATGACATTTAGGATACTCCCTCAGAAGGCAGCTGACTATATAGGAAGTGAGTCAGCTTTCTAGGTTTTTGGAACAGAGCTAGAAGAGTCTATTTTTCTGTATCTATCTTTCTCTCTGACAGACTGCAGTGTATGCTCACACACAGTGGATCTCTCATTAGCCGGAGCTTTGCTGCAGGCTCTGTGCACAGAAGCCTTGAGCCTGAGGACTAATTTGTCAACAAAAACAATTAGGGGAATGATCCGTTACACTGGTTTTAATGAGTCCTGTCAGATCACAGCACTGAAAGTGACAATGGAAAGGTCATCACAGCACCACTCGGATACCCAGCCACCCGCAACCACCCAGCCGTATCAGACTGGGCTGAATGAGCCGCTTATGAAATCCGTAATTGTTCAATACTTAAACACAGCATGAACACGCATGTCTAAGTGTTCATAAGGACACCATTTCAGCAATGGATTCTGCTAATAAAAAGAGTCTACGCCACTATCTGCAGTTTGTCATCACTGTGTAATCACAAACATTTTATGTGAGAGCTTTGTTTATTTCTATGACCTTGGCGAGGTCTTAGTTGATATCTAATAGAGACAGTGGTTGCTGTAGCTATGGTAACCATGACTTCCATTTGTGAAGGATTCTAACTTGTTTGATTTGAATGGGAATGTCTTTACCCAGTTAAACTAGGCATTGCTTCGAGTCTGAGAGCAGCAATGTCTACAAATCAAATGAGTGTCTTAACTACAATTAGTAACTATCGTTAATTAAAAACTCCAGTTAAAAGCATGTGTATGCCTACATGCACAGCAACCTTTTTAGTTAATGTGAATTGCTTCGAATAATGGCATATTTGGTCTGCTTCTCTGAACACAACATCATTAGGATTTTAATCTATTACTATTACTAGGAATCTCGTCTAACATCAAAGTACCAACTGAAGTTGATCAATAGTTTATTAATTACAGCAGCGGGCAAATTGGGTTCAGCCTACGTACAGTAATTGTACAGATACCCTGTTTTTATTATTGTTATTTTTCATTTTAACATTTAAAGCGAGGACACTTTCCATGGCTGCATATTCCTCCCTGTCCTTGTTCTTCCATTATCTGATGTCAGGCTTTAATTGTGTAGCAAAGAGCTTTTTTCACGGATCATTGCTTAACCTTTACAAATGCTTCATCTCCACCTCATCACAGACCTTTGTTGTCTGTATGCTGTCTGGTGGAGAAAATGGCTCACATTTGTGGACTCTCTAATTCAGCCCCACCCCCAATATGTAGGAAATGCATTTGAAAGCAGGAGAGCACAGATGGACTGCAGGTAAGATACTGTAGTTTATAGTATGATGGTCAACAAAATGCTTCTAAAAAGCACATGATGGCTATGTTCAGAAAAATGTTGTACTTTACAACTGTGGAAGTATGTAGTGTATATGGATTTTTTTTTAAATGGAAATTGTATGCTTTAGCATGGAATACTGTATTGCAAAATCCAATGCATTCAAACTGACAGTCAATTTCCAACGTGATGGTTGAAACAGAAATAATATCAGTTGTGAACTGTAACATCTTTTTGACTTATACTAACAAATTTGTTCAGACAGCCAAACGTTAAGACATTTTTAATAAAATTTGATAAAAATGCTAAATTTTATTACAAAAACAGTAATTGGATCGGGGTTATTTTAGTTAACTAAATCTAAAATCATTCAGAAAATTTATTTTTACTTTAAATAAACCTTAGCTGAAAATAAATAAATAAAAATAATGTTGGCCAGGCTTAATTTTATTTATTTTAACACAACATAATTACTAAAACTTTAACAAAAATTTGAATGAAAACTGGAAATGAAAACAAAGTTGTAAAATATGAATAATAGTATGTCAAAAATACTAAAATAACGCTGAACTGGATGCTACGTACTGAATTAACCAAACATCATATACGAGTAGTTATCTGGAATTGTTATCTTAAAGATTATTTAACCCATAAAAATTATAAATTAATGTAAATACTTTAAATCAAATATTAAATGATATTTTTGTCACGCAACGACACACGCACACACACAGACACACACGCACACACACACACACATATATATATATATATATATATATATATATATATATATATATATATATATATAATGTATTATTTTGCAGTAATGCCTACTCTTTCCCTTACCAATTTTAATAACAGTAGGCAGCATACAGTGTACAATTTGCACAGTGTACATTTAAATCTGAACATACGGAACTGAAACCACCTCCCTGCATCACAACATATTATAAATATACCGTAATTTGAATGCTGTAGCTTGAGTGTGACTACGAGTAGTTTTATGAATACAGTATATAAAGCTCAAGTTTGCTTTAAAAATCAAACAGCATTCCTCCAAATAAAAACAATTGGAAAAAAATGTAAAAAGATTCAAGACAGACAATAGCCAGAGATGGAGCGATAAGATTACTGGTAGAAGAAAGATTACTGGTAGTGTGGTGTGCTCAGGTTGTGTCAGTGCGATGGTATTGTAATTAAGGCATGGCTGATTTGTCTGACCAGGCATGTGAGCAGAGTGACTGTAGCTGTCAAAGACAGCCTGAGCAATTTCTGGAGGTGCAGCCGCCTATGAAAGGAAATGTCATCAGAATCGGTGATAAGCCATTACGTTAGAAGGGTGAAAATAGTTTGAAGGTTATAATGCACTCTGTAATTAAATGAATATAAATGCCAAGTGTCTGTGCCACTTTGACAGAGTCATTTTTACCAAGAGATTATTAGCTTATTGTCCAATCAATGAGGGGAAGGCAGAAAAGACTGAAAAAAAAAAAAGAACTCATTACACCATAAAGTGCGTCTGGTTTGAACGAGGCCTTTTGGGTTTGTCAAGGGCCAAGCTTAAGATGCTGCTGCAAACACTTACATCTGGCCATACGCATGCTGCCACACATGGAGAGTGTGAAACAATGAAGGCAAACATTGCTGCAAAGGATGAATGAACTGATAGAGAAGCATTCAGCCTCTTATCAGATAGCTTTTATTCTCTGGTGGTTCAGGCTGTTTTATGCAGTGAGAGCTGTATAGTAGAGAGAGGAGAGAGCATCTACAAAGAGCTCAATTTGTGAGTGCGGTCAGTATCCAAAGCACAACACTTAGTCTCATCATCATGCTTCTCCAGCTTGATGTTATTAGATTCTGACAAGGACAAAACACAAAAAAGGAAAGTGGGAGCATAGAGAGAGGAAAGAGAGATTGTATTAATGTGAACAGTACTCACAGTTGGACAATGCCACCCCCCTAGTGAGATAATTTTCTCTCAAAATTGCAATCAAAGCTGCTGTAACACTTCAGCAAAAATATTAACTCAACGGCTCCAAGGGGGGAACTTTTTATCCCTCTGGTTTTTGCCAACCCATCCTTTCTTTTATTCTGTCATGCAAAGTGCCCTGTCAATATCCTCAACATTAACGTTTAATCATAAATTTGAAAGATGCTGAACAGAGGGCATTTTTCATTTTATACTGAATAAAGAAAAGCTGTAAATTTATGGGAAAAAAACTTTCACATTTTGTATCAGTTATTATGAAAATAACTTAACCTTCGTCTAGACTTTTTAGGATCTGTGAGGTTCATAACAAAAAGTGTTTTCTATCTCACCAGAGCAATGTGTTGCACAGATGTCTATTTCATAGCTCATGAGACTTGCTGGAGATCTCACTTACGCTTTGTTTACCTTTTCTGCTAAAGGACTGAGAGATTCAAACAGTCAGAAAAACACAGTTGTCGACACACATAAAAGGTATAAAAATATGTGAAAGATCATTTCTTTTCAGAATAGTCTAAGAAGCATTTGACCACGGACCATGGACCTGTGACAACAACATCTCTCTGCTGAACGAGCTGAACACCTTCTTCACTCGCTTTGAGCAACAAAACAGCACCACTGCACAGAAGACTCCACCTCCTCCCGGCGACCAGGTGATGACGCTGACCCCAGACAGCGCGAGGAGATCCTTCAGCAGGATCAATGCCCGCAAAGCTCCGGGTCCTGACAACATCCCTGGGCGTGTACTGAGAGACTGTGCAGCAGAACTCACTGATGTCTTCACAGACATTTTCAACATATCACTGAGTCAGGCTGTTGTTCCCACATGCTTTAAAACCACTACCATCATCCCTGTCCCAAAGAAGCCATCTCCATCCTGCTTCAATGACTACCGTCCTGTTGCACTTACCCCCATCCTCCTGAAGTGCTTTGAACGGCTAGTCATGCACCACATCAAGTCTGCCCTCCCCCCTCCCTGGACCCCTTCCAGTTTGCATATCGGTCCAACCGGTCGACCGATGATGCCATTGCCACTGCCGTCCACTCAGCACTCACACATCTGGACAAAAAGGACTCATATGTCAGAATGCTGTTCATAGACTTCAGTTCAGCATTCAACACAATCATCCCTCAACAAGTCATCTACAAACTGATTCAGCTGGGGCTCAACACTTCGCTGTGCAACTGGCTGTTGGACTTTCTGACTGGAAGACCTCAGGCAGTACGGGTCGGCAGCAACACATCCAGCACCATCACACTGAACACTGGGCCCCCCCAAGGATGTGTGCTGAGCCCCCCCCCTCTTCACTCTGCTGACCCATGACTGCACACCGTCACACAACTCCAACCTCTTTATTAAGTTTGCAGATGACACGTCTGTGGTGGGTCTCATTAGCAACAAAGATGAGACAAACTACAGGAGTGAGGTGAGCCACCTGGCCAAGTGATGCTGTTACAACAATCTGTCTCTGAACGTGGAGAAGACAAAGGAGATTGTTGTAGACTTCAGGAGAGAACACACTCAGCACGTTCCTCTGACCATCAACGGTGCGACTGTGGAGAGAGTGAACAGCACCAAGTTCCTGGGTGTGCACATCACAGAGGACCTCTTCTGGACTGAAAACACCTCAGCACTGGCCAAGAAATCACAACAGCGTCTCTATTTCCTCCGCAAACTGAGGAGAGCCAGAGCCCCACCCCCATCATGTACACCTTCTACAGAGGCACCATCGAGAGCATCCTGTCGAGCTGCATCACTGTGTGGTATGGCGCCTGCAACGCGTCCTGCCGAAAGACTCTGCAACGCATAGTGAGAGCAGCCAAGAAGATCATTGGTGTCTCTCTCCCCTCCCTCCAGGACATTTATGGAACACGTCTCACCCGCAAAGCCCTCTGCATCACAGGTGATCCCACCCACCCATCACACAGCTTCTTCAGCCTGCTACCATCAGGGAGGAGACTGCGGAGTCTCCAGGCCAGGACCAGCAGACTGAAGGACAGCTTCATCCACCAGGCTGTCAGGAAGCTGAACTCCCTCCCGAACCTGCCCCCCCCCCCCTTCTTCCCCAGGCACCACTGAACTATGAACCCCCCCCCCCCCCCAAACACACTAATTATTATATGATGGCATGCACTAGTCACTTGTGCAGCATTGGTCTGCTCACTACCTCATTCGGCATGGAATTGACGTCATTCCACTACCTCATCAGTCAGTTAAATAAAATAACTGCTATGGTCACTTGTCACTTTAATCAGACTTAATAATATATTTTTTTTCATAAGTGATTTTTTTGCACTAAAAAATCTTTTAACTGCACTGTTGTTCACTTCATTGATTTGCACTATATCTGTCATTTGCCTTGCCCTGCTTTATTTAACTTTATTTTTAATTTTATTATATGTCTTTTTTTATATCATTCCCTTGTATACATTGTATAGTTGTATCTACATTTTATATTTGATCTAGTTTTGTTTTGGCTTTAATGTTAATGTTAACTGTATGCACCAGGGTCTGAGAGTAATGCAATTTCAATTCTCTGTATGTATGTACGGTACATGTGGAAATTGACAATAAAGCAGACTTGAACTTGAACTTGAACTTTAGTGTCTAGACAAATCTGACTGTGGGACATTTCTGAGATTTTGCTCCCCATTTAATCTTCACTAAATAACAAAGATTTTTTAACTTTGAAATGGTGATCACAGTACACTTTTCATTCCATTTACTTCCATTTTTTATGCTTGTGAATGTGGGTGACCGAAAACACAAGCTCTCGGTTAGAAGTCTTTCATTCAGTCTGCATTCCAAAGTTCAAGTCTGGTGAACTTTGACCTGCAAAATGTATATCATGTGAAGTCATGTAACCAATAGAAGATGCATGAACATTTAAACTAAATTAAATTATAAGAAAACAAACTGCAGGTCTCTAACATTGCAGAAATGTGTTGTGGAATTATTGTTATCTGCTACACACACACACACACACACACACACACACACACACACACACACACATATATATATATATATATATATATATATATATATATATATATATTTTTTTTAAGTGCACATCAGTGCATGACATCAAACCTTGTCTGCTACAGTGTCCACAGAATCTTTATGTAAACAATGGTCAAAGATTAGCCAAACCAAAATATGTTTACATAGAAAAACATTTAACTGAAAAAAACAATTAATAGAAAAATAGTCAGAGATGCCCATCTAGCATGTTTAAATAAAAAAAGGCTAAATAAAACAATGCCAAGGAATTGTAAACTACATTTCAAAACCCTAAGTGGTTGGTTATTCACACAGAATGTTTGCTTGTGTTGAACAATGTATCAAGACGTGTTTTATAACAGTTGAACTTCAGTGCCGTGTTTTTAGAACTCAGTAAAATATGTCCGTCTAGTGCATGTTTACATACATACAATGAAACAGTAGCACAGTAAAATGCATTCTGTGTGAACATCCCCTTAGACCTGCAGTGAAGCTGGTGCTATTTTTTCTCTTACAGCAAACTAACCCTAACCCTAACCCTAACCCTAACCCAAGATCTCCATAACGTGACACGCTTGTCTGGCTGTCTCTTCTGCAGTGGCACAAGTTTGACACCAGGACTATTCTGTCACAAGAAGTCCTCAGACCCTGACTTTGTATCAACTCATCAATTGTCATAATTACTTGAATGTGGGGGACGTCTAGGAAAGGTCTAATCAATCTGATTTAATTAAGTGCAGTCAGACAGTTGATATGAGCAGAATGGAAGTAATGAGCACATTTAAATCTGCATATTTGAGCTTGACTAACAACGCCAATTCAAGGCACTTACAGCACCATTCTTTTGTCCCCAGATGAAAAAGAATAGAAAAAAGATAGCTAAAAAAGTGTCTCTCACTTGGCATAAAGTGAAATTAGTGCACTTTGCTCTCAAGATGTATTACGACAAAGTTTTCAGTTTGATTCTTTTCGAAGGATATAAAGAAATGGTGTTGTCTTACATGTAATGTGCTATTATCTACAACTGAACTGAACTCTCCTGTTTTTTCAAGGGCACATGGAGGGCAGGCAAATTTGGAGTGTTAGAGCTGGAAATGGTGCAGGGAAAGCTTTGGTTTCTAGTGAAGCTAGGGAGGGGTGTAGACAACATGACAAACCAGAAGAGACAGAGGATCATTGGGTTTCCCTCGGGCCAAGCACAGGCACTCATGGAGAAAGGAAATGCTCACTAGCTCCTGAAAGAGAAAACAAGGTGACTGGTACAAAACTGTCCTGTGCATGACAGCCCTTCATAGCAGCAACCAACACTCTGTCATGGGCTTTAGCAAAGGGTGACATTCAAGGGGCAGTAGAGCTGATACACAGGCCTGTCTGTGCACCTGACAACACCAGAAGGACATCAACTTCAATATATTCATGTGCTACCATTTGATCAGTAATACAAATACAAAGCTACTGTACATATGTTGATGCTAACCAAAACAGCGTGCAGCCTATTAACAACGGAGGTGGGGACAGTGAAATTAAAGGAATAGTAAACCCTCAGGTCACCCAATATATGAAATAATATATATCTTCACTGGAACAAATTTGGGAAATTTGAGTGATGGCACAGTGAATGGGTGCTGTCAGAAATGACAGTCCAGACGACTGATAAAAACATCACAATAACCCACAAGTAATCCACATGACTCCGGTCCATCAATAAACATCGTGTGAAGTAAAAAGCTGTATGTTTCCGTTGAGAAACAACTCCATCATTGAGGCATTTAACTTTAAACCGTCACATAAAAGTTGCTTTGCAATGATTTGTATCGTCAAAACATACAAATAAACTTGAAATGAATTGAAACTTGAATCACTTCTAGCCAAAATACCAGCTTTAATCCATAATAATGCTTCCTCTAGTGAAAAAGTCCATCTTTCGTTGTCCTCTCACATCAAAATCAACCAACATATTTGTTTACATCTGTTTTGGACCGTTTTGCTTGTAAACAGTGTTTGATCTTTGCATTTTTTTCTCTGCTGATTTAGACAAAATTTACTTTTATTTTATTCAGAAGTTAAAAATGTCTTAACAGTGAATTTGTTTCTTACAAACATACAGCTGTTGTCTTTACAATATGTTTACTGATTGAGTAGAGTCATGTGGATTACTGTGATGTTTTTATAACCTCTTGTTCTGATTCCACCCATTCACTGCAGAAGATCCACTGGTGAGCAAGTGATTTAACGCAAATTTCCCCAAATCTGTTCGGATGAAGAAACAAACTCATCTACATCATGGATATCCTGATGGTAAATGTGTGTAAAATAATAAGACAATGTGTCTCTTGCAAAATCCCTTTGTAGCAAAATTAAATCTTGCTCATTACTGCTACTGGGTTTTGCATCTAATGAGTCTTCATGATGTATATTGGAGTTTGGTAATGGGTTTTAGCAGATAGCAGGCGTTTCTTAACATTAGCACCCTGTCAGGATTAGAAGAGACTTTTATTAAGGTTGCATTTGCCTTTTGTCTTGTCTCAGCCATGTGTTTACGTGTCAACCAGAATTTCATAAGCCAGATTTAGTTTTGTATATGTATCTAAAATTATGATACATTTTGTATATGTATCATAATGCTTAACTTCGACAAACCAGAGACAATTGATGCAGATGATTTTCATTTCATGTAGTTGTGTGGTGGGGCTTAATAAATACTATGCTAACAGTTGGATAGTATGAGTTTTTTAATAGTCTATGCTGATATCGAGAGAGAATGCTGACCAAAATAATACTGTGTGTCTATTTTGATTAAAGCAAAAATTTTAGTTCAAAAACAGAAGATCTTCACTATCTATATTTAATGCTGTCGGTAGCACGGTTGTGCACTATTCGTAATTGATTAATCCATTTTAATTTTAATCGGGGCAAACAGAAAATAATAAATAAAATAAGTTATAATTTAAGTATAATTAAAATAACTGTAACTCAAGCAATGAAATCCTAAAAAAAAAGAAAGACAAAGAAGTCCTGACAAATGTGTGTTGACCTGACTGCATTAATTAACAGAACACTTTATATTCCCAGAATGCCACTAGGCAGAATGATTACCTTAGTCAAGCAGGCAATGATATCATTCTATCCCTATAAAAAAAAACCAGACCTCTTTCTTTCCAACTGTCCCCATCTGTGTTCTATTTATTTGAGATTGAGTAGTCTGATGAGGTTTATGGCGTGCTCATTAAATGGAGCAAACATGAGATAATGTAACATATCGCGCCAAATATGTATCTCTCAGCCAGGACAGTTCTGTAGGAAACTGCAGTCTTACACATGGACAGTGTTGATAGTATGAGGTGTCTGTATCTCAGTATAATGGTTCAGCCAACCCACCTGCTCTGTACACATACAAAAACACACATACTGTACTGTACATAAATAGAAGCATTCTCCAATAGAAAAACTGTACAAACGATTGGATATGTTAATCTGAAAAGCACCGAAAAGACTATTGGAATAAGAGTCAGATTTAAGAGAGATTTCATCTTGTTTCTGGTCGCCAAGGAGTTGGGTCTTACTGAGGATGACAAGTGCAGAGTTGATCAGGCGGTACAGGGTAAAAGTGTGATGTATTGATTGTGTCTGACAGTTTTTGCGGTTTCTTTCCATTAATACTAGTATCCGTAAGGATACAATAAATTCCAGATTTACTGTATATAAAAAGCTGAACACAATTAATAAAGGCAACAATCTTAAAATGACATGCTTGCTTATTTCCAAGAGACTTGGAAACCGAGACAGCAACATAGTGTTGGCCCAGATCCGTCCCACATCTGGCCCGCATGAAATCCATGTGGGCCAGATGTGGGCCAGACCTGGGCCGAAACTGCTTGCTGTCTGGGAATGGACAGCGAAATCTGATTGATTACTTTTCCAAAATTGACTGTAAATTACTTTCCTATACCAAAATCATAAAATATCCAATAACCAAAAGAGCATGTTTCCTCCACCACAGGTGCTCTCATTGGCTGTCTCCTTCCTTCCCAAACCAGCCTAAGATGGATATGAGGTGATTACCCCCAAAGTCTTGCTGGAGAGGCCCAGCTATGTGTGCTTTTTATTAAAATAAGTACCATGTAACCTCCCTGCATTCAATCAAGAGATGTGTTATTGGTCCCCGGTGAGAAGAACGCAGGGGTCAAAGGTTCCTGGAGATGAATTGTGCTTTGTTGAGCTCATTCTGGGGAGACACCAGCTGACAGCTGACACAAATCTGACAACACACACACATACACACACACACACACACACACACCAGGCAGTCTGTCAGCATAAGGTCAACACTCCAAGGCAAATGTTGTCCAATCAGTTCTCATTGGAAGCAGAGGCGTCATGCCCATTCAAACTAAGGGGGCACAAGTTGCAAAATGCATTTACTTTCACATATTTGAGAATCGAGACATATATTGTTAACACGTTTGGGAATATTTTGAATAAATGGGAAAACATAAGTGAAGTGACCTGACATTCAGCCAAGAATGGTGACCCATATTCAGAATTCGTGCTCTGCATTTAACCCATACAAAGTGCACACACACAGCAGTGAACACACACACCGTGAACACACACCCGGAGCAGTTGGGGGTTCAGTGCCTTGCTCAAGGGCACTTAAGTCATGGTATTGCCAGCGATTGCCGAGATTCAAACCCACAACCCTAGGGTTAAGAGTCAAACTCTCTAAACACTTGGCCATGACTTCCCCCTGTATGAATAAGCATATATCATGTACACCTATATGACTGTTGTGTGTCACATGACAAGCATGACAAGCACCACCAATAAACATTACCTCCAACAGCCACCTCAAAAAACATGAGTGCACGACGCCCCTGATTGGACGTGAGAGGATGAATAGAACAGTAATGAGGGAAAAGAATTGTGTGGAAGGTTAATTTCTCTCTCTCTCTCTCTCTTAGTGTTTTCTGGACTGGAGATTCCAGGCCTGTTTATGGTGGATACATTAATCAAAACATCCCCTTATTTTTAAATATCCTTTCCAATATAAATTTGAGCTAACAGGGCTGATTGGTTCTTATATTAGCATTTGCCATCGTGAATTTTAAAAAGGGTTTATTTTTTTGATAATGTATGGCTAAAAAGGCTAAAAATCTGATTTTTCTTTTGAAACCCTGTACTACATTTTATCACTTGGCATATTTTACATGCCATATCAAAGCCATTGTCAAACTTAAACGATGACATTTTCATGAAAATCCCCAAATGTTTTGGTAATCAACTTTCAAGCAAATGCAAAAGCTTATTTAAAATAAATCAAAATAAAATAAACTAATAAAACAGAGAGACAAACACCTATCATTGATCTCTATTCTGTGGTGTTAAAAAGGAAACCCTCTGTTATTGTGGGAGACTCTTCTCATCCCCTGTATAGTTCTTTCCAGTTACTTCCCTCTGGCAGATGGCATAAACTGCCTTTAGTGAAAAGGGCCAAGTATAAATAGTCCTTTATCCCAACTGCGATTAGCATTTTAAATAGGCTATTAAAATTATTATAATTTTTTTATGCACTATTATACTTGTGAACTGATGTATGTATTGTAAAGTGTTGTTGTAATGATTATTTGCATTGGCCGTTTACTGAGCCTTTTGCCTAAAGACAATTTTCCACCCCATTTGGGATAGACAATAAATATTTTGAAATTGAAAATTGAAATATGGACTGATACAATATTTAGACACAAAACACACAAAAAAACAGAAATGTAAACTGGTTGCCGTGGAACAGCCACTGATTTTTATTCCGTTTTGTTTCATTACTAAAATATGAAACCTAATATGAAAAAAATATGAAAAAAAATATGAAAAAAATATGAAAAATAACACTTTTTTAAAATTAATTTTTATTATCATTTTATTTGTTTATTTATTTTAGGGAGCTATAATGAATATTTAAACAAAATGTATAATCTGACCCTATTATGCAAACTTTAGGTATTAATATGCACTTTTAAAGTACCAATAAGTAACTTTACGCTACTAATATATATCATTTAGGAGTAAATAAGATATTAAGATATACCTTTTAGCTTTTGTACCTTAACTTACTGCCTCAGTGACAGTGAGGAGAAAATGTTTTAACTCTGTATGCGGTAAGAGGTTATCATCTTCTAAGTAAATAAAGGAGCACACATTAACTCTCATCCCTGTGATTCCTGGAAGTGGCTTAAATGTGGTGAGCAGGAACTGTTTTTAAGAGAGACTGACAACTCTTTATTAGACACAGTGCAGTGCTATTATCATTTACTAAATAAATTATTCAGAGTGTTTGTGAGGGTTTGTGACTGTGTTTCTGAGGTCCTGAGATTAGCTTTTTCTTGGCCTCTAAGCAAGCACATCTGCAGTCAAGGCTTCACATCTGGTTCTCACATTTCCCCCTTGCACTGCTGAGAGGGAGCAAAGAGTAAAAGAAGAGCGACAGAAATAACCAATCATTACACTTCAACAGAGGGGCAAATTCAGATGTGTAACTTTTGTATGCAATCGTATTCAAAAAGCAACCACAATTTAGTTTAACCCTGGATTTATCTGAATTTACTTTTGGTTTTGTTTTTAGTAAAGTTAATAGGCTAACCTGATTTAAACATGTTAAACAAGTCTTGTGTTACTGCATGTTTAATGCATGTGGGTTGCAAAGGTTTATGATAAGATTTTTTATACCTTAAAAACGCTAAAATAAATAATAATTTTCACTTAATTTTGGAATTAGTTTTTTGCCAATTATGCTTTTTTTATTATAAAAATTTTGTTTTCCTTTTGTCGAATTGTGCACTAACAATAATGCTGATTAAACCAGTCCATATCACAATTAAAAAGTCACTGCCATTCTTTCCAGCACAAACATGTCTCATTTCTATGTAAATGAGGCACTATTTGCCTGTCGCAATTAATTTTGTGCTATTATTGCCCACGGAAAGCAGGCTGTAAACAGACGTCCTTATTTTCTACAGATCATATCTATCATTCTATAAGTTATATTCCCGTTCAGTGTAGACAAGCGCACCTTTGGCAATTTTCGGACAGAGAACTGAACCACAAGACCGGGAATTGGGGTAAGTTTGCACCTGTTTTGCACAATTGTTTTGAATAAACTTCAAACAGCACTTTCAGAGAGTGTAATTCATTCTTAGTGAATTCCCCCTTAGTACGTCTTTCTCTGTTCCCACACCTCCCCCATTTTCTTCACTCTCCTCATTTTGTGTGTGTGTGTGTGTGTGTGTCAACTCCCCATCTCACCTGGAATCAACATCAGTACTTTTTGTCATTACTTTGGCAAATGTCCCTCAGTTATGATTTATCAATTGAGAAGTAAAGCATCTTCATGTGGCTTGGCTGTATAGCCAGGGAAAGCTTCCAGCTCCTATTCCACTCCTTACCCTCACAGCAGATGTTTTGAACTCCTCTATGCGAGGCCCAGCCTGGATTCCTTGCTCCCTTCCAAGTTGCGCTGACCCTAGCGACCCTGTAATTGGTGGAATAATTTGCCCTGGTTTACATAAACACTCCCTGAAAGACCGATTCTGTGGAGCTCTCCCAGAGGCTGAGCTGCATCATGGATATGTGCAGTGGGAGAGTGAACGAGACTTCAGGCCTCCAGTGACAGACCAATACTCAGACTGATGCAATAACAACTGAGTCCATCAGCACACATGGTGTAATGGTCTTCAAGGAACATTACCAATGAAGTGAAAAGAGCCTCTTTTTTTATTGAGAATTGAGTTTCAACTGTTATGAAACTGGAAGGTTTTGTATGCACTGATCGACTGGAGACACAACAGGCACCCGAAAGACTTGTGCTTGATGGCTAACAAGGTTAAAGACTAATGTTAAACTGAAGCACAGCTAGCATGTGTAAAATTTCTTTCTTCTTACAAAGATCCCATGATGAATACCATTTTTTATTGCTGCTGTTGATATATTTCGTATTGAGACATTTCTTGTGCTAATAGTCTCTCGTTGGTGCCCAAGCTTTAAAACCAAGATAATTGGTATTCACTATTGCTAGCCATTGTTAGCCAGCCAGTATAACCAACATTTTCATTATATAGCTTATTTTATTGGACATGGCTACAAGTCTAAGTCAATCTTTTCAGTCCCTAATCTTTTTGAGATCAAGTGTACATTTTATATGTGTACATATACATAACTTTTTTAGAAGTATATTTGCATATAAGTAGTCTTAAAGTTAACAGACAAACAGTAAAAGCTGTAAAACCCCTATTCAAGTGCTTCTTTCTTCATGTGTAAGTACTGCACATTGCCATTTATAACCCAGAGGATGATACAGTACTTGTGTGGTTCAAAATGTCACACGCCTTTTATCCTTCAAGAATGAACAACTCCAAAGTGTGCTTTGCTGTCCCAGCAACAATTATTAGCAACCGTTTGTGTGTGAATTGGCCATGTTGGATCTTTCGAACGTGTTAACGTTTTAATCAATCTGATTCCATATTAGTTTTGACAAATTTCAGCAAATGGACATAAGCGTCTGTGAGGCGTACAGGCACGGCCGTACAGGGATAGAATGGTTTCCATATGTAGACACGGGTCCACGCCAGCACCTTCCCTAATTGCAGCATTTACATGTAAGAAAAAAGCCTGGCAGGTTGAATGTAATGACAGAAACATGGAAATTATTAAACTCTGGAAAAATAGAAATGGTCTCATATAATAGACATTTTTATTCCCAGTGATAACTGAGTAACACGCACGCAACACGCACTCTTATTTCTTCTGTATGTTTATATATGCATACATACAAACAGTATATACAGTACATACAAGCATCTGTGCAATTATTTGTACATGCAGCTGTGAGTTAATCTAATACCGTCAAGATAAAAAATTGATGACAAGACCACTCTCACTTCTCTATTACCTTTTTCTTGATTACTCTTTTCTTTTTACCGTTATACGGTCCAACCAGCCAGTTCATCAAATATTAAAGAACAGCAGTGTCTATTAATGCTGCCAGGGCAACTGAAATATGTGTGATGGATTTTTACTGCTGTAGTGCAGAATGTCTTTCTCAATGGCCCCCTGGGATCCCCATCCAGCTGTTTAATCCATAGCTCCATCACAAGCGTGTGAGGATGGGGTCGACCTCCACCAAATGTCTTCATTTCTCCCCATACCTTCCTCCCCCTTGGGATAATTGCTAACGAGGCCCTTTCGGTAATAACGTTGAAAGACTCAATAGGAGCAGAAACTTTTACAGGAAGGTCAGGGCCGATGTTACCATGTTAGGACGCTGAGTGATTGATAGAGGTGTGTTTCACGTCACCTCATTCGCTTTCCTTCCACGTGTGCTCTGTAAAATCACATATGAATATTCTGTGTTGTTAACAAGCTGAGCTAATGAGATGAGAGGTTTTATGAGCGACATTTCTTTTGATTGCGCTCTGGCGTAAGAGGATGAGCCAAATGAATGAATCATGATCACCTACAGTATATGATGTTTATCGAACTGCATACAGTAGATCAAATAATCACATTCAATAGGTTGGTGATACGTGGAATCAATTTTTGCTGATGATTCACTCAGCAAGGCATGGCATGATCACCTATTCACATCTTCTTACTTCATGTTGTGTTTCATTTTAAAACAAATCTTGTTTAAATTACTTTCAGGCACTGGTAACATCTCTCCATTGAATGCTAACTGCGGTGTTAATTAGACCAACTGGAACCGGTAACCGTAACACTTCCCATAACATCCAATGTACAGAATCATAAGAAGAATGGCATCTACACTAATATTAGTCTGTTTTATTCTTATTCTGAGGCCACCGTAGCCACCCAGATCCAGTACGCATCCAGATCAGATGGTCACTGCAGTCATCCAGATCCAGTCGAGATGGTGGATCATCATCTAGAGACGACCTCTACAGCCCTGAATGTCAGCGGAGACCATGTCAACTAGATAAGCTCCAGAGACAGATCCCCTGTGAAGACATTGTTGGCCATCGGGACAAGACCACAAGAATCAGATGAGTCCTCTGCTCAATTTGTTTGACACTGTAAAGTTGCTTTGACACAATTTATATTTTATAAACACTATATAAATAAACTTCCCTTAGAGTAATAATGGACTGTCAGCTTAAACTTCATTTATAAGGTACGCCAACAGACATTCTACCTATTTAATGAACTTTGAAAGTACATGTCCACTAGGCTAACCTAGGGTAACCTTTGAGATGACACAAGACTAGTTGACCAGTCGATTAAACATTGCTGCTGCTAGGCAACATTGGAAATACTAGTCCAGTTGAAACTATCTTTCTTACAAAAGGGTATGTTGAAATTTTTTATTCATGTTATATCTGTATGAATCTTAATAAAATAGTGTTTATTTGCACATTGCTGCTGTGTTTGCAGGAGTAACCATGGTAACCGCAGTATTTCTATGCTTGATGGAAATAAGAAACATTTGGACAGTATCTGGAATTATTTGACTTTTTGATTCATGGTTTAAGTACTTCAAATGGATCCCATTTACACACAGGGCCCTATCATACACCCGGCACAATGCGATGCAAGGCGCAAGTGTGTTTGCTAGTTTCAGTCTGGAGGCGTCACCTCTGCAGTGTTATATATATTTAATCCCTGAGCAATATTTAGAGTACATCGTGCAAAAATAAGTAAGAACAGTTTTATGAAATTGGCTCGTTTTGCAAAAAGGCTACATGTTTTTATTCGTCGCATTGGCACATGGGCACATGGGCGTACTGGTCTAAAAAAGAGTTGTGTTAAGGTGCATTGCTGGCACATTGCTATTTTAAGGAGCTGAAAATAGCCCTGGCGCAAGCGCATCTTGCTCTTAAAGGGAATGGGAGATGACACTCTGATTCATGTATTGAACGTGCCGCCCATTACTCATTAAGAGAATAGGGACAACCCCTTCCAAAAATGCGCACCATTTAACCTAACAGTGTACTTAATGAATGTTAGTTGAGATATACTTGCACAGTAATAAGCAGTAGTTGACATGTAGTTGCGAAATTACTTATAGTTATAAAATGGACTATCAAAATAAAACCTAACCAACCATTCCAGTCATTTTGTGGATTGAACAAGTAGCAGTAACAAGTAGAACAATTGAAAATTTGACTAAACGACAGAGCGCCACAGTGTTCTAGGAAACTGATTTCAGATGGAAACACATCAATCATCTCAGGCTCTGGTGGTCCACTTTAATTCAAAGAATGTGAGGTGGGGAAATATGGCCCACAGACCGCGGATGCTGGTGACTCGGATCGTCAGGGCGGAATGAAGAAGGGCACTGCAATTAGCGCTTATTGATGCACCACTGCTGCCGTGCCACCCATTACTGGAGCAGAGGTGACCAGCTGGGCATAGCAACAGGTTAATTATGGCCGTGCGCACGGGCTAATAGAATTCCTCTTTCGCAGCGTGCCACAGATGTGCACACTAAATCACACACAGTATTAATTCTGCCCCTTCATCCTCTCAAACCAACCGAGGCCGCATGGAGCTCCATGATCCACCCCCCACCCCACCCGGATCACCCGTCCTATATGTGTAGAGGAGGGCAGACACAAACGCACTTCACGCTCTCTAATCACAGGTGTACGGATGGGAACATCACTCCTCTCCTTCACCTCACACTTTCCCCAACAATCAAGACCCCATTTTAAATGTCATTAATCAGCAGGTTGCATGGCAAGATCCAATTCATATCTGTCAGATGTACTGGGCAGAAACTAATAGCGGAGCAATTACCTGAAAGAAACCCTACATGACAGAGATGTCAATGACAGTGTGTTTTAATACAATGAGCTTACTGTATTGTAAGAGCCAGTACCAGAATCAGTTATTTGTGTCAAGAAAACACAATAGAATTGAGCAAGAAACATCCACGAATACCAGAAGACTAAAACGGATCAAGATGTTTTCCAAAACGGCGAGGGAAAAGAGCTGCGCCTCAGAGATTTGAATCTCAGCGTGAGTAGATAACACGCTCTCTTTGCCATTCCCTGCAAAAGTAACAAAAACCAGATCTGTGACAGGACAACAGTTTTTGAGGGGATGCAGTATTAAAGTTGCTACAAAAATGAGTTGCTACGGATCAGTTCTTATGTATTGTGACGTGTTATAGTTTTTTCGAAAAAGCAAAATGTAGGACAGGGCAGGTTCTATAAATCGGTTTGTTGATGGGATTTTGAGATGTGAGTGTTGTACTCAAAAGTGGAGGCAGATGAACATGAGCTTGCAGGACAGAGTTTATATGGACTAAATGATTGGAGAAAATCTGCTCTAAAGGCAGCGACAGCTATACATGTTGCATACGGTTATTGATGTAAACAGATGAGATGTGCGCAGAGAGAAATTAAATATAATACAGTGTTGAGAAAGGATCTCATTACAAATAAACAGGCAGCATGACTCAGGCCTCACACTGGTGAGTGCTGGCTTCCTTTAAAAAACAAATAAATTAAACCAAAGTTTCTCCTTTTCTTGGCAAGTACATGGATAAAAGTGTGTGGTTTTTATTAGTGTCAATGGAGAAACAGTGGAAAATGTTTCTTTCTTTTTGTAAGATTTGCCTGAAAAGAAAGGCTTGTTTAAAGGAGGACAACATATGTATTAACAAACAGTTTTTTGTTATTCATTCATTCATACATTCATTCATTATTTTATTTTTTTACTATCTATCATTATTTTTCAATTTTCCATTTAATCTTTGTTTAACTTTCTTAATTAAAACAGATATTTAAATATGGGTTATCTAACTATAATTAATACTTTTGAGTATTTTAAGGCTATTATTATTATTTTAGTTTTAACTTCACACATGGCTTATAATGTGCCGTGATATTTAGCCTTCAGCTGGGTTTGTAGATACTTAGATTGGCAGAACATTGTCACTTTGCTTTTGTGCCGGTGATGTTAAATGATTTCAAAGCTTCATGCTTCACATTTTCCTCCTCTGTGAACACAATTATGTTCTCAAAAAGACCTCTTCTTTAATACGCATCAGCCTTGAGAGGGGAAGAAAAACACATAAGATATATATTTATATATTAACGAACACATTCACGACAGCTTCCTCATTAAAATTGGTGTTTATTCACTTTGCTTAGCATTAGCAGAATTCAATAATAGAAAGTAAATTACAGTGATCCTTTTGAGGACGGACAGGTTAATGGTATTATGAAGAGTGGGAGTGGAAAATAGAGATACGAAAAGGGAAACAGATGAAAGGTCATTACTACCACCTGTAGATTCTGGGCAAACAAATGGAGAGTGGATACAGTCTGGACAGCACTATCACACACACACACACACACACACACATGCGCACACACACACACACACACACACACACACACAACATACATAAAGACCTTAACTTGTGCTGTGCAATAATATATATGTGTGTATAAACATTTCGTGCTGTGTAAATCAAGAGTGAAAACTTATGGAATGTTTTACCAACCTATTAAACATGATTCTTGAAATCTTTGAATCAAATAATTTTTTATCAGAGACTCATGTAAAAATGCACGTTGTTAATAATAATTAACAACATTACTGATAATAAGAAATGTTTCTTGAGCAGCAAATTAGAATGATTTCTGAAGGATCAAGTGACAATGAAGACTGGAGTAATGATGCTGAAAAATTATATTTTAAATCAAGTTAATGTTTCACTGTTTTTACTGCATTTTGATCAAATAAATGCATTATTGCAAATTGAATAAAATAAGAGGCTTCTTTCAAAAACAACTCAAACTTTAAATGGTAGTTGAATCTGTTATTGTTCAGTGAATTAGAAAAGAAACAAACACAAAACAAAACAAAGAACTGATCAAACTGTGAAAAAGAATGTCTTTATTACAGGTTGTGTGAGGGTAGGGTAACATCAGCCAAAAGTCAGCTAATGAATCACTCAAAATAAGACCACAAATGATTATTAGTGAGCAAATTTAGTCAATTTGATTTCATACTGACTTCAAGCGAAAACAATTGCTTTCACTTACATGAAATGAATTTATATGTATGTATATAACTTGATATTAATGATGTGGGTGTTTTCATTTGTACAAGATGTTTCTTGCATATAAATCCATAAATATATACTCATTTGCATGAGACAACTGCGTCTCAGATGTAAGAGATTTATCGGGCACACATCCATCAGTCTGTGTGTGTTTATGCATAGGTAAGTTGTTCTACTCAGGATGACACTGATTACAGAAGGTGGTTCATGGGAAGGAAGAGCACTTGTAGATTCCAGTCGCTTTGTAAGTTCTACAGTGCAAGAGACAGAAAGAGTGGAAAAAAATAACGAGGATTGTGCCGTATGTTTCCCTGGCCTCGAAGGAGAAGCTCCCTGCTTTGATCATACACTTCCAATCAGACTGTTTCAGCAAGCCGCGAAGTCTACAAGACCTCAAACAGCTGCCAGACAATACATCCCATTACCATGGAATACACATCAAATTCATGTAAGTCACCAGGGCTACAAAGGCAAAAAGGTTTTGAAAAAGCACTCCACACCAGACTATGAAGGAGCATGAGGCGAATTCATCAGAAAAAAATAAGTGCTGCTTTCCAAACAAGTAGTCTGAACAGCATCTCTGTGCAGTCAGGATTAACACAATTAATTGAAAGGGTTAAAGAAAGCACTTGAAATCAAAATTAAGGAACAACAATACAAGTCATGCCTAGTGAAATTTTTGATTTTTTGAGCCAAATGGATTTTGAGTACAATTACCTTAAAAACATACATACAAACAAGTTACTTCATTATTGATATAATAATGGACCTTTAAAAAAAGAATACTGAGTTTAATACAAGATGGATTGAGAAAAACTGCAATACTTAAAAAATACGTTTAATTAATTCATTGTCGCAATTAAGAACATGCCTAAGTTTTAATGTAATTGCTTTAATATTTATTATTATTAATACAGAAAATGTTTTTTAATTGTATATAGTACTAATTGTTTAATGCACAATATTAGCTTGTGTCACTGATGTTAACTCATAAATATCAATCTGGGCATACAAACACTTTTTAAAACTTTTTTTTATTGCTTGACTGAGCATACAGTATGTTACTGCTATAGACTAACACATCAAAGATAATGTGTATAATATACAAATGTTTCATCTCATCTAGGGCAAAATCGATATCTTAATTCTTTACGTTTGACTTTATGGTCATTGTAAATCAATGAAACCTGATTTTACGGAGGAATTGCAATATTTGCATATAAAACATATGATTAATTAGGCTTTGTTGGTAAAACAGAAGTGTCATGCTTACATGCATATCCAGATTCCATCTGTGATCTGGATTAATATGTGATTCCTTCCTCTGTATATAATATCACTAGATGAAAATGTAGCACATTTCAGAACATTTAATGTAAGGCATAAATAGTGAAGAGCGTCTAGTTATACTGGAAGCACAGATTTCTGTTTTTGCATTTAAGATACAATTTGTGGCTCTAAATTGTTAATGTCTTTCAGAGGATGACAGAAAAGCTGCAGTAAGCTGAAAATGAAAAGAAAAGCACAGTGTTTTTCTGCCACTATAGCAGTGAAGGCACAAATGCTTCAAATCAAAAAATGCAATGACTCGACAGCCTGGCAATGCCTGTTCTACAGACAGGCCACAATTTTCAACTCAAAATCGCACCCTTCTGCAAGGCGCATGAGGGCACTCCTCTCATTGGCTGATACCTTCTACAGTAATACATTACAGTTGAAGATGGGCTAAGAGCTGCATAAGCTGCCTTTTAGAATTGAAAGTCAGAAAGCTGGGGAATAATAAGCAGTCTTGATGGAAGAAGTGAAATGCATAACATTTGCTCAGTTAACCATTTCAGCTGCCGTTTCTGGGTTTTTTCTTTAACTTGGTTCTTTAAATATGACCGATAAGAAACCTGAAAAAATGTGAGAATGTTAACAGAAAGGACTAGAAAGACTTCCAATATATATATAGAGAACATTTCATATTAAATACAACTTTACAGTAGCTTTAGTTTCTATTATTATTTTTTAACATTAAACGTCTTAGTGGTAAAATAAATGGCATGGTTTTGTAGCATACAGTGTCACAAACAGAATGAGACGATCCACAAAAAAAAAAAAAAAAAAAATTTGAAAGATGGCGAAAGATGGCTTATTTGAATTCTGGCGCTCTCTCGTGACGCACGCTGTGATGAACCTGTCATGTGATGGAGGCGGAACTGTTATTTTTCAACAGTTTTCATATATGTGTGGCGCATTTGTTTTATCACCATCTATATGTGATATAGTGGCCATCTGCACATCAGCATGTATTTTCATTGTAATTCTTTGTAAATGCTGCATTTTTAGCAATCTCAGGATGTTCTGTAATTGGCATACAAAGTAAAATCTTATATGATGTTATATGTCTAAGTTTCTGTCTAGTGATTTATAATTGAAAAAAATATGCAGTGGTATGTTTAATGACTAAATAGTTTGTAGAAGCCTTCAATACATTTGGTAAATATTTTATATTTAAGGGGGTGGGGGACTAGACATAGTCTCAAAAAAATGTTTGCAGGAATCAAATCTTTCATGGTATCTTCTTCAGATTTGAAATAGAAACTCATGAGACATGTGACTCATTCAACCCATTACATTTCCCATTACATTACATTGATTGCTCCAGGACTGATTTAATGTATTTTTACACACATATATATATATATATATATATATATATATATATATATATATATATATATATATATATATATATATATATATATATATATATAAATAATAAAAATCAGTGTGGTAAAAAAAATGTCAAGGCACTTCAGTGTCTATAACTTTTAATATTTTTAGCATTATCAAATCTGGTAAAAAGTAAAGTCCAAAGGGTCTTCTTTCCAAAGACACCAAAATTATGTTTGTAACACACTGAAGTAAGGAAATGTTACAATCTTAAGTTAAGTAGGGCACTTTCAGCTGTGAGTCCCATAATGGGGGGTGCTGGCTAACAGGTTTTAAACAAAACCTAGCTCTACAGACAAAATAAGTTCAAATAATATACCTTTTTCATAAATAATTTACGTTACAAAAATACAGGCCTCACATATTTACCTCACATACAACCCCACAGACGTCAAGTTAATTGCTGTAAATGTTTATATATATATATATATATATATATATATATATATATATATATATATATATATATATATATATATAAATCAAGGGATACTGATATTCTGTCCAAAGTTTTTAACCAAGAATATTCCTTTACATAGTTTAAACTCAAGCCTTGATAGTCTTACAAAGAAATGTTGCACTTAAAAAATGCAGCAGTATTGAGAGGAAATGTAAAAATTCACATAAGAACATACAGCAGAGTGCATGAATAAAACTTAACCAGTGTGTATCTGCACTTAAGGCAGGCTAAGATATTTATCAGTAAAGAGAACAGTCTGCTCCATAATCACTTTATTCAGGGGAAGTGTATCTGCAGCTTTGTGCACAAGGTTGTCAAACACTTAAATCCCATGGAAAAATTATCACAGGTATCTGGGAAGAACCTGATGACACATTTTTCAGAAATATTATGTCTATCCACACTATCACAAAGCACACTTTACTGATTCACACTTATGTACACACACCAGCTGCAGAACATATGGACCTTCACAGATGAACATCCACAGCAGCGTGATAAAGAGAGAGAAATGCAGTCTAGGAGCATGGCAGCAACATTTGAGTCTAGGTTCAGCTGCAACCCCGCCACATGGGAGAGAAAGACAGATAGAGAGAACAAAAACAATACTCAATGCCTTCCTGTAAAACCTCTCTGATCAGGGCACACATGCTTGGCCAGGCAACAGCTCTCGTAGCTATTTAAAGCAGTTTCTCTACGTTTTTATGGAGATAGCAACAGCCACTGACACAGATGTTGAAACAGGGATTTTTTTCCCTGGCGCGCACTTGGTGCACCTGTGCACATTTACTGCCAAATTCCTGTTGTGTCTAAATGGGAGGTCCAAACATTCCACTCGCTTAAAACATGAGAGCAAATATCACATTATTACTTATTATGATCAGGCTCTGGGGTGGGCGTTTTGGCTGTAGCCCAGTATCTGAATGATGAGAGGGGTCACGTGAGCACTCTCTCTCACACACACACGTCAGGGAGTGGGATTGTATATGTAGTGTGTGTGTTCAAGAACACTTGCTGTTAAACAAACTGTCAGTATATTTCAGTATCAGCAGATTTCTGCATCATCAGGTAACGTACAGTGGAGGAGAGGCTGTTAACAACCATTGCCATCAGTAAGGAAATAGGCCTATAATTTACATTTACATTTAATCATTTAGCAGACGCTTTTATCCAAAGCGACTTACAAATGAGAACAATAGAAGCAGTCAGGTCAACAAGAGAACAACAACAGTATACAAGTGCCATGATAAGTCTCAGTTAGTCTAGTACAGAACACATAGCCAGGTTTTTTTTTTTTTTTTTTTATAAATGGAAAGACAAGAAAAGGAAAAGTGCTAGTATTAGTTGGTTAAGTGCTGTTGAAAAAGATGAGTCTTTAGATGTTTCTTGAAAATGAGTAATGAGAATTTCTCCTGGCCTGCCAGGAGAGCATTACAATAGTCCAATCTGGAGAGAACCAGAGCTTGGATAAGAAGTTGGGTGGCTTCTTTTTAAATTACAATAATAATTAAAAAAATTCTGTGTTTGTGTATATATATATATATATATATATATATATATATATATATATATATATATATATATATATATATTAGGGGTGTAACGATACGCGTATTCGTATTGAACCGTTCGGTACGACGCTTTCGGTTCGGTACGCGGTACGCATTATGTATACCGAACGGTTCGTTGGAGTAATTAATTATATTTGAAAAAAAAAAAAAAAGAGAGAGAGAGAAATATAATGATATGCGTTCAACAAGGTAGCCCAATAACCCAAACAACGTAACAGGCAATGCCCCTGACACTCCCGAAGAAGAAAAAAACACCATCTTATATGTTTATGTTAGGCTACTCAGCAGGCGCTCGCTCACTCAGTACGCGCTGAAGGCTCGTTGCAAAATAGCCAATGCGTTTAACAGACTAGAAATGAGAAGATCCTCCAATAACCAACAGGTCTGGTGTTTGGGTGCACTTTGGATTCCCTTTAAGCTATAATGGTGATGGCAAGAGAGTGGTGGATAAAAAAACAACGGTATGTCGCATCTGCAACATGA
Source organism: Carassius gibelio (assembly GCF_023724105.1). NCBI lineage: Eukaryota > Metazoa > Chordata > Actinopteri > Cypriniformes > Cyprinidae > Carassius > Carassius gibelio. The sequence goes on along the minus strand of NC_068389.1, from coordinate 13,065,146 downwards.
CAGGGTACACCAGCGGGAATAAAAAAAAAAAAAAAAACACCAGCGGGAATATCTGGGATATATGCGTCAGTACTATCTGGGAAAAGACGAAAAAAAGGAGAAACATGCACGCAGCAAACTATCCCTGCAGCATTTAGAAACTATAGCTTACAGGGAATCCAACCCAAACACCAGACCTGTTGGTTATTTTAGGATCTTATATTTCTGGTCTGTTAAAGGCATTCGACATTTTGCAACGAGCCTTCAGCGCGTGCTGAGTGAGCGAGCGCCTTAGGGGCCGTTCACATATCGTGCCTAAAAACGCATGGAAAACGCTAAGCGCGTCTTTCTCCTCCTTTCCAAAGCGCTTGGGCAGAAGCGCTCATGAGGCGTCTGTCTTTGCTAAGCAACAATGACGTGCTCTCTCCATGAGACGCGGAAATTTCAGCGAAGGATAAATGGATTTGCAGCTCTAAAAATCGCTTGGAGTAGCTCTGCTACTAAATTTATTTCAAAATTGCAATCCATATACAACTATGATCAGCTGATCCTTCATCTTGGCTGAGCTCTCAACGTTGTTACGGGAAAGGATGAAGCTGATTGGTTAGTTCTTGTCACATGACCCGCGGTGCGCTTGCGGCATTCTGAAAAGTTGAGATGTTTTTACATTTTGCTGTATCTAAAACGTATCGAACCGAACCGAACCGAACCGTGACATCAGTGTATCGTATCGAACCGAACCGTGAATTTTGTGAACCGTTACACCCCTAATATATATATATATATATATTATAAGTAGGCATAGATTTTTCTTTTAAAATCTAGATTAAGTTGTAAATTGTAAAATATAACTTAATTCACACCATATTTCTGATATTATCGATCAATCTTATCAGATTAACTTTGATCGTTCACTTTTCCGTGAGTGCAGTACACCTGCAAAGCGTTAGCACTCGTTAGCTTGTCATTAGCGTTTTCTTTTCTCCTCTCCTCTCCTCTCTCACGCTGCAGTTTTTCACAAGTTCATCAAACAACCGCAGTAAGAATATTTCATCAAGCACGGTGAGAAATGGCTTCGCCTGCTATCGTTATTTGCACCTCTTGCCACATGTACAGTATATCTATCTCTGTCGCTGATGAGGGATTCACATGTGATAAATGCAGGGAAATGGGTAGGCTGACAGAGAAGATTTCAGAATTAGAGACACGCATCCAAACTTTAATTGAGGACAGTTAGAATGTTAGGGCTCTAGATACGGCTTTGGATGTGTCTAGCTCAGGGATTCCTGTACATTGTCCGGTTCCAGCAGAGCCCCTGCAGCAGGGCAACTGGGTGACGGTGAGGCAGCGTAGTCGTGGGTCAAAACACCGCTTTTCTGTTCCGATCAAAACATTAAACAGGTTCTCCCCACTCAGTGATGCACCCACTGAGAAACCTGATGAAAGTGCTCTAGTTATTGGTGATTCTATTGTATGGAACATGAATATAGAGACACCAGCCACCATAGTCAAATGTTTACCGGGAGCCAGAGCGCCTGACATCTTGGCAAATTTAAAAGTGCTGGCTAATGATAAACGTAAATACAGTAAAATTGTTATTCATGCCGGCGCTAATGATGTTTGACTTCGCCAGTCGGAGATCACTAAAAATAACTTTAAAGAGGTGTGTGAACTTGCAAGCACGATGTCAGACACTGTAATATGCTCTGGTCCCCTCCCTGCTTACCATGGTGACGAGATGCATAGCAGATTGTCATCACTCAATGGCAGAGGTGGGTAGTAACGAGTTACATTTACTTCGTTACATTTACTTGAGTAATTTTTGGGGGTAACTAATACTTTTCGGAGTATATTTAAAGATGGGTACTTTATACTCTTACTTGAGTAAATTTTTTGGGAAAAATCTGTACTTTCACTTCGTTACTGTGGGCGACGCTCCTCTAGTTACTTTATCTTAATTCAATAAATGTTATAAATGCTTCAGTTTATTCCAAACGCGCCGTCTACTATTCTCTGGGCAATGATCGATGTCCATTCGCGAATGATTCATTCTTTTGAGTCAATTCTGTTCAAAGGCTTGATCAAACCAATTGGCAAACGAGTGAATTGGTTCATGAATCAGTTTGAATGATTCGTTCAGTTTCCTGCTGCACGCGCTGAGCGTCTGAAGCGGTTCACTCAGAGTTGTAACGTTTAAGAATATCAGCAGCGTTGAAAACGGGGCTATGGAACTGCACTGAATTGAAAGAGGCTATTATTTGCTTGCGATGGAGATCCTTATTATATGAACGCGTGTGCTGTCTACCGTTTATCAGGTAATAACTTGGGCTACATTCGATTACAGTACACGATACCACTGTGACATCAGTTTGTTGTACGTGTGTGGCTTATAATGGCGGGGAGTCAAGTTGAATGCAGCTTACAAAAGACAAAAAATAGCCGATTAAAATTGTATTAATTTTAATACAATCACACCGGTGCGAGTACGTTCAGCAAGTCATATCATCAGCTGTTAAATTCAGATCTGTGATCGCTTGCTGGCGCTGAGCCAGAGATAGATGCGTTTTTACAGAGTTGCGCATTATAACCAATCACACACGATTCTGTTGAGCTTTTGAATACTTCACTCGCTCGCTGACAGAATAATACCTCTTTCTGGCGAATTCTTTCGTCAGAAACAACAAAGTGCAGATGTGTGTAAGAATCTATAATTAAAGATATTTATTTTACAGTGTTAACAGTTTCAGTGATTTTAATGGGAGTTTCTGAGAGTGATTGAAATCTAGACTGTCAGTGAAAATGATCTTTAAAAATGTAAATGTTATTTGCACTCTTTCTGAAAAATGAAAGATTAGTAGCAATATTTATATCACATTAACTTTCAATGTTAAATTCACATTTAATGTAAAGTCAGTCGTATTAAAAATATGTTATGGCATGATACCTATATCTGTTAGTTAAGTAAACAGACAGGGTTTTATAATAAATTACATAAATTGAGTAAAGGCTGATGAAATATATACATTTATACACACACACATACATTGCATACATTTTATCTATGTATCTAAATAAAAATAGGCTCAGTATATGACCCAAAGTAACTAGTAACTAACTACTTGGCTGCCTCCCGTCACAGAGGTCAGTTAATTCTCAGCACATAGAGACTCTTTCACCTAGATATCACACTATAGAGACTGTGTCTGTTCCCCGAACTAGAAAATACAAAAAACGTCCAAACCAAGTTAAGGCTAACAATTTAATTGAGGTTCAACAAATGCAATATGGATAAACAAATGATAAAGCGTGGCTTATTGAATATCAGATCCATTTCTACGAAAACACTTTTTGTAAATAATATGATAACTGATCATAATATAGATGTGCTCTGTTTGACAGAAACTTGGCTAAAACCTGATGATTACATTATTTTAAATGAGTCCACCCCCCAAGATTACTGTTATAAACATGAGCCGCGTCTAAAAGGCAAAGGGGGAGGAGTTGCTTCAATTTATAACAACGTTCTCAGGATTTCTCAGAGGGTAGGCTTCAAGTATAACTCGTTTGAAGTAATGGTGCTTCATAAAACATTATCCAGAGAAACCAATGTTAATGATAAATCCCCTGTTATGTTTGTACTGGCTACTGTATACAGGCCACCAGGGCACCATACAGACTTTATTAAAGAGTTTGGTGATTTTACATTGGAGTTAGTTCTGGCTGCAGATAAAGTTTTAATAGTTGGTGATTTTAATATCCATGTTGATAATGAAAAAGATGCATTGGGATCAGCATTTATAGACATTCTGAACTCTATTGGTGTTAGACAACATGTTTCAGGACCTACTCATTGTCGAAATCATACTCTAGATTTAATACTGTCACATGGAATTAATGTTGATAGTGTTGAAATTATTCAGCCAAGTGATGATATCTCAGATCATTATTTAGTTCTGTGCAAACTTCATATAGCCAAAATCGTGAATTCTACTTCTTGTTACAAGTATCGAAGAACCACCACTTCTACCACAAAAGACTGCTTTTTAAGTTATCTTCCTGATGTATCCAAATTCCCTAGCATATCCAAAACCTCAGAACAACTTGATGATGTAACAGAAACTATGGACTCTCTCTTTTCTAGCACTTTAAATACAGTTGCTCCTTTACGCTTAAGGAAGGTTAAGGAAAACAGTTTGACACCATGGTATAATGAGCATATTCGCACCCTAAAGAGAGCAGCCCGAAAAATGGAGCACAGCTAGAGGAAAACAAAACTAGAGGTATTTCGTATTGCTTGGCGGGAAAGTAGCATATCCTACAGAAAAGCATTAAAAACTGCTAGATCTGATTACTTTTCTTCTCTTTTAGAAGAAAACAAACATAACCCCAGGTATTTATTCAATACAGTGGCTAAATTAACGAAAAATAAAGCCTCAACAAGTGTTGACAATTCCCAACATCACAGTAGTAATGACTTTATGAACTACTTTACTTCTAAAATCGATACTATTAGAGATAAAATTGCAACTATTCAGCCGTCAGCTACAGTATCACATCAGACAGTGCACTATAGACCCCCTGAGGAACAGTTCCACTCATTCTCTACTATAGGAGAGGAAGAATTGTCTAAACTTGTTAAATCATCTAAACCAACAACATGTATGTTAGACCCTATACCATCTAAGCTCCTAAAAGAGGTGCTTCCAGAAGTCATAGGTCCTCTTCTGACTATTATTAATTCCTCATTGTCATTAGGATATGTCCCCAAAACCTTCAAACTGGCTGTTATTAAGCCTCTCATAAAAAACCACAACTTGACCCCAAATAACTTGTTAATTATAGACCAATCTGGAATCTCCCTTTTCTGTCCAAGATACTAGAAAAGGTGGTATCCTCACAATTATATTCCTTCTTAGAGAAAAATGGTATATGTGAGGATTTCCAGTCAGGATTTAGACCGTATCATAGTACTGAGACTGCTCTCCTTACAGTTACAAATGACCTGCTCTTATCATCTGATCGTGGGTGTATCTCTCTATTAGTTTTATTGGATCTTAGTGCTGCGTTTGACACAATTGACCACAACATTCTTTTGCATAGACTTGAACACTTTGTTGGCATCAGTGGAAGTCCATCAGCATGGTTTAAATTAGGGATGCACCAAAATGAAAATTCTTGGCCGATACCGAAAACCGAAAAAGAGAAAACCAAGGCCGAAAACCGAAACCGAAACACCGAAAGAAATTATGCCAATTATTAGTACCATTGCATTTATTGCTATGACCGTGTACTAACTTTACTAAAATTAAGACATTGCATTTGCATAAATTAATATTAAAGTTTCAAAGATAATGACAATTGCATAACTTATTTTTTTTTTTTAAAACATAAAAATACATAATTACAAATGATGCAAATATTTATTAAGCACATTGCAACAATGCACAGTATAAAATAAAATTCAAACCAAAAATTTATCCCACTCGTGTATATTTAATAATAATGTACAGGCCTACTGGCCTGCAGAAAGGTTTTAAAATGAACAGTTCTCTCATAAAAACAAAGTGCATTTAGGTGAAGTGCATTTGAAATTGTTCTCTGTAGGACTAGAAAGTGCATCACTTCTCCAGTATAGGCAAGAGGGTTGTCACTTCTGGGGATGGGGACTTCAGACAGTTAACCATCTAGCTGTTGAGCAGTTGAGCTTGTCATCTGCCTCACATTTGAGAAATATTTGAGAGAGTGTATTTAAATAGGGCCAGGGCATAAATAAACGTTTTTATCAAATTAAAGCAGAAATCTAGCAGAAAATCTAGCATAAATATGGCTACAATCTGATATTATATATGTATATATTTGTGTGTGTGTGTGTGTATATATATATATATATATATATATATATATGTATGTATATATATATATAGTAGCCTAAGAACAAAATAGCCAACGTATTATTATTATTTGAGGCACTTTCTGGCAGAATTCCACTGAACATATCAGACAACGATGGTGCATGCCCCTCATCTGGTGCAGAGACCAGTCTTTTTTTCTGCGCTCTGATCTGTCTGCTGCGCTTGGCGCTTCTCCGTCTCCAGGCGGGTTCTCCGCATCCAGCGCGGCCTTGATCATTTCTCGTTCGCTCTGCCTTATTTCCGCATCCAAGTAATGGTTTTATAACGCGGATCAAGCACATTCGCGATGAAGTGCAGAGGATCCGAAAAGATCTCAGTGAGACGTGTGCTAACAGACTCTATAAGACTGTACTTTTCTTTGTTTTTACTTCGTGGTCCGTCTTAATCTCTTTGTTAGGAGACTCTTTGTTAGTGCTGCGAATAAAGGAGTAAGAAGAGAGAGAATGTTCTCACTGGTTTTAAGTGAATGTCGCGTGGAGCTCGTGGTCTGTGCTATGCAGGTGCACGTGCAGGTCGTGGTTTCTGTTTGCGTCATCACAATATTTAGGACGTGTTGTTTCGGTGATAAAAGTCTATCGGCCGAAAACCGAAAAGGCCATTTTCGGCCGAAAATTTTCGGTGGCCGAAATTTCGGTGCATCCCTAGTTTAAATCGTACTTATATGACTGCCATCAGTTCATAGCAGTGAATGAAGATGTATCATATCGATCACAAGTGCAGTATGGAGTACCTCAAGGCTCAGTACTAGGGCCGCTACTCTTCACGCTTTATATGTTACCCTTGGGAGATATCATCAGGAAACATGGTGTTAGCTTTCACTGTTATGCTGATGATACTCAGCTCTATATTTCCTCGCAGCCCGGTGAAACACACCGATTTGAAAAACTAATGGAATGCATAGTCGATATAAAAAATTGGATGACAAGTAATTTCTTACTGCTAAATTCAGAAAAAACAGAGGTGTTAATTATAGGGCCTAAAAACTCTGCTTGTAATAACCTAGAACACTGTCTAAGACTTGATGGTTGCTCTGTCAATTCTTCGTCATCAGTTGGGAACCTAGGTGTGCTGCTTGATCGCAATCTTTCCTTAGAGAGTCACGTTTCTAGCATTTGTAAAACTGCATTTTTTCATCTCAAAAATACATCTAAATTATGGCCTATGCTCTCAATGTCAAATGCAGAAATGTTAATCCATGCATTTATGACCTCAAGGTTAGATTATTGTAATGCTTTTTTGGGTGGTTGTTCTGCACGCTTAGTAAACAAACTACAGCTAGTCCAAAATGCAGCAGCAAGAGTTCTTACTAGAACCAGGAAGTATGACCATATTAGCCCGGTCCTGTCCACACTGCACTGGCTCCCTATCAAACATTGTATAGATTTTAAAATATTGCTTATTACTTATAAAGCCCTGAATGGTTTAGAACCTCAGTATTTGAATGAGCTCCTTTTACATTATACTCCTCTACGTCCGCTACATTCTCAAAACTCAGGCAATTTGATAATACCTAGAATATCAAAATCAACTGCGGGCGGCAGATCCTTTTCCTATTTGGCGCCTAAACTCTGGAATAACCTACCTAACATTGTTCGGGAGGCAGACACACTCTTGCAGTTTAAATCTAGATTAAAGACCCATCTCTTTAACCTGGCTTACACATAACATACTACTATGCTTTTAATATCCAAATCCGTTAAAGGGTTTTTAGGCTGCATTAATTAGGTAAACCGGAACCGGAAACACTTCACACAACACCCTATGCTCCATCATTAGAAGAATGGCATCTACGCTAATATTTGTCTCTTTCTCTCTTGTTCCGAGGTCACCGTGGCCACCAGATCCAGTCTGTATCCAGATCAGAGGGTCACTACAGTCGCCCGGATCCAGTACGTATCCAGACCAAATGGTGGATCAGCACCTAGAAAGGACCTCTACTGCCCAGAAAGACAGCGGAGACCAGGACAACTAGAGCCCCAGATACAGATCCCCTGTAAAGACCTTGTCTCAGAGGAGCACCAGGACAAGACCACAGGAAACAGATGATTCTTCTGCACAATCTGACTTTGCTGCAGCCTGGAATTGAACTACTGGTTTCGTCTGGTCAGAGGAGAACTGGCCCCCCAACTGAGCCTGGTTTCTCCCAAGGTTTTTTTCTGTCACCGATGGAGTTTCGGTTCCTTGCCGCTGTCGCCTCTGGCTTGCTTAGTTGGGGTCACTTCATCTACAGCGATATCATTGACTTGATTGCAAATAAATGCACAGACACTATTTAACTGAACAGAGATGACATCACTGAATTCAATGATGAACTGCCTTTAACTATCATTTTGCATTATTGAGACACAGTTTTCCAAATGAATGTTGTTCAGTGCTTTGACGCAATGTATTTTGTTTAAAGCACTATATAAATAAAGATGATTGATGGATTGACATTCCACAATATTCCGTAAATTCCATTTTAAGTACTGTATTCTGTGATTCTGTCTGCGTTTTCTGCATTGCACAAGTCACAGGCCCTGGAACTGCAGTAAGAATGAATGTGTTGTACCAACTCCCTCCAATAGCGCTGGAGTCTCTAATGATGGTGTTTTGGCTTTTGAAGAGAGCTCAAGGTCTGAATGCACTGCAGGATCTTTTTTCCCTCTACATGAACAAAGATTTAAGATTATACGAGCAGGGACTAACTCCCACCCCAGGCTGCCAAGGCATTTCCATCCATCTCTGATCTGCTATCATCATATTAACATAGATGACAATCTGGCGAGAAGGTGCTGATCAAAGATAAATTTCACACCCTGGCTTAGCTTCCTCTAATTACGCCATCTGTGGCACATTCCTTTGTGCCATGCCATGTGCAGATCTGTCAAATGCTGGGTATCAACGAGAATGCACTGGAGACCAATCACCCCAAAACCTTGTGCTCATGGAGAGTTGCTCCCCCACTCCATTATGCTCTTCTGCAATGCAGACAATCCTTGAACACCCCCACACTGCTCCAGCAATGCAGTTTCACACTAGATATTACTATAGATTTTATTATTGACACATTGCACTTGCATTCAACTAAGAATAGAGCAAACAGTTCCCATAAACAATAAAACAGACTCATTAAAACACTTTAACACTTAACAGTATACTCAACCATTAGGCATGGGTGCTGCATTATTAAATTATATAAAATAGGAATTGATGGGCAGATTCAGAGTTAATTACACTTCAAGCTAAACAAACAACACCAACTACTAGTGTATGATACATAGACAATCGATAGATCGATACAAGAAAATGCATTTATTTATCTGCATGTAGGGAGGATGCCCGCATTTCCGCCACCTTTTTACACTTAAAACTAGCATACATTCAGGAATACTGCAGGCCAGCTATACTGAAAGCAAATTTGACCTGAAAGGGACATGTTGTCACTTATGTTTTAAATTCTGTAGATTTACACAGTTTTATTAATCGCAACAATGTTCAACAAACAGTTATTTCAAATTTTGTCTGTTTTGTTAGATTTTTGCTGTTTCATTATTATTATTATTATTATTATTATTATTATTATTATTATTTATCTATTTACTATTAAAATTTTGCTGAAAAGCCTACATAGGCTTGATTAAATGCAGGCTCCACTGTGATAATGCACCCTGCATTCGGGGGAAAGTTGTTACAAAAGATCAGTCTGTGTGTTTAATTAGCTCTCCTGCTGAGCAATAATCATAAAAAAGTAGAAAAATATAATTAATAAGTAAATAAATAAACAAACAAAAAATACAGTGAAAAATACTCTCTCAAGCAAAACGTGTGACAACTAGTCCTGGTCACCCCTATATATTTTTTACATGTTCCATCTGTCTTGTGTCTTATTGACTTATTTTGAAGCTGTGTTCTGTCTTTCTGTGTTTGTTCCCTCATCTGTTTCTATGGCAGTTTATTAGCTCCACCCCCTTGTTAGTTTTGTTAACCTGTGTATTTAAACCACCTGTTTTTCAGTCTTTGTTCGACGGTCATTGTTTTACTTGATGTAAGCTTTTGCGTTTTTATTTTTTGTTAATGAATTGTGCTGCATTTAGATTTTTATCTCTTCCTTGCCTCAAGCGTTACAATATTATTCTATATCCATGTCAATTAAACAGAAAATTCATACAGCAGGCTAATCCAGGAATCCATGTATTTATCTTTTACCAACTCCCCCCGGCCCAATTAACTTGTGACATTGTGAGGTTTTGGAAAGATGTTTCCACTAACATTTTTGTACATTTTCAGAACAGCAGGACCCTCACAGAGCTATTACAGTATGTGTCCTTGTAACGAAGCCACTTACTAATTTTGGTTAACAAAAGCACATGCCTGCACACATTCACGGTCATTGCAAAATGTTTATGAAAAACACAGCAACGGCAAACAGTGCAAGAGGTTTTTATTCTTTCAGTGTGATTAATTTTTTTTCCCTTTAATTTAGTAATACCACTCATAAACAAGTCTCTTCATCATGCCATCACGAAATCAGGGAAATAATTGGCTGGCTGCTTAAAAGATGCAATTATTGCAGTTACTTAGCAACTGAGAAATGAATCAATATGTCTTACAAGGACAAAAGGCCCTGTAGTGCAACCTTAAACATTTCATGAATAACCAGGCAACAAAAGCAACGTCTGAACACATTTCATTTGACTTTGAAGAGGAGCTGGGAATCCAGTCCTTGTTGGATGCAGACATACATAATAAAGTTTGTGTAACAACTCGCTTTTGGAATTTACATGTATTTTTCATCCATTTGATGAATACCAATAGATAATTTATAAGGCTACATGAATAAATGATGAAAACATGAGACTACAAATCCTCGCTCCATTTCGGACGGAGACACTACATCAGACAGCATCTGCTGTGCATCTTAGCGGGTACACTTAACATTACCCTCCCAGTCACTGAAACCAGTCAGCAAAGAAAATGAGCACAGGGCATTCCTATTAAGAGCCCTCTTCCAGAGCGTGGCCTGGTTAACCACAGCCCTGGCACGGAGAGAGCAGAGGAGCTTCCTCCTGCCACTGAGAGCCAATGTAGAGTATTACCGCACGGCTGCTGCCAGATGCTGGCGAAAGGGGAAGCTTTCTATTTTTTTTCCTGTAGTGGAAAGACACAAATCATTAATCCCTGGCCACTGGGAGCCACTGATGGTGTTGTGCGCTGTGATGGAGAAGCAGTGCCAGCTCTACTCTTTGTTCCCTCCGGATCTCACCTCGCTACAGCCCCCGAGGCCCACGGCTGATGAAGTTGTCTCGACTGCACAGGCCGTTTTGCTGGCAATTATTGACTGCATTAAGCTAGCCAGTGGGATGTGCTGCAACACTGAGAACAAGTGTTGCTGGATCGATAAAACCCATGTGGCGATGGCCAAGTGACCGGACATGAGGTTGGAAGAAAAGAACTTAACATGATTACGGTAACCAGCAGGGTGGGGCCTGACAGATAGCTAAGCAGCTTTACTGAACAGAAGTGCTTCATTTTTCATTTTTTTTACTTTTATTATGTACATAGAGAAGTGTTAGAAAAGTTAAACTAAACTAAACAAAAATAATAGTTTTAAATCTTACAGGATGAAGGACAGTTTAAAGAGCAGTTGATATGGGTTTTTGAAAAATTTATAAACATATATTTTTTGCAGTTTGTAATGTAGCTATCCTTCAATGTAAACAGTCTGCAAAGTTGTTAATCAAAAAAAGTGCATGATGAATAAAGATCTTGTCTCTGAAAAGAATGATTCGGCTCAGACCTGCCTTAATGAGTCATCATATTTTCTAATCTTCTGCCTGTTATCTATATACGTCACAAGGTAACACATTTGCATATTAATCCTACCCATGAAATACAAACACTCTGACAAATACTTCCACTAGTAACGTGTTTAAGTTTTCATAAAAACTTTTCAGCCTCAAATTCATGAGTTAATATCAATGCCATTTTTGTAACCTTATAGCATATTTGTTTACAAGTAACCCTCCAGAGCAAAAAAAAATAAATGTGTTATGGTAATGGCCGTTTAGTTTCTGACATGACAACAGACTCACTATAAAAATTTGACCCAAAGTTGGGTTGAAACAACCCAGCATTTTTTAGAGTGAGGCCAGCTGACCAATCAGAGCAGAGTAGGCTTATGGAAGGGAGGAGTTTACAGACCTTAAGCTCAGAACTTCTTCGAATGAATCGTTTTAAAATGAATTTAATATTAAATGTATATGCTGAGAAAATTAGAATGTTTTCTGACTATTGATGAATTTAAACTTGTTGTAGGCTTCATAACAAGATAAACTTTAAGTAAGCATTAGATGACTGCAAATATAATCTAAATCTAAAAATAGAGGAAATAAATAAATAAATCCACCAGACGTGGTTGCAAATTGAGCAATAGGGCCAGAATAGACAAAAATGTTTCTCAAAGGAAACTTTGCACTTGGCAAGAAAACAAGAAAAATTATTTCATCTTCAGCAGTGCTCTCTTGGATCCAGATAGTCTGAGAAGTCTTTAATAACATCACTCAAGACACTAGTCTATCAGTCTTACAGTTGCTTTGAAAAACATTGGTTTTGTCCTTTTGTTGTAATGCTTAATAACAGTTGGCACAAAGTTGGCACTTTTATAGTTTCCTCACACAGAAAATTCAATGTGTAAATTAATGAAAACAAAAGGAAGTTCTTTAAGTGAGGCCTACATGAGAATCCTGACAGAAGGAGGGAAGTACAGAACGCTCACTCTTCACACAAATTGAACACAGTTGTAGGTCACACGGTAGGAGAGATAAAAAAAAAGACATAACTTAAAAACTTCACTTAACATTGTGTTGGATTATACATGAAATACATTAACAATTTGGGCCAACATTTCCCTTCCTTTCACCCCTTGATCAGGTCAGGCTTTTCCTCTGAATGTGGTGAAGGTCAAAGGTTTCACACTGAGCCAAACCGAGGGAAGAAAGGAGACAGAAGTAGGGCGGTAGAGGAGGAAGAGAGCATCTGTTTGTGATTATGGTGCAAATTCAAACCTGCTGATGAGTGTGAGGCATGCCGTGCTTCTCCTGGAGATTTCCCAGATGGCCCGTGCCACCCTCTTCTATCTCCAGCCTGCTGGCACTGCCAGCTCACAGGGCACAGACTGCAGCTTTGGCATGATGCTGATGCCCGGGACAAAAGAGGAACTTTCTAGAGGTCAATGTCAATGTGCTGAAGTCACAGCTGCTTCTTCTCAGAGCTAGCAAACCCGCATTTTGTACCGGAACACTCAGCAAATATGAACACAAATAACTTTTTCCCAAAAAAAAAAAAAGCTCTGAATGACTTAAGACTGAAGTTTAAATTAAAAGTGCTATAGTATGAAACTCCAATAAGGTTTAGATGAAGTTTCAAGTCTAAGTATGGACTTTTTTGGCTCTGTTCCAGTTTAACTTGCAGAATCAACTAGAAGTAAACCATTTGCATGATGATTCCCCCGAAAACCTGTTTGAAAAGTGGTAAAATATATATATATTTTTTTAAGTCTGCTAGAGGAACAGAAACATAGAGGACTAGGAGTGGCACTTAAAAATACAATGAATTAATAAAATACCAAATTATTCACTCAAACATTTATAAATAGGTCTGTTACAAACATACATATTCATGTTTTTTAAATGCAACAATAAAATAAATGATTAAATTTGTTATTGACAAACTGAAATATAAAAATACTTAATAGTATTTTTTTATTATTAATTTTAAATTTAATGATTTTTTATTTTATAACAAATTTTATTCAAGGAGGAGATAGCCCATCTCTCCCATGCTCTATGTAAATGTATGACTGGACAGTATGACTGAATGTGTCACCATTAAAGCTTCGATCAGCACCTGATTTGATACAACATGTGCTGGTTAGAAAGTTTGTATCACTTATCGCTTTAATTTTTTTAAATAACACTCCAATTCTCCTTATAGAGGACATTTCTGTAGTTATGAGTGACAATGTTTAAATTTAAACTAAACCAGGGGGAGATATTCTGCCTCCTCTTTCCTGTTTCCTTCCATCGTCTCTAGATTACATCATTCCAATCCTAACTGTCAAAGAAAGTCACTCTGATACTTGGATCATCTTCGGAAGTAATTCTCATACTTCAGTTTTACAGAAGCAGCCAACTCTTGCCAAGTCAGATGAGAATGGAAGACAGAAAATTAATTGATATAGAAATTAATAGTGGATAAAAGACATGCAGAGGGTGAAGGATAGATTCAATTAAAATGGGCTGGAAAGCACATATACTCAGTCTTTTATGAGGAGACAAATGTAAAAAAATAACGGTTACTGCTGCATATTGGCATAGTGAGGGTATAAGGATGGAATGATAATGTTTTAAAAAAACTTCGTTTACCCCCTACACTTCTGACTGTGACAAATGAACACAAAAGGAGAAAGATAGAGGGAATAGGGGTAATATATTTGGCACTAAATGCACCTGTTGAACTTGCAGCATCTGCCCATTAAAATGTTTGCGAGCCCCATACTGAGCTTCGTCTCTGACCAGAGAAAGACTCCAGAGTTTACTCTGATGCTTTAATACACTGTGAAGAAAAAACAAAAACAAAAACAAAAAGACAGATCGAGAGGATGAAAGAAGCCATCATCTCCGGATCTAACAGTGATCAAAGGGATGTTCAATTGTGTGGTGCACACTGAAAGACTTGAGTCCATTAACAAGAAAATGTTACGCTTACTACGAGGCATCAGTCTGAATCACTCATCTAAGTTTCAGGAAGAAAACTAAGTTTACTAAAAGATACATTTAACCTCCGTGAAGACGAACTGTCAAATGTAATTTTTCAGTCTCCTCGGGTATCTAGACCCCACGGAGGCAATTCCAGCAGGGGCCTGGTGTGTGACTTTAATTACATGTACCCTTTCCTCTTTTAATGCCTTTATTTTATTACTTTGATGTGATTTATTTTACAGAGCTTTGACATAATTCAGCTATAAAACTCTTTGTTATCAGTGAGTCAGCCCACATGGCTGCATCTGAATTCAATTATCACTCATCATCTCATGCTGTGAGCAAGCGCTAACTCTGAGGCTATCACTAACTTTAACCTCTTTTTTCCTTTGTTTTTAACTTCTTCCAAGTGAAGGCCAATTTAACATTAATCCAGTTATGCTGAATTGGTGTACAATATGTTAATGAGCAACGACAAAGAACTGCAAGATAGTTATGCAATGCCTGCCAGTGGAAAACATGTGGCTCTTCATTGAAAGTCTTGCAGCTCAGTTTGTCCAAATAACATGTTCTTATCTGACATCTGTCAAATTTCAGTATGTCTGAAAGTCACATCATCGGTAAAATCCCCTATTCTGAGGTCACAAGGTTGTTTGGTTACACTATTAGCCACACAGTATTTAATCTGTAGAACATTATCAGTTACTTTCTGTAGTACGAAAACATTTTGTGAACATTCAGGGTTCAACAATAAGGATGACAGAGTTTTGGATGAGATGGCAAAACGGTCGCTTGCTCTTTTAAGCCAGTGCGGCTACCAATAAAATTTCCTCTTATGATTACAAAACTTCTACCTTTGGTTCTACTTCTTTCAAGCATACTGTTAAGATGTGTCAACATGCCAGATATTTTATTCCCCATTACATTTTTACAAGATTGCATTATGTATGATGTCAAATGAACAGTGCTGTAATGCTGTTACAGCTTGCTGAAGCTGGAACACAGCAGCATATGGTAAAACTACACAACATTAGCCATTTAGGAGCATTTTCCACCCCTTTGTCTGGATGGCAGAGTGCCTCGGTAAATAAAATGTCATCAGAAATGACTTATTGACTTACTTATCTCAGACAATGTTCATTCTGGGCTGTCTGTGAAGCAGGCACAAGCTTTGAATGGAAAAAGATGCATATGTTCATGCACAAACACACATGCATACATTTGTCAGCTCACAACACGCTTGAGTGAAACATGCCATCGCTGTGTTGCGTAAACATGAACAATGACAGAAACACAATCGTTCTGATGTTTGTATTTTTCTGTTGTTCCCAATCTCACTCAGTCCAGGATCCGTGTGAGCTGTTTACAAAGGTCACCTGTCTGCGAGTCTCCGCAGCCCAACCTGTTTTCCCAGGATCTTTCTTCCCACCTGGAGCTGCATGCCCCTCTCCACACTTCAGTGCCTAATTATATCCAAGACTTGAAAATGTATTCATATTCATGGAGACACAGATGCTAAATTAACTATGGCAGGGACACATCTCAGTGTGCTGGCTTCGCAATCTGCTTCCTCTAGATACGGAGGGAGGGATGTGAAGGGGAGGGGAGGAGGACAAGAGAGACCGAAAACAAAGAGGCAAGAGGAAGAAGAGCAGGAGGAGGAGGAAGGTAGAAGTAGGAATGGGGTAATGATGGCAAGCCTGGTTATTGAAACCGAGTAGCAGGGGTGTATCTTGAAGTCTGGGATGCCCGGCCTCTGATGAGTGACAAATCAAAAAGTCACACTGAAACTTCCCCATGATGCATGAGCCCATGGCACCAGAGCGAATGCTCTTCTACTTTCCTCTCTTTCTCTCTCTCTCTCTCTCTCTCTCTCTCACTCACTCTCTCTCATTCTCCTGCTAAAGCCAGGCAGATGGAGGGAGGTGCAGCAGTGCAGAGCGAACAGATGGCCGCTCCAAACTTGATATATGAAATTAATAACGCTTCTCAAATAGAATGCAGACACAGGAATACATTGTCTGAATTTTAATAACTGATATTTTTTTTGCATTTGCAAGTCATTGAGAGATACAGAGCAACAAATATGCAATGTCAAAATTTGAGGACATTTTTATTCAAGTGTAAAATAGCGGGTATAACTGAACTCATTAACATGGACAAAAGTAATGATGTCTTGATGTAGCTGAATATATGATGGTGTAATTGTGCGATCTGTAGTCCATAAACTACACTGGAAATGTATTGGATAATAACTGTTTATTCAGAAATATTCATTTTAAATAGTTATTTTTATATATTTATATTATAGTATTAGTAAACAATGGATATCTCAATTAGGTTAACATTATTAAACTAAATATGATTGGCTACAAACTAGTGGTCAACCAGAATGGGCTCATATGGCCAATGATACCTAGAGAGAAGGGTTGCTGATGCACAAAAAAAATGCTAATGTTAACATACAATTTAAAGTCAGCAAATGAGGCACACAGAAAATTGCTCAAATACTTGCAAAATATTAGAAAATATTCAATAGAAAAGAGCTATATTAAATAGTAAAAAGTTCCCTTTCAGTCGGTCACTCTCGACGCCACGTCAGTGACCGACGAATACGGGATATCGCTTCGATAGACCAATCTACTTCGAGTGTAAACTAAACGAGCCATTGCACATTGGCATGTAATTATTGCATCCGGCTGCCGCTGATCACTGCTTGAGTATAAGAAGGCAGCAGGTGCAATGCATTCCAGCTTTTCGCTTCGGAGCCGAGCATTAGTATCGCTCTGCTCAACTGTGTCTGCTGTGAACTACGAATTCAACACGCTCTCAGAAGCTTCGTGTGTTCACGAGACGGCGCTTCAGCACACTTCAGGCTGCACTACCTCTGTCGTGTTGCAAGCAAACAAATTCCCCTGTGCGCCTCAGCACTAAAAGAGCATTTCCTAAAGAGCTAATTTCTCTAAAAGAGCTTCAAAGAAAAAGGTTATTAATGCATTTTCGGTCGATGATTCATGCCTAGAGTTCGGGCCGGCTGACTCCCAGTTAATCCTGAGGCCCTGGCCTGGCTACGTGCCCAAGGTTCCCACTACACCCTTCAAAAACCAAGTGGTGAACTGCAAGCACTGCCCCTGGAGGAGGCAAACCCAGCCTTGGCTTTGCTTTGTCCCATCCGAGCATTAAGGTGCTATGTAGATCGGACAAAAAGCTTCAGGACCTCAGACCAGCTCTTTGTCTGTTACAGAGGCCGGCAGAAGGGGAGTGTCATCTCTAAACAGAGGATGGCCCACTGGATTCTAGATGCCATAACCCTGGTTTATCAGGCTCAGGGTGTGCCCTGCCCATTCAGGTTGCGAGCTCACTCAACTAGAAGTGTTGCATCTTCCTGGGCGCTGGCTTGTGTCACCTTGCTGACAGATATTTGTAGAGCTTCTGGCTGGGCGACCCTTAACATGTTCACTATGTTCTATAGCCTTCGTGTAGAGCCGGTATCCTCTTGTGTTCTCACCTCAAGCGGGTAGTGGCACTGAGAGGCCCTGGTTAGTGTCGGCTTGCTTAAACTGCTCCAGAGTGTCCGTACTGTAGACCCTGTTGAGATCCTCCGTCACCCTAAGCAGCTGGACGCGGCGGAACATCTGGCTCCAGGCCTTCATGATGTATCTGTGAGAACCATGGAAGGGTGGGTTCCATATTGAGACCTAAGCGGTACTCGTATGTGTATAGTCCACGGTATAGCCTTAGAGCCCGTGTTCCCTGACAGACTTTTGCCTTCCCAAAAGGGTTTTCAATCACCTCAAATTTCTCTGTATACTCCTAAATGGATGTTATATGTGTATTTGCCTCCGAGACCTCCTTCCGGAAGGATGGGGCTTATGCAGTGTCCCGGTTCCAAGCGGACTGGGTATGTTTTCCCAGTGTTATCCAATCTCACCAAGTGAGGTACTGCTTTGACAATGGTGAGTGGAGCTACTTGTTCTGAGCCCCGGCCTACACCTAATAGGGGCGCAGGAGCTCGCACAGGGCACTGGAAGGGGCAGCACCCATGGCGCTTTGATAGGGATCCCAATGTGATTTGGCGTCGAGAGTGACCGACTGAAAGGGAACGTCTCGGTTACGTATGGTAACCCTCATTCCCTGAAGGAGGGAACGGAGACGCCTCGTCCCGACGCCATGGTTGCTGTACCGCTGCTGAGCTGTCAGGTCCCTGGCTCGGCTCCTCAGCGAAAAACTGGAATGCATTGCACCTGCTGCCTTCTTATACTCACGCAGTGATCAGCGGCAGCTGGATGCAATAATTGCATGCCAATGTGCACTGGCTTGTTTAGTTTATACTCGAAGTAAATCTTACAGACCCCAAACTTCTGTATTACTTTCAGAGTATTAAGGGGAGTCAGTTTACATTTAGATAATTGACAAGTGTATGCAGTTATCGGCCAGTGCAATATATTCTCAAAATTAGCAAATATCAAATAATTAAGAGAATGAATTAAAATGAAATGGACTTGCCAAAAAAGGAGATAGTGGATATTTTTGGCCAGTATGCGTGATTATCGCCAAAAACGTCCAAAGGGGACGCAACATAGAGTGATCAAAAATTATCTTTGTCACACTTCCTTACTACTCAATGTCAACTTGTTACTGGAAATGTTACACTGAGCAACAACATCTGAGCTATTGTGATACAAATGAAAAAATTTATGCATTAGATAAGCAGTCTTACTACTGTACGTTTAGTCGTTTACTCCTCAACCTTGTGACAAACATGCTCAAGCTGAATCATGTATTTAACTCGCCTTAGTGCTTGGAGAGCATTAATAAGTGAGAATTATTCTGTTGAGATTCAGAAGATAAGCAATAAAGTGCCACTCAGTATGTCGTGCCAAACATTTTCAACACATTGAAACCACTGTGTCTCGTTAAATCTTCTTGACACTCATCCAAGAATTCAGGGACGGTCTCAATTACTCAATATCTGCATCTGTTCTGGAAAGTCGGAGAGACTCTCAGCAGATGAAAGAGAGGAGATGCCGTAATTGAGAGCAGGCTGCATGCTGCGTGGGTTTCAGCAGATGTAATGCACTGGAGCAGAATTGGGTTAAAAGGCGGAGTGTTCGTTTTTAAAGTCTCTGGTGGCCTCTGAGCCTGTTGCGAGTGCTTGTGACTGCATTATAAAACCCACTTCACACACTTCCATCCCATGTCGGTATAAAATAGCCTGGGAATGTCCCCTCTGGGTCTTCCAGCACAAGCCGTGACACAGGGGACTTCTTTTTAACCAGGCACAGTGGGAAACAGAGGGATGGCCTGGCTTTCCCGCTTCCACACAGTGTCATGACAAACATAGATGCCGATATTAAACAGACCCAGAGCTGTTTCCTTCACTCTTTCCCTTCTCAAAACCAACAAGCCTAAATACAAACAAGATTGGCCAGATTGAACCAGCTTAATGTGGTAAGCTGGTACCCCAGCCTGGACAAGCTGATTAATATGATATGTTTGGATGGTTTTAAATGGTTTGTGAGCTGCTGAAAAAACATCTTAATCAAGTCTAACCGGTTTACTGGTTTTACCTGGTCTTCAGGGCCGGATTTTTTTATCTTATCATCCTGGAAGCCCCAACCTATCCAGGCAAAGAGTCCATCTTAAACTAAGACTAATAAACCTGTAGGCTGGTTTAAGTATTTTTTCAGCAGGGAAGACTGGGAGTCCAGCTGGCTGAGTATGGATAAACCAGCTAAACATCATCCTGGACATGCTTAGGGACCACGTAAACAGCTGGGAGATCAGCTAGATCACTTTAAACCAGCTAAAACCAGGAAAATAAAAAAATACCCTAGTGGTCTTTTGTTTCTGCAGCTTCAATAATTAATTTGAAATTCTATCTGAAGAGAAATCACTCATCTTCAGAATATGGAAAATCTGAAGTTGTTTTTTTTTCTTTCTTTAAATTACCCATTATTTTGTTATATAGATGGATAAAAAAAATGACATGCTCACTTAAGGAAACCATCTGAGAAACTACAAGCAAGAAAACTAAAAAAAGAAAAAGAAAAAAAGCTCACATTTTCCATATTCTGAAGATGAGTGATTGACCTAAGCCCTTCACACATCCATGAAGATCTTTGCTCCCATCTTCCCCCGAACCTCTTCCCACATCTCATTATCAGTCATGAGCAATGCAGCAGTAGAAAGGTATGTCTCAATCCACAGGGTATAAGTTCCACATAAAACAGAAGGTAAAGTTGGCTCTCTGCTCCACACACAGAGAGTGTTACTTACTGGGTATTGTGGTGGTCATACTGTGTCCCGTATGGCAGTGTATTAACGAACAGCATGCAAACACCTTCTGTTGAAACATCTGCGACAGGCACATTTTTAGGCTGCCTTCCAAATCTGAAAAGAGCTAAAGAAAATGTTTTCGATATGCTGCTTTCTGCTTTTGATGGTGTGCAAAATATTTCTCTTGCAGATGCACCTGTTTTTTCTTTTTCTTTGGCACCACTTTCCACTCTCCCTTCTGTTAAACCTTCATTCACTGGTTGTGCACAATGCAATGTCAAAAAAAAAAAAAAAAATCCAAGTTTGATTTTATGCAATTCTCGACCCCTTGAGGAAAAAATAGCATTTTTTTTTATAATGATATATTGAGTATACATCATGCAATTTATTTCTTTTATTTATTTATTTCTGCAAAAAAAATAAAATAAATAATAATCTGACCATTATAACTATTTTCTCCTCAGGATTGCAAAAAAAAAAAAAAAAAATACTGATAAAAAAAGTCCCAAATACCTTTTGTCACGCTGTCAGTCTCTGTTTTCCTGGATGTTCCCTAGTGAGCTCACTTCTCCTTAGGCACTTCACCATAGGCACTTTAATTCCTCTAGTCTGGTCCTGTCTTCACAGTAATTGCACTCCAATTAAATCGATCAGGTGCTGGCAATCCTTTGTCATTAGTCTCCTTATATATAGCTGTCCTTCTCTGTTGTTTGTATGGAGTCCTTACCCTATGTGTATCTATGTTCTCGTCTCCCGAGACTTCCTCTTACCTTCTCTTTCCTCCGAGTTCCCGTTTCATCCGGTTCCCTCTTGTTTTGTTTGTCTTCCTGAACTGTTTATTTTGTATTTACCCTTTTTGTTTATTAAACATACCTTTGCAATTGGATCCTACCCTCTCCTTGTGTTTTTCCTAACACACGATCATCACAGAAGGACTCCATCCACAAGGATCCAGCGGTATGTCTGCTGCCATTTCCTCCCCAGCCAGCAAGCGGGAGAAAGGTGGGTTTGAGGGCTCTCGCCTAGTGGTGTTCCGGGGGACCAGGGGAGTTTGCTCCGGAGCAAACAGTCCGGCAGAGATCTCCACTGTGGGCTCCCGTTGACCCGGGGTTCGGTTGGGAGCCACCATTTCCCCAGTATGTCCCGAGAGGAGAAAGGAGGCGCAAATCGGCCGAGCCAGGGCCGTGGTACCAGATGGCCGCTAGTCCTGTGCTGCTGCACAAAACGGCCACCAACCCAGCGCCACTGCGCGTCATGGCCGCCAACCCAGCACCACGAGGCAAGATGGCCGCCAGCTCAGAGCCTCAGCACAAGATGGCCGCCAGCCCAGCGCCAAAGCACAAGATGGCTGCCAGCTTAGAGCCACAGCACAAGATGGCCGCCAACCCAGCACAACGAGGCAAGATGGCAGCCAGCACAGCGCCAAAGCACAGAGTGCCCACCATTCCAGTGCCACAACACAAGATGGCCGCCAGCTCAGACCGACAGCACAAGATGTCCGCCAGCCCAGCGCCACAGCACAAGATGGCCGACTCAACGCCTAAGTCTCCAGACAAGGTGCTACCAACTCGCCATCATGGAGGGCGGAGGAGGAGGAGACAGGCGTCTACCGTTCCTCAAAGCCCGGAGGATGTTCCCGAGCGGGCCACTGCCGTCCAGGAGGACGTTCCCGAGCGGGCCACTGCCGTCCAGGAGGACGTTCCCGAGCGGGCAGCTGCCGTCCAGGAGGACATTCCCGAAGCCGTTCCAGAGGCCGAGGCGGTGCCCGAGGCCATTCCCGATGCGGTGCCCGATGCTGTTCCGGAGGCCAAGGCGGTGCCCGATGCTGTTCCGGAGGCCGAGGCGGTGCCCGATGCTGTTCCGGAGGCCGAGGCGGTGCCCGAGGCCGTTCGGGAGTCAAGTCAGATTCCTGTTGACCTTCCCAAGTCAAGTCAGGTGCCCATTGACTTTCCAGAGTTGAGTCAGTTCCCGGTTGACCCTCTAGAGTTGAGTCAGGAGTTCATGGACCCTCCAGAGTCAGGGTTAGTCACCGTCGACCCTCTAGAGTCAGGGCTAGTTCCTGTTGACCTTCCAGAGTCGAGTCAGGTTCCGGTGAACCCTCCAGAGTCAGGGATAGTCACCGGTGGTCTTCAAGGACAGAGTCAAGTCACCGGTGGTCTTCGGGAGCGGTGTCGTGGAGTGTCTTCCGCTCCGCCCTGGGGGGGCTTCTGCCGTGACCATATGGTGGTGATGGCCCTCTGCTCCGCACGGATGTCTTCCATGGACCCATGTTTTTGTTTTCTTTTGTTTTTCTGTTTATCTCCTTCTTTGGACCTGGCCCTCCATCCCTCCCCTTTATCCTCCACCGGTCCACCACCCTCCTGGACTCCTTGTTTTGTGTTACACCTCTCCTGCCTCTGCCTTTCCATTCCACCTGGTTGTTCCGTCTCTGTTTTTCCATTTTACCTGGTTGTCCTGTCTTTGTCTCTCCATTCCACCTGGTTGTTTGTCTCTGTTCTCCTGTCTCTGTTTTATGACCCTCAGTCCCTCCCCCTAGTCCGCCGCCACTCCACCTCCCTCCTATCTCCTTTTCTGTTGGGTTTTCCTGGGTTTCAGGTGGAGCATCTTGCAGCTGCTCCGTAGGGGAGGGGGTAATGTCACGCTGTCAGTCTCTGTTTTCCTGGATGTTCCCTAGTGAGCTCACTTCTCCTTAGGCACTTCACCATAGGCACTTTAATTCCTCTAGTCTGGTCCTGTCTTCACAGTAATTGCACTCCAATTAAATCGCACAGGTGCTGCGAATCCTTTGTCATTAGTCTCCTTATATGTAGCTGTCCTTCTCTGTTGTTTGTATGGAGTCCTTACCCTATGTGTATCTATGTTCTCGTCTCCCGAGACCTCCTCTTACCTTCTCGTTCCTCCGAGTTCCCGTTTCATCCGGTTCCCTCTTGTTTTGTTTGTCTTCCTGAACTGTTTATTTTGTATTTACCCTTTTTGTTTATTAAACATACCTTTTCAATTGGATCTTACCCTCTCCTTGTGTTTTTCCTAACACACGATCGTCACACCTTTTTAATATTTCTTATTTTGTTGCAGAATTTTCAAATTAGTTTTGAGCTTTGGGTGTATTGAAATATTTAAACTTCATACTACATTTGACCATCTGATTGGATGTGATATATTACAATATATAAGCACAGGTTGTGAATTAACAATATTTTTTACACTAAAATGTTAATCTTTAAACACTATTTCTGTAAAATGGCCAGTTATTAATAATTATGTCTGCAATAATTGCTTGATAATTATTACATAATTATTTACGTTTATTAGCTCTAGAAAACCTATTATGCCTTTCTTTCCAATGCACTGGCAGTCATTTACTTCATGTGGATATATTTATTCAGTCAGTCATTATTCATTAATTTTGCCTTTCTGTGTGACTGCAACTATGGGGTGAAATGCAATTGTACACGAATTTCGGAGATAATGGAAAATCTGCTTGACTCTGACATTGTCCTGTATACATTCAACAGCACACATAACTAAATGTTTGAATGAGCATGTAACTGAAGTCAACTCACCATATAATTTAACAATGCCTGTGACCACAATTACATAAAATACAATGTAAAAGTATAGTTTGCAGCTTCTGTGGAACACAAATATTTTGAAGAATGGTTTTGAATGTGTTTACCCATACTGTGAAAGTCAATGGGGTCCAAAACAACAAACAACTGTTTGCTAGCTAAAAACACACATACTGATGGTCAGTTCTATGGTGGCCATGCTAGTGTTGGTTCAAAGGCACTGAAATTCTTTTTTGATATTTCCCTAAATTTGTTATCTCAAACAAAGAATATCAAATGATAATCTACTGCTTCCAATATACATTTACCTTCCACTACTGGCCTGTCACATAGTCTATAAAAAGAAAAGTTGAAGCCTGTAGTGCTACCAAGTTACTTGAGCTGAACGCAGATGCTACCCCCTAATTAAGTGAAATTTCTTGGAAAATATCTGAGTCAGGCTGGGGGAAAAAATCCTCATTGATAACATATGCAGATGTGACATCTGTGAACTTAAAATTTTTTCGGACAAAATTTTTTTGGAAGCTCATTTTCACAGATGCAAACTTTTCCAATGCATCTGCACCCATATAAAGCTCTTTTAGCAGAATTCCAAGCGCTCTCCCATGGTCTTGTTTCACAGCTTAATATTTTCTCTACTCGCTGACCTATCGCATGAAGATGTTTTTTTATCCAAAAGTTACACGACCTGTTTGATGCTGTGTACACAAGTCCTTGGCATGGCGGAACATAGCTGGCCAAAGAGGCGCCTGTTGTAAAAATACACAATGAAGCTCGACTGGGGCTCTGCTCACTCTCAAGCCATAACGTCATGCATTCCTTCTGTTTTGACTCATTTTCCAGCTTTTTGTGTTTGCCCCCAAACAAGCCTTATAAAAGACATCCAATGTCGGCCAATTCTTTTTTACTTTGAAGGTTATAAATCAAAGCTGACTTATAAAATGAAGACAGCCAAGTATAATTTCATGTGTGACTCCAACTGGATTCAAATGAAACCAGATGGGCTGGTATATGGCCACTAAACATATCTGGATTGGCACAGTTAATGTCTGTGTTTTCCTTTTTGCACGAATTACTGCAGGGCTTCATAGTGCGCTTTAAATCAAAGTTCACGCGCAAAGACATGTTCTGGCTAGTCTCTGGATAGCTATAGTGATCTCCAGGGATTCAGGGTTAATGCTATTATAGTTTTCTTCAACAATTCAAATAGATTTTTACATCCTTCTCTCTCTGAAAGACTTGTTGGGTCAGTTAAAGAGAATGCAGAGCACATAAATCTCAAATATTTACCCCAAAAGATAAGTACTTCTGAAGAATTTTTGAAGACTATAGTTGCATTATCCTAATGAAAATTAACCATGTTTTTTTATAACCATGGTTAGTGTGGCAAAACCATGGTTAACTTGTGGTTACCATGGTTTAACTACAGTAACCATGTTTTGTTTTTTTTAATGGTTTTATTTTTAGTAAAACCATGGTTAATTTCCATAAGGGTAGCAGTCTAATAAAAATGGTTTTATTTTATGAGGCTGGCCATGTTAAGATCATATGACCAGCTGATTTATATTGGTAACTAAATCCCAATATACTCTAATTATTATAAGCTTGGTGTGTGTGATGTAAATTTTTCTTCATCTGCATAGTATGTATGTGTCTACTGACACCCATGTTGACGAGCATTTGTGAGGGGGTTAAGAAGGTATATTCACAATTGTAGCTGAAATGAGTACAGAAATTAATTCGGTTATAACATTTGGAGAGAAATAGTGCAAAAAATTTGAGAAAGATGAAACTTGTGCAAAGCACCTATGTTCGTGCATGTTATCAAATGGAGTGAACTTTAAATGGCTATGTTTTAGGCTGTACAACTATGAAAAATATTTACATCAAAACTGAAGTATACTTTGGGCTTTAAATTGAGAAAATATAACATGACCAGCTGATTTTTCTATGGTACTTACAGATTGATACTAGAGCCAAAGGATGGCTTGAAATCCAGTCTTTCTAAACCAAGACACATGATTAAATATGCATCAGTTCATAAAAAAATAAGCAAAGGGGTGCAGAAATTAAAATAAAGAGGGATGGAAGTAGAGGACAGAGTATCAATTTTTCCACCTTCAGTTCTCGTCCAGGGATCCCACCAGCATGGCAGTATTTTAAGCCTGATTTTCTCATTACACCGTAAGACTAACTCAATGAAACAAAGAGAGGGTTTTGTGGCTTTCCAGAGCTCAGAGAATTTATGGTGGATGACCATAATAATTTTGTTCCCCACAACTTCGATCTACAGCCTCAGAAAAAGGCTAAAATAACAGAGCTATCTGGATTTATTAAAAGCTGGGAATGACATGGTTGAAGTCAAGGAAGGCTTTCCAAGCATAACACGACTCCTCCATCTCAGAGACTTGGACTACTTCATCAGCTGATGATTAGATGATTAAAAGTTCAGGGGTAAAGGGTCTACACTCTGTGAGAAATAATTTGGTAAAGTGAAGCGTAGTTTGATCTGTAAGGCTTTACACTCCCATCTAAGAAAGCCTGCCATTTAGATTGGTGATGCCTCTTTTTCATTGCACTGTGGTTTTCCCTGTACGCTGAAAGGAACTTATTCAGAGGGCATAAGATATGGAATATACATTTCACAATGTCACATTGTTTTACAATCATAATTTACCATATTGTTATTCAACAAGGTATTCATTATTTTTTTCCCATTCCTTCACAACTATAATATAATACAGCATACATTAATCTAGAACGTAAAATATACATTGAATTGCTGAAGTATAGAATATGTAATTCATGAAGGTTGAAGCGTAGCTT
This sequence comes from Carassius gibelio, assembly GCF_023724105.1. Classification (NCBI taxonomy): domain Eukaryota; kingdom Metazoa; phylum Chordata; class Actinopteri; order Cypriniformes; family Cyprinidae; genus Carassius; species Carassius gibelio. The sequence continues at coordinate 13,037,840 of NC_068389.1, read as the reverse complement.
AGCTTGTAGCTAGAGTAGCGTAGCTTACAGAGATGCACCAACATTAAAATCCTATATGACAAATAGACAGTATTCAAATTTTATACTATTTATCTCTACATTATTTAAAAATTAAACACTAAAAACCTTTCAAACACCACAAAGCCTCAATTTCACAATTTCACAAACATCACAATTACAAATAAAATTATTTATGTGAAATTATTGCTAAAATCCGATAAATGGTAGATATTCAAATTCCATTATATTTTGAATGAATTCAGAATAATACAATAAAAACTACAATGAAGCATTCAAAATGTACTATTTATTTGTTATTACACAATAATTATGAATGTACAGTATGAAAAACCTATTGAGATTTGCTAAATATTACATTTGTCAATGTTATTAAATTATTAGTGTGTTCTTTGTTTTTGTTTAAGATTAACTTGAAATGAACCATAGATGACAGCAAAGGTAATCTATGCAAAAATAGGGAAATAATACATGCACAATTAAATATCGGCTATCGAGAATAAATAAATAAAAATCTTGGCCAACATCTGATATTGTACAGATATATCATGCATTTCTACCTATTCAAATGTTTAACATTTTCATTTCTAAAGTCATTCTAAAGATAATGCTTTCTATGAAGTATATAAAGCTCAGCTTGCCCAGAGGCACCTGAGATCCAACACTGGGCAAACCATGAGTAAACAAGCATGAAAAGATCTTAACCAGAACTAGGGAGAGATCTGGACTAGGTACTAACTAATATATTGTGTCATGCAACACAATTCTGTAGAACTATGCTTATGTACATATACATACTTTGGTAGACATCATGAATCATCTGCAATCATGCTGCTACAAGGCAGCTTTCATATCTTCACCACTATTGGTTTAAATGAGTAACCTCTTGGGGACTGTTAATCAACTATGGAGGCTCAGTGAAACAGAACCCATTTCCTTAGAGAACGGTACAGCCAAACCATTGCATTGACTAATTTTAACAGCAACTATTTTATCTAAAGAAGTCTGTTAGCAATCTCTCAAACAGTTACTGCAATCTCGTTTTAGCTCCCAGTACACTCGGTTTTCAAATTATTCCCTTCCTTTTCCAGATGCATATAAAGAATGTGAAACATGAAGGTATTCCCTGAGCAGCCAGTATGTTTTTAATCGCACAAGGGTCCAGTGGAGACCCTGTCCCAGCTTAATCTCTATCCTCTTTTAGGATGTCTGACTGGGCAAAAAACCCTTTGAGAGAACAAACTCTAACAGGCCGAAGCCAACACAATGCATGTCATACTTTATTTGGGTTGAAATTGTCAGTGGACAGCAGGCATCACCTTGCAGACAAGACATTTATCTTCAATATTTTCACAGGGAGGGACTGTCTAGGGTCATAGTTTCAAAAAGAAACACAAAAAAGTTCAGTGGCCTGAAGAAGAAAGACGGAATTAATCTGCATCTTATCACAAGGGGTTGTGTAACAGAAAGCAGACCGCTGTACAACAACAAATTAGGACTGGGATCTCCAGTCTCTCTCTGTCACAATGCAGTGATACAGTCCAGCCCTGTCGGCAGTGCCTGCGCTCACAGAGGACAGCGATAGGGCAGGAATGACACACAGGCACTGGGAAAGTGTTCCTATTGATGTCTGGGGTCAGGGCTAAGTTTGAGACTCCCACTTTATTTTATGCTTCGGAGCTACCCTTGTGTGATCTGACACAACAGCGTAACCAAAGCCATGTGTCTAAAAACATTCAAGGTTTTCTGTATGATGTTTTATCACACAACGTGTGCATCTTATTTACTTAGCATCTAAGCCCCCCCCCCCCACAAATAGATAATGTTTTGATTAATGTAATATTTGCTCCATAAAAATGGTTTAGAAGTGCAGAATGCATAGCAGTGATGCGATATACAGTAAGTAGGAAAATATCTTTTGTAGCAAAATATATAAGTAGCTAAATAATTTTGACACACATCTGAGTGAAAATGATTATCAAAAATGATCTGAATGCAAGCTTTGCAGTCAACTGTAACAATGGTGCCAGATTAAAGTGTACTAAATTATTTGAGAAGCCTGTCATTTTACCAGAAGATTGTTTCTTTTGCTTCACAAAAAAAAAAAAAAAAAAAAAAAATTCTTGCCTTTGCAAAAACAAATCAAAAGCATGCACATCGCTAGCTAAATTACTCATGTTGGGTGCTCGACAAAGAAGAATTGGCACAGCAAAGCTCCTAAAATGCAAAAATGTAATGCCAGACTACCACACAGGTGATGTTTCAATGATTGCAGGTCAACCTGTGGGCCGCGATGGTATTGAGGTGGGCCGCCAATTACTATTAAAATAAATAATAATATTGTTCATATATGTAAAAATGTCTAAGTCATAACATAATAACATCATTTCATATATAGAATTAAATAAGAAAAAATAAATATTAAACTGTAACTATGCTTCCACTATTCGAGCTCGCTGATTGGTTTAAGAATAAACTGCCAATTTATCTTAGATATTTTTGCTGTATATGCTACAGACCAACAGTAGTTTCGCCAAGCGGTGCCAGCCCGATTTATTTTCTGTTCATTGCCAGTTCATTCAATAAAGACAAGTTAACAATCTAGCTTCTGAGTACTAAGTTATTAGCCCAACCATAGCGGGGTCAGTTAATTTTTTTTGCAGTGGGCCGAGCAAGCATTTTTGGAGCTTTGGTGTGCCAACTTTCGTTTCGGTTTCTGTATTTGTGCCTTTACCTGATCTTTACAATTACTTTAGTGAATTGGATGCTAAGATATTGTAGATATTGTGTGCAAATAAGCGTCAATTTATTCATAGTGAATTCCCTTCTTAGTATTCTAGCAGCAATAAACTTCTTCTGGCGAGTTCACACCAGAAATTGAAACTTTTGGAAATCTACAGACCAATTTCTCAAGGCTAGACAGCTTGAGCTGAAGGTTAGCTGATTGATTTTAAAGTATCTCTTAAACTGTACATTTCACTGTTATCCAGCTTTATGTTGGATAGGGATATTAGGTTTAGTCTTCCTTTGGGACATTGAAATGACTGCCTAAACCCCCTCACCTTCCAAAGCAAGTCTTATGCTCTTGGCCAGTTCAGTCACCACCGAGAGAGAACCTAACAAGCCTCTCTAGATATTTTTGAAGATTTTAATTTACACTTCACCTAGGGCAAGTACCAGAGGAGAATATAATAAGTCACACTGTTAATCTTGGAGCTGTTCTGGTGCTTTCTGTTGGCTCAAGGGCGAGGGACTGAGCACCCAGGGTCTGCTGACTCTACTTTTCCATCCTGTTAAGGACGACTTTCTCTGAGCTGTCCAGATTTTGTTAATTGTGTGAACTGCTTTCATATCTGCAGAATGCCATGTCATGAAACTCTAAATTTAGGACTGCCCACATGGAAATAACCAATATAAACATATATGTTTTAATATAGGTTTTGATATAGGTTTTTAATATATGTCACATATATAAAATTGGCCGTTTTCCTATATTATATGTAACGGCCATTTTTATATATGTCACATGTATTAAAAATCTATATCAAAACCTATATTAAAACATATATGTTTATATAGGTTATTTCCATGTGGGTGGACTTTTCTTTACTGGAGTGCCAAACCTCAGAGTTCGTGCAAACATCCACATCGCTGTAATCAAATGTGTTCTTAAGTGCTGCTTTTACATTGCATTTTACATTAAAGTCAATACGTTGCAGAGAGTAGTCGATCATGCGCTTTCACATCTCCAGTCCACTCAATATGATCTATGAACGGCGCAATAAACCGATTATACAATACTAGAATACAAAACAAAAGCACCCCAACACAGAAACTCAAAGAGAAATTAAAGACTTTGACTGAACACAAGGAAAACTTTAGATTTTCGTACCTGACTGGTACTTCTTGCTCTGACTGACGCCATTATGTGGCACATGCATATATGCAGCATATATATTAACATATATGTGCATATATGCTGTAATATATTATATATATATATATAGGTTCTTTCCATGTGGGTGAAAACCAAAGTGCATTTTACATGCTAAGCTCTATTGCTCATACTCTAAGAATTAAATCTCTGCATGTAACTTTCCCTCCTATTGTCACGTTTTCCAACATGGAGCACAGAGGTAGACACACGTAAGTAGCAAGTGGTCACAAGTGAGGACAAGTGAGAAGACCCGACAAAACAGAACTGAAGGGACACGGCTTATGAACAACAGATAATTGGGGAAACACAGGTGGATGGAATCATTAAATTAACAGGGACATGGAACACATGAGGAAGATAATGGACACACCTGGGAACTAATCAAACACGGAAAGACAGAAACTGGGTCACGGGCAAAAACACATTAAATGAGTCCAGGTGTGTGACAGTACTCCCCCCTCCCGGTAGGTGCGTCCTCGCACCGTAGAAACAACAGGGGGAGGCGTAGGTGGGAACTTGGGAGGAGGTTCCGGTGGAGGACGGACTTCCAGGAGGGGGCCAGCAGACAGGGACCACAGAAGGAGGAGCCAGGGAGGAGACGACGGAGGAAGGAGCCAGGGAGGAGACAGGAGCAGGAGGAGCCAGATGGTCCACCAGAGACCAGCCAGGACGGAGATCCAAGGTGGGGTCGACGGCGGGAGGAGCCATGGTGAAGGAAGGGTCGACGACACCAGGGGGCCGACAGGCGGAGACTGCACCGGTGGGTGAGGAGCCCAAGATGGAGCAGCACAGCCGCAGAGCCAGGGTGACGTCGAGGATCCGGAGGGCCTAGGTGGAGCTGAAGGCTCAGGCGACCAAGGCAGAGGCGGGGTCCTGGCAGACCGCTGTGGAGCCGGAGTGACCGAGGATGGAGGTGGAACTGGAGGGAAGGAGGAGCCTGACAGAGCCGGAGGGATGGAGTGACGAGGTGGAACCAGAGGAGTGGAGTCCCGAGGCGGCGGATGGTCGACGACTGACCAAGGTGGAGCCGGAGGGACGAGGGAGCCCGGTGGAGCAGGTGGGATGACAGGCCACGGTGGAGACGAGGGAGCTAAGAGCCAAGGCGGAGCCGCTGGGTCGAAGGACCGAGGAGGAGTCCAGGGCTCGGAGGCTGGAGGCGGAGACAGGGCCTTAACACGCCAAGGCGGAGCTGGAGACTGGCAGTCCAGCGGCGAACCACCGCGCCCCGATGGCGCGGACTGAGGGTGAGCTGCGGGACTGACTGGCACCAGCAGGGATGACGAGGAACTGGCTGGTCTAGGAGGAGGAGAGAGGAGAAGGGTGGGAGGAAGGACAGGAGGATCAGGACTGGACGGAACCAGCGAAAGAGGAGTAGAGGGACCAGCAGGTTTGGGAGGAGGCGGGAGAGGGAGGCTGGGAGGGAATACAGGAGACACAGAAGATTCAGGGCTGGGCGGAACCAGCGGTGAAACAGAAAAATCATGGCTGGGCGGAACCAGCGGAGACACAGAAAATTCAGAGCTGGGCGGAACCAGCGGAGACACAGAAGATTCAGAGCTGGGCGGAACCAGCGGAGACACAGAAGATTCAGAGCTGGGCGGAACCAGCGGAGACACAGAAGATTCAGAGCTGGGTGGAACCAGCGGAGACACAGAAGATTCAGAGCTGGGCGGAACCAGCGGAGACACAGAAGATTCAGAGCTGGGCGGAACCAGCGGAGACACAGAAGATTCAGAGCTGGGCGGAACCAGCGGAGACACAGAAGATTCAGAGCTGGGCGGAACCAGCGGAGACACAGAAGATTCAGAGCTGGGCGGAACCAGCGGAGACACAGAAGATTCAGAGCTGGGCGGAGCCAGCGGAGATACAGGAAACTCAGGGCTGGGCGGAACCAGCGAAGAAACAGAAAACTCAGGGCTGGGCGGAACCAGCGGAGAAACAGAAAACTCAGGGCTGGGCGGAACCAGCGGAGAAACAGAAAACTCAGGGCTGGGCGTAACCAGCGGAGAAACAGAAAACTCAGGGCTGGGCGTAACCAGCGGAAATGGAGCAGAGGAAATGACTGGAGGAGGTAGGAGTGGGAGACTGAGAGGGTATACAGGGGAATCAGGGCTGGACGGAACCAGCGGGGAAACAGGAAAATTAGGGATTACCTCCATAGACCAGTCCATCAGATCCTGAACTTGCTCCATATGATCTTCAGAGACTGCATACAGCTCACCCTCAGTCGCAGGAGTGTGGGCAGGGCTTTCCTCCACGCCCTCGATCTCCACGAGGACTCCCACGATGCACGGTGTTGCCGGCTCACACACCTGGTCAGTCGCGCTCTCGAGATCCGGCTCCCTGTCAGTGGATGGCTCGGGCTCTGCGGCTGCGGTGGGCTCTGGCTCCGTGCGGCGTGATGGTGGCTGGCTGGTCTCTGGGTCGGGAGTGGGGCTGGCGAGGTCCTCTATGGGGCAGATGGTGAGAGATGAGCCATTTCTCGCCAGAGTCCACTCCACGAATGCGGCGAAATCCTCTCGAGGACCATCTTCGGACGACAACGCTCTGCATTTGGAGTTCAGGCTGGTGTTGTAGAAGGTGCAGAGCGCGCCGTCCGGGTAGCTGGTGGCATTAGCTAATAGGAAAAACTGTCTGGTATGGTCCTCGAGAGAACGCCCTTCCTGCTTCAGCAGGAGGATGAGGAATTCGGGACGATAGAGGGGATCCATAGAAACACTACAAAACAAAAAGACTGAGAAAAAACGAAAGCAAAACGGAGGGAAAGACGCAGTTTTCTACTTTCTCTTTTGAAGGTCGGGTCTGCTGTCACGGTTTTACGCTGCCTGAAGGAATACGGAGTCGAGGATAAACAGAATAAGGCTTTTAATATATCCAACACAGGGGGTATCCAACATGGAGCACAGAGGTAGACACACGTAAGTAGCAAGTGGTCACAAGTGAGGACAAGTGAGAAGACCCGACAAAACAGAACTGAAGGGACACGGCTTATGAACAACAGATAATTGGGGAAACACAGGTGGATGGAATCATTAAATTAACAGGGACATGGAACACATGAGGAAGATAATGGACACACCTGGGAACTAATCAAACACGGAAAGACAGAAACTGGGTCACGGGCAAAAACACATTAAATGAGTCCAGGTGTGTGACACCTATGTTTGTGATCCAGACATTTTTTTTCCAAAATCTGTTTTAAGCATTGTATTAAGCATATGACAAAATGAGTGAGAGAATTATAGACTAATGGTGCAAGCCATATCTTGAACCTATATTGAATGGGCTCCATTAAAATTTGTGAGTGTGAATTTGAACTAAATTGGCCAAAATCCACAGGAAGTCTATGAAGTTGAATTGGCCTGACAGGAGAAATTACTGAATTGCAGTTTAAAGGTAGGATAGGTGATTTGGTTCAAAAACAAGAGAACACAAGTCAGTTTCGAATGAGTATGCTTTTTTTAAAACAACAAAATAATGTCTGTTTTGTGGTCTATTGAAGAAATGAATACTTTTCTCTTGTTGATTGCCAAGTAGCAGATCCAGCGAGAGCTTGATGGGGTGACGTGGACTGAAAATGTTTTTCAGGATGTCACGGCAATAGAGGGGGTGCAACTATAAAGACATGTCTATAATCCTACCCACTGGAAACGCAAACTGAGCAGAGCCGAGCAGTACCGAGCCATACCATGCAGTGGAAAAGCACCATGAATGTTTTTTATATGTATTCATATTGTCTGTGTAAGGCGTAGAACCATAAAATGTTCGTCCAATCAAAATGTTCGGTCCAAACATTACCATAGGCTGTCTGTCAAAATATGTATTTGCATACCTGCACACATCTTGTTCTCGCAGACAAGATATGTCATTAGCGCGTTCCAGCGAGAATAAATGGCGACATTATTGTAATATTATATTGTACTGTGATATTTTCTCAATGGTGAATGAGACATGAGGTTATCTGAATGCATTGTATTCAATGCTCCAGCAGCACTGATCTGCCTGTGCTCATTCATGTGTTTTTTTGTAGGTGACTGCAGAGTGATTATGCAAGGAGGGTAGGGATCTTGATTTTAAAAGTTAGCTTGCTTTTACCAGCCTTTCCGAGAATCGCCTACCCTAACTTTAAATACAATCTTGGTGTTTTCTAGGTAAAAAAAATTGCAGTATGCAATTCTATGATCACCTAATAATTACCAAATAATTTATGGAATCATGAAACTTCTTGTACATTAAATATCACAACCATTTTGCAATACAGCTTGCCTAGAATGATTCAAATAATCCCTCTCAACTACACTGCCTTTAAAACTTTATGGACTGTAAGCCATGCTAATGCATGCCAATGGCCTGATGGGCCAAACAGTGAAACTCTGAATGTGTAGTACAGTTCAGGTTCCAAAAAAAGTTTTTATGTTTATTTTTCTGCATGGCTGCACACTACAAGGCAAGATATTGTACCCAGTCTCCCCATAAACTCTGTCTTTGTGAAGCTGCTGCACTCCACCAATCCTGAGGGGCTTTTGATAAATGTAAGATTTAAACACCTGGTCCAGGCCTAGCTCAGTTCTCCTTTTACAGGGTAATGAATGGAAAGTGGATATGTTGCCAGTGGTGGCACACATGGGGCAGTCGGATGTAGTTAACTCACAAAGCCTGGGCAAGTTGTATTACTGCACTTAAAAGTGATAATGAAAGGACAGGCTTTGCAAAAGCAAACAGCTTGTGCACTTAACTCTGCATTAAGTGCATTGTTAACTAAGATCAGTAATATCCTCAAGCTTGCTTAGAGTGGGAATATACTCCAAAGTCTCACATTATAATGAAACACCTCAACAACTCAGTTTGGAAATGCTTAAAATATGTATTATAAAGGTATTCTAATTCATTATAAAGTTTGAACACTATAAAAAAAGCATTGCGAAAGTCTAAAAATGTATTTAAATGTAAGGTTCAGGTATGTTCTTATGAACTACCATACCGCATAATAGCTGTGCCCCTCAAACTGAATGTAATCAGTGTGTGAAGGGCGTGAGTCAGTATAAAGGAGGTGTTATCAGGTATCTGTGTGTGAACAGTGTGGTCGGGCTTATGTCATTGCTCTGGGGTTGTCTCAGTGGTGTGTCTGCAGCACCTCACTATCAGCTAATCACCACAAGCCAAAATAAACCCTGTACAGTGTCATGAGAACATGTCCCAGCCCACTCACCCTCAAGTTCTTTTTGTCTGTCTCTCTCTCTCCTATACCAACATCCATAAATATTCTGTTATCTATAATGACAACATTGATCCTGATGATCAACCTTTTTGAAAACATACGAGCAGAAAAATTTAGATACAAGATGGTAATACTTTATCTTTTCAGATAAAGTCTTTTGAGTATATGCACTGCTGTTCAACAATTTGGGGTCAGTAAGCGTTTTTCTTTTTCTTTTTTTTTTTAAGACATTCATACTTTCGTAAAATGACGGTAAAGACTTTTCTAATCTTACAAAATGTTTATTTTTCAAATAAAGGCTGCTCTTTTCTTCTTTAACCTTCTCTAAAAAGAATCCAGAATAAAAATCCATATGATTTCCATATAGAAATATTAGCAGTACAACTTTTTCCAACACTGATGATGATGATGATGATGATGATGATGATAATAATAATAATAATAATAATAATGCATTTTTAAGAAGCTTTCAAAACAAAGATTGATGACCCAAAATTTTTAGACATTTTGATTTTTTTAAGTATAAGCCTTAAGAGATACAAGCACTGAAATTGTATTTTTCATGTAATCTTGTATAAAGAAAACCATATTTAAACCATATTTAATAACATAGGTATTAGATTCATAGGTTAAATCACCTGAGTGTAAAAGCCAAGCACATTTTCACTTTAAAGGTTTGATTTTAATTAAACATAAGCAATAATTTTTGAAAAGCCAGGCATGTAGATTATAAACATAATTTTTGCAGTATAAATCTTGCATGAAAAGAATAGACACATGCCGCACGTATGTAGCATCAACTCCACATCATTAGGGTTCATACACAGACACACACACACAAATAACGTTTGTCATCTTGTCTGGTGTGTGTCACTCACACATTAGACAATAGTGGCACCCTTAAGCAGTTTGACATGTCGTTCTCCTCCCACCACTGACGTACCACCAGTCTTCTCTTCTCAGCCTGCAGGGCTTCCCTCTGCCCAGTGGCACTGATGGGCACTTGGCATTACTAATTAAGGCACTGGCACAGTAAGACTCCAGTATGTCATCACCTAAACGCCACAGGCTATTTACAGTCTGTGCATGCCATCATCGAAAATAATAGATACGGGTGGATGGTGTTCTGACAGGCCTGATGAATCTCCACAATAATGGGTAGTGGTGAATCCAAATTATTATTATTATTAGCAATTAAAGCAAATTAAATAGCCAGTGGGTGTTTAGCCCACTCTCCAACATGCTGGTGCAGAATGATCAAACACAAAACCCCCCAAGACCGTATTCTCTCTCACATACACACTCATTGTCTCCAAATGTGATCTGACTGTTTACGTTGGCATGTGTGAAGGGTGAAACTTTGAATGCTTGCATCTCCAGATGAGAAGAACCACGATGGCCTTTCACACTGGTTGTGGACACAAACCCGATTGTCCGTCATAGCCTGGGGTGCACATAGCAGGAGTGTTGGTATGATAGTGAGCTCTTTGAGAGGCCAAGAGGCTGGATGGGAGGTTAAGCTCTTCCATCTCCCTCTCCTACTCAACCTGGGGGAGTATGAGGTCAAGAGATGGGACATCACACAGTGCTCACTTCACTTTCAATCAAGGCTACGCTCAATCACTCTCATTCGCAGCTGGGAGTGCAGAGACAACAGCGTTGGATAACACTCTGACTGTGAGCACAAACACATACATTCACGCTCCAACATGACAGTTTTTTTTTTTTTCTTTTTTCTTTTCACAGGTAATCCGTTACCAAACCACACTGTTGGGAGTTATAAGTAACATGCATAACATAATCATAGGAATGCATATGATACTGGTATACTTTTAAGCAGTTTTAAAATTGTATACTATTTTGTTTAAATAAATTAAATGAAAATGTAGTTTTAAATGCTAATTGAATTGAAGCCTCATAACATTACAATGTACAGTATGAAAAATGGATATTATACAATAATTAACTAACACATTTAACAGTGTTAGTTAATTATTAGGCTTTAAAAGATCAAGATGATATCAAATGTAAACTCAATGTAAAATACAGGACAATCAAATAAACAATATGCTTATTTAAAAAAAAGTAATATGGTAAAGAAGCATAAAACTAGAGGATGCAAATGACTTCTTTAGTTGACAAAACTTAATTTACACAAATGATTCTTTGGACAAATAGAATTTGTAAGCAAATGTGTAAGTATTCATGTAGTGACATATAGAAAGCTGTACGATTTCCCTCTATATACCGGCCAATAGATGTAGATGCATGGATAGAGAAGAGAAATAGATAGATTACTCTAGTTAGCAATATAAACATGGAAAATGATTTATGACAATATGTTTCAAGGAAATATGGGGCTAAACCAGTGCAATTTTATCATTGTGAAAATATTTAGCTTTTATTTTTCAATCTTAAACAAGTGCGTTCATATCATTTGAGTCAGACACTTGCAGAGCAGTTTGGGCATGTCTGCTTTCTCAAAATTGGAAAAGATAAGGGGATAAATATGAATCATTCGCTTGAATGTGCACTAGCCTGAGAAAAAGGCATTTTAAAACCTGTACTTATAAGAATTTGAAATTGGCTAAATAAATTGCAGGTATGAGTTCTCAAGGTCTGAGAGCACTTCCAACATGACCAGTGGATCCAGAAATACTAATCAGAGAGAAGACCAGACAAGACCAAAGAAGACTAGAGGTAATGGCCAGAATAAACCATGTAAAAATAATCCACTCAAAACATATGTGCGTGTTTGATATGGTTACAGTTTTAAAGTAGCACATGGGCCATAAAAGATATGAAGCGACCGAGGATCTATAAAAATGCCATCACTGCACATACTGTAACAAGAGCTTTTTGTTAGTCAAAACAACTCCCAGTGCTATCCTATAACATTGCAAGTTATTCTGCAAAGGCAAATCTAGTTCAACTTATAGCGGCAGTAAAAAAAAATACAAAAATAAATTTAAAAAACTAATTTTTTTGTATTTTTAAAATGTTTTTTACTGAAAAAATTGCTTACTGACATAAAACAATCTGCAAATGGGAAATATGTTCTAAATAAAGTGCAAGAAGAACTTTTACAGAGAAAATAGATTTACAAGGAAAACATTGAGACTGCTGACATTCTGCCCCAGTCATGACTTGAACAGGTAATTGCACACAACAAACACACAGTACTTCAGCTAGAAGCCTGTTTTTCTAGGAACACATCTGGCTTTAACCCTGTGAGATTGGGGTTGCTGCAGGGGTCAAAGAGACCTGTAACAACCTCAGCGCAAAGGGTGGCCATGTTAGAAACATTCATCATAAGTTTAGCTGAAATTACATGACAAAAGGGGCTGATAAATGGAAGTATAGATAAACCTTCATTTTCCAATATTAAAACTTCTGGTTAGAATTCCTCATCACTATTTCTACACCATTAATAAGTTTTTCACCACTTTTAATCAAATTATTATCATTATTAGTAGTAGTAGTAGTAGTAGTAGTAATTTCAATGGTCCTGCAATGTGAAAAAAATATATATTTACAGTTTATATATAAAAATCCATATATAAGCTGTCAATTAGTTTGATACCATGAAAACTGAATGAAAAATTATATTACACAATTTCAAAAACACTGTTTTTATTTATTTATTTAGTTACTTGGTTGGTTGGTTGGTTGGTTGGTAATATTAAATGGAGTTAATATCATGAAACGGGATATTATAACTAAATTTAATTGTGTTAACATTGGGATTTCACTTTTCTAAAAAGCCTCAAAACATTTTTTTTATATTGTATTATATATATATATATATATATATATATATATATATATATATATATATATATATATATATATATATATATATATATATATATATATATATATATATATATATATATATATATATATATATATTATATATTATTTATATTTTTTTATTATATTATATTATATTTTATTTTTAAAATTGCACTTTTTATCATGGCCCTAAATGCTGTCATACATATACATATAAAAAAATATAATGCATTGTCAGGTAAATTCTTCTGTCTTCCGAGTCAAATTCTTAAATGTTTTGAATTTTTTTTAATATATATTTTTATTTAGAATTGTAATACTGTCCACATTGTTCAACAAATACAATAATTTAAATTTAAATTTAAATAATTATGTAAACAATTTAAATAGACAATTTAATGGTTATGTTCAAACTCAGTTTCAAAAACAGGCAAATTAATAAAAAATAAAAAACTAACAGTAAAATGACATGTCTTGTGAACTGCCCTAAAATAACAACCTGCATTAGAAAACATCACCCTTGCTCAGATTTGTCATCAGCTCCCTAAACCTGATACATTGGAAACAGTTCAGTTGGATACATGGGGACAGACGTATTAAATCCGGCAAAGCTTGAAATACATCAGAACATGTGTGAACTCACTTGGTCTTGATATTTCAATCCTCAGAGACTGAAGCAAACACCAAGAGCATATTGGGAAAGAATTAAGGACAGATCTCACAAAACGACATGCATAATTCTACAACACAAATTGTTTATTCCAGACAGTGTTTGCCGACAAGGCAACCTGGCAAAAGACCCAGTTTTTCAGCATGAACTGCTGCACTGAAAAACGGAAGGTCACTGGTTCTTTGTGTGAAAAACACACAACCAGTGTCGCTTAATACACGTGAACACACAAAAATGCTTTGACGAAAACTAATGAAATCTTTTAAAGCAGTGAAAACATCCTTCTCATAGCTCAGGGAGATGCTCAGCACGGTCTCCGCAGAACAAGCCAAACAGATGACAGTTATTCCTCTCAGCGTCGTGCTCATTCCACAAAATCGAGCCAGATGTCTCCAGGCTGAGAAGCAGGTGGGCCAGGGCTGCTGGGCCACCCCGTGCTGGCACTGCTTCAAACCTGCTGGGTATAACCTTTAATTTCCATGCTTTTTTCTGGCATGTGGACAAGGGGTGCCATCTGCCTGGGCCACGAGAAGACCCCGCCGTGTGTGTGTCAGTGTGTTTATGCAGGGCCTTGAAGGATGAGCACTGGAGTGACCCAGACCGCAGCACAAGGCCATACTGGTGGCCTGTCAGTTCTGCCCAGCAGAAGCCTTCTCCCAGGCCCATATGGTCCATCATGTGGATGCATGCACATCACACACACACACACACAAGCACACATACAGGGAGGCATGAATACATAAATACATGTGACTCAATGCCCAGGCAAACACTGAAGCTCACATTAACACAGTCTTGACCTTGCAGCAAGGCAAAGCCCCATTTAACTACACATCAGAGAAAGACAGATAAATATAATTTTTTACATCATAGCTCTGGAATACTTCATTCTGACTGGTCAGTCATGGTATTTTGCAAAACAGAAAGCAGTAATAAAATGCTCTGACTGAGTTTCTGAAACGCAGCTTCTTGACTAGGCAGCATGAAACATACAGCACACAGAGCCCCAAAAGAATGACTCAAATAAGTTGTTAATGCATTATTGATATTATTTCATCATTTAGCAATATAAATCCACTTTTTCTTTTCAAATATTCACTACCATTCAAAAATTTGAGTAATAAAAAATAGAGTAATAGCTGAAATACTGTGAAACATCATTACTAATTAAAGTAGCGGTTTGCTATTTTAATATATTTTCAAATGTACTTTATGGCAGGGCTGAATTTTCAACATAATTACTCCAGTCTTCAGTTTCACACGACCTTTCAGAAATCATTTTAATATGCAGATTTGCTATACAAGATACATTTCTTTTTATCAATATTGAAAAAGTTCTGTGCTGCTTAACATTTTAGTAGAAACTCTGATACTTTTTTTCCAGAACGATCTGATGAATAAAAGTTCAAAAGAACAGCATTTATTTGAAACAGAAATCTAACATTATGCATTTCTTTACTGTCACTTTTTATTGATTTAATGCATCCTTGCTGAATAAAACTGTACATTTATTAAAAAAAAATGTTCACAAATATTTAATTTCTATTTCATGGCAGCTGCTCATTATCACCAAATCAACCGTGTCTGGGTGAGAATGTCAATACAAAAACAAGAGATAATCTGTTCCACCATAATTGCTTTTATACACAACTGTCAGTCTGTCTATCATTGTGAATATGTGCAAATCTACTGACCTGGTGATATTCTGATATTTACTTTACACTGATCACTCTGCACTACCATGCACGGCCAAGACATCTCAGCCATACTCCAACCTCACCTCTCAGATCTGTCTTTTACATCTCTTTTATATAAAACCCTCTGCCTTCAATCCAGACAGCATCAGTCAAACTCTGAAGCAAACCACACACCGACCCAAAACCATAATAACAGTTTCTATTACTCTGCAAGTGAACTGACAAAGGAATGGCAAAATTATGAATTACATGGAACTAAATTAATTGATGATATCTCCAGGGCAGCGAACAGTTTTGAAAGATGTAACCGGTATGTAAAATAGAAAATAGAAACATTTTAGCAGATTTAAATGCCTCCAGTTATAGGGGCTTTGCTTGAAAGTCTTGTTTGTCATCTCTCAGTGAAGTGGTTCCTACTGTTGACAGTCTCTGTCATCAGTGGCTTTGTTACTTGTCGTTTAGCAGACACTTTTATCTAGTGACTTCCAGTACAAGGATGGCTGCAGGCATTGTCAAACCATGAGTATTTGATGATATGTGATGAAATATGTAAACAGCACTGTTTTCAGGCTTGAAAGGCATGCTATTTTGTAGCGTAACATGCTGCCGAGCAGCACTTGGGCATAGTGCCACTGCTCCAGGTGGGTAGGCAGCTAATGGCTAAGGTGATTCCATAACAAACCCGCCCTAATTTCTGACTCCAAATGTACATTTCACTCATTCAAATTAGTTTGTTTACCACATGTGACCTATATCTGGTAAATGAGCCAAATGCACACAATTCTGTATTCATTGTGACAAACTAAAAATAGTGTAGTTGACATAAATCTCCATAACCATTTTATGTCAAAACATGAGTGAAATAATGTTCCTTCGTCATTCAGCATACCAGATATATTTATTTAAATAAAAATGTAACACCATATTTATTCTGACCTGAACTATTGTATAAAGTAAAAAGGATAAAAGTATATATTTGCTGACGAATGGATGAAATCTAGTGGTTTGAAGGAAAGTGGCAAAGTTACATTTAATTCATTTTTGCTAGCTTCACTGTGATCCTTAAATTTAGTCTTTTAATGTCATCAAATGATTATTGTTCTAAATAAGCTACACCTGACAGATTTTTTGGTATAAGAATTATTGCTACAATTAATTACATTTTTGTGGATGTATAATCTGTATGCTGTATTTGATGTTTGCCTATTAAAGAAATGCCACTTTTATCAGGACATTAGGACCCACTTTATATTAAGTGGCCTTAACTACTATGTAGTTAAATTTTAATTATTAATTTGGTACAATGCACTATTGTGTACATACATGTTTTTACATTGTACTTATATTTGAAAAATATCTGCACATAATTACATCTGTAATTAATTTCTGTAATTACATGTATAATTACACGTTGACCCATCCCTTACACCTTAACACATCCTTAAACTTACCCATACCACCAAATCTGTCCCTAACCTTACCCCTATCCCACCTCAATAGCAGCAAAAAAAAAAGTTGCAATATGACAATATGAACACAATAAGTACATTGTATTTATTTTTTGATGTAAGTACATAGTAGTTAAGACCACTTAATATAAAGTGGGACCGGACATTATACTATTAATAAACTTTAATTAATGTACAATACCAATCTCGGGGCACAAATATGATGGGTTTTGAAAAAAAAAAAATCTTACTAACTTTACACAAGGTCTAATGACATGGATGAAAGCAACAAAAGCCCATTGCAGAAATAAATGTAACTTGCGTGGAGAAATGATTTTGTTAAACGATGAATGCCTTGCAACGGTCAGCTTGAACCAGTTCTCAATCCCGAAACTATCCCTTGTGCTAGAAATAAGTAGAGGAGGAAGACGACTTATAAGATGACTTTAAAGCTGCTAAAGTGAGCAGCGCCCTCTCTGGGTCAAAACCTTGATTTTTTCACCTTGCAGCAAACAGTATAAATGTGCATAACGTGGCCTTAGTGACATCAGTGGAGAAGAAAAGTCAAATGAATTCAGTTTTATTAAAGATTAAAAAAACAAACAAAAAAATTTTCCCCTCATTTGGAATATGATGGACAGTCCATAAACATGCATTAAGAAACTAATTCTAAATTACTGACATCCATAAATGAATCAGATTTATGTAAGATTGATAACAAATAAAAAATATAAGAGTTTAAATTAGTACATCTAATTCAACCATTTAAGTGATCTTGAAATATCAAAAATCATCTCCACCAAAGGTACCATATAATTACTTTGATTTGGCTTTGTTTTGTTTTTTTTGTTTTTGAAAAAATGCACTGATTTTTGAAACAACAGTATCAAGTTAAAAACTCTTTATTCTCTTCCTTCCTTTTCTCCTCAGAGACCATAAAAGTAAAAAGAAGAAAAAAAAATAGAAAAAAGAGAGAAACTGAGACAGGGACCTGCTGTGCAGTGCATCACAGTGCCTCATCATTGGGCTAATTATGATGAGTATTCTCCCTGCAGGCGCATGGCTGTGGAAATGTACAGGCTTTGTTCTCCCACATCCTGATGGAGCTGATGGGGCATGGCGTGGTGTAGATGAGTAACCCCCCAAATGTGTGCTGCCACCAGGCTCCCCACACGCAGAGAGAGAGACACTCTCTCAAATACATGCGCACACACACATTTTAACCTCCAGCAGAACATTACACACAATCAAAAGCACCCAAACAATGTGTCAAACTCAAACACAAAAGAACAGACAAAGACAGAGAGGCACATACACGCAAAATCTAAATATACAGGTAAGCAAGTCGATTGTGTCCATAGCATTGAGAATGAAGAGTATAAAGGAATGCAGTACGTGTAATTCAAGTTGAGTTGATAATTTAACAGCATTTCTTTTATGTTTCATTTTTTCATTGTACAGTAAACCAGTGACTAACATTGCACCAGCTTTCTTTTTAAAAAGACAGTTTGTTTCCTTTGGCCACACCATTATAATGACAAACTTTAAAACAGACAATAAACACAAAGATTTGCCACAGCAGTTAGCAATATACGCCCACAAGTTAAACTATGATGCTTATTGAAGTAATGCATGTTTGAATCTGACTTGCGGTATTTCCTTTTCTCGCTCATAAATATTTCCAGTTACCTCTGTATTGCATCAATTAAAACAGGGAAATTTAGATAATTCATACACACACTGAACAAAATTGAAAACGCAACACTTGTTTTTGACCTGTTTTTCATGAACTAAACTCAAAGATCTGACACTTTTTCTATGTACACAAAAGACCTATTTCTCTCAAATATTGTTCACAAATCTGTCTAAATCTGTGTACGTGAGCAATTCTCCTTTGCCGTGACAATCCATCCACCTCAGAGGTGGGGCATATCAAGATGCTGATTAGAAAGCACGATTATTGCACAGGTTTGGCTTAGGCTGGCCACAATAAAAGGCCACTCTAAAATGTGCAGTTTTATCACACAGCATAATGCCACAGATGTCGCAAGTTTTGAAGGAGCGTGAAATTGACACGCTGACTGCAGGAATGTCAGCTAGAGCTGTTCCCTGTGAATTTAATGTTCATTTCTCTACCATAAGCCATCTTCAAAGTTGTTTCAGAGAATTTGGCACTACATCCAACCGGCCTATCAACCAAACAGGGAAATACAGTGGATAACTATGAATCAGGAAACACAGCACAGGTGAGCAGTGCTTCTGAACTCTCACACAGACAAACACATGTGTAAATTATTTAACTGAAAACCTTTAGTGTTTGTTAAGAGTGTCGGTGAGAAAATAACAGGTGCTTGGAGCAACGCACGCCCTCATCTGAACTCCAAGTTTTGTCTCCAGTGAACACAGAATTTCCATATCATTTACTATATTGTGTGATTCAAGAGCGACATGACTGTAGCTGATCTCTCCTTTAGTTAACAATCTGAATATTGTCTATGACAAATATCATGCGATATCAATGACCAATTGTTGGCCTATCAAAGGCACATATGCTTCAAATCAACTCCAAGTGTAGAAGTGGCCTGAGCTTAAGAGCTTACTTACTTCACCCAGTCCTGACAATACACAGTCCGGGAAGCCTTTGTCCAGTGGCGATAATGAGTCAATGGCTTCCTCATAATAACAGAACCAAATTCACATTCAAGTACAACACAGTGAAGTTAAGTTTCTCTTTCAGGACTCAATGGGAACAGAGTCCCGGCTGGCTCGTGATGGACTATGGCTGCCATTTAGGCTAGCATGCTCACAATGGGAGCGAGAGAGGATTAGGGTGCTTGTGATAGACAGCTCTTTGAGTGGCCAGTGTGTGTGTCTGTGTGTGTCTTTAGGGGCCCCAGGCACTCGGTTAGTCTTTGTGGAAGCTCCCCTCTCGCAGACTTGCTCTTCCAGCTCCTTCTCACCACTCGACTCCTCCTGCCAGGTCCCATCATTCTGGTCACAATGTTAAGCTGATTGTTTACAGCTCTCTTCAAAGCCCAGTGAGTAAATGGCCATTTTCTCTCGTCCTCTCCTGCTGCTGAGACTATCAAAGCTCTGGAAGTGGCCTGCAATGGCATAATCTGATTTGGCAAAGACAGCATACACTCACCTCCCCCAAATACACATAAACACAACAGCACTGAGGTCCAACTTTCACTTGATTCCATCTTTTTTTCTGGCATATGTTTAAGCATTATTCAAACCAGCTTGGCACTTGCTTTTGAAGCCTGTGCGAGGCCAGTTTAATTCAATTCAATTAAAAAAAGATAATGCTTTTAACTAGAGCTGTCAATTTAATTTAGCGTGTTTAATTTTTTTTTTTTTTTAAGCAATGCAATCATCAAATACCACCATGTTATCATTGGTGTTTTCAAAGTTTTACAGCTTGAAGTAGTTTTTAGTTGTATTATTATATATTATATAATATTTCTAATTCTAATTTTGTTATAATTTTTTTTTTAATTTATTAAAAAAATAATTTTAAGTTTTAGTAACTTTTGTGTGCTATTCTCATTTTTATTATTTTTTAAACTTATTAACTGTAATTTAGCTTGATTTTATTTCAGTTTTAGTTTTAGTATTTTAGTACTTTAACTTGTTTCATTTTGTTGTTGATGCTGTCATTCTTATTAAATTATTTTTAAAAGTGTTAGTTTTAATTGGCAATAATAACTCTGGAAAATTTACTTTTACTGGAATTATGTACTTACGTTGATTCAGTCATACTGAATTCTAATTTTGCCTTTTAATTAACATTAATACTAATGGTTAAAAATGAAATACTTTTAATATTAACAGTCAAATTACACTGATTGTTAAATGATAAATAAATTAGAGATTTGTAATTCTGTCCAACCTGTAATTTGGGCTTCAATTTTTCTTAGGATCATCACCTTTTCAAACATTACTCTTCATTAGTTGGGCCGAATTGTTTTTCTTTCACCTACACATCCCAAGGCTTCGTACATGTCTTTGTGTGTGCGAACCTCTTATGAATGCCCATAATCCAGTTTTATTGAGAGAGGCAATTCTGCCTCTCAAAGTAAAAACATTAAGTCAGATGAATAGAACATCAATGGTGCAAAGAAAATTTGTGGCCCCCATTCAAGTGGAATTGCTATGCAGTTTCAATTGGGTAAACATAGATTTTATTTTCTTTCTTGTTTCTCCTCTCCATTTCTGTTTTAACAAAGTGGCCTGGAGATGTTTAAATGCAAATAAATGCAACATGACAGAAACAAATTCGGCAAACATTGCATATGAAGCAAGTGTATTGGTGATGAAAATGCAGTGAGGAAAAAAGGATGGCAGTGGCTCCAGTGGGGCTTTGATCGTAAGTGGTGCTGGAGATCTTTCATATGATGCTTTCATGATGATGACTGGAGCATCTGTTTACATGACAGATTGATCTATCTAACTGTATTCAGGTGAACTCTCATCTTCAGAAATCAGCTGGTTGTCAGTGCCAGCCAGTTCACAACATTGGTTGTAGAGCTAAAACAAACATTTACAGAATCATATGTTGTTTTATGATGCTGCTTTTGAAGATGCATTTGCCTCCAAATAATATACAGCCTCATTCATTAAAAAGTTTTCAAGCTATTTATTAATATTGGTTTAATATTTTTTAAATAAATAAATTAAATCTGAAATGCAGTTATTATACATTTTACAAATGCTAATGTACATTTGCAAAATGCATAATTAAGTCTGTTTAGATGTTTGTTCTCAGAGCTCCCAAATAGATTAAACTTTTCGGTCATTTCCCCTGCCAAACAACAGAGATAAAAAATAAAATAAAAATAAAATTAATAATAAATCAGTAAACAATTGGAAAGGGTGCTGGTTATTTTATCCAAGGACATTATCCTTTAAGTTTACTGACATAACGTTCAACCCTAAAAAACTAAATGCAATACTTCATTCAAAATACGGGTAAAGTAAAAAAATAATAATAATAATCTACAGGTAAAAATTAACAAAACTACACACATACAGTATATACCATATGAATACTGCAAATATTTGTATATTATATTACATTATATTATATTATATTATATTATATTATATTATATTATATTATATTATATTATATTATAATCAAGCTACATATTGATTATAATTCATCACGTCCATAGCAAACTAAATTTATTATTTTAACAAGAAGAAGTTTGGAAGGGTAATTTACCAATATCTTAATGTCATCTAAGTAATATTTTATAATAATATTCATTAATTAACAAGACTTTTCATAATGAATTAGAAAAAAGTTATAAAAGTTATTTACCCCACACCTGTATTTTAAAGTTCTCTAGTATTTACTGTAAGTACAGTAGAAGGAAAGCACAGGAGTGTGTGTGTTAACTTATGATGCATAGACAAGGAGGTATTTGACCTCATGACCTGTCAGTGGGTGACTCAGGGGGCAAATATGCAGAGATGCGAGTCAGTACCAGTGTGTGTAAAGGCCTGTGATCTGTCTCTTCCAAATGGGGGCCTGTCTCTGGGGAGCAGAGGAACGATAATTTTGCTTGGTTACCTCCAGACTCCCATAAGACCCACAAGGTGCAAGTCCCACCCGCAGCTCTTTAACCAAAAGCTTCTGTTCTAATGGCTTACAGGTGGCGAGGCAAGAGACAGAGCTTTTCACACTCTCACACTTTAGGGGCACAAGAAAAAAAATTGAAATATTGAAGGTTAAAAGTGATAGTTCACCCAAAAATGAAAATATTGATATTATTTACTCACCTTCATGGCCTTATGTCTTCAGTGGGAACCAAAATAAGATATTTTTAAAGATGTATCAGTGGCTTTTTTATCCAAACAATGAAAGTCATTGGGGTGTAATGTATTTTTTGACATTTTATAATAAATACAATTTTTTAAAAAATAATAATAAAAAAACCTGACTTGTATCTCAGTTTGTAAACAGAAACAAAAAATATCTGGGATAAGCGTTAAAAACCTATTCAAACTGTTAATGTTGACTGTTTACTTTTGCAAATTTAATTTTAGTTGCAATCTACATTCAGTTTGTTCCAAGTGACCCACGTTAATAGTATTTAATCCCATCTCAGCCATAAACAAATCAACACGGATCATAATAATTCTGATAATAAACATAACAGAGCTTATTATCTCTTGATTCCTCCAGATATCATTGCTGCTCATTTAAATCTAAATGTAGCGAGCTGAATGGCCCATGAGGAGCCATGTGTGCCAGTGCTGGGGCTTCATTACGCCAGCATTATTGGTCCGGTCTGGTTGTGAGACTGTGATAAGGGCCACAGGTGTGTCATTCTCATTTCCCATCATTAAGTAGGGGTTTGGCACCGATAGAAGCTAGCTTTAGCCACACAATGGCTGCCGCAGCTGTCAAAACATATTATGTGTACAGCTTCACAATCTCTACTCTTCAGCTTGTACCATAAAACGCACTGTAATTACTCAACTGGACATCCAGCTCAGCCTTCCTTAGGAGAACCTTGTCAAGACACACACCTGAGGGACACAGACCCTACTGGGAGAGGAGAAAACACGTCAACATTTGGCCATTTTCTCATGATCTGCGTTCCTCAGTGTAAATAATGAAAGAGAGACAGAAACCGTCTTGATGCAGTCTTCTTGTTGGGGAGACTGGAGTTATTGTTGTCATATGTTGTCATATGTGCTACAGGGCTCTTCATTTAGTTTCATTTGAGGTCCAGATTAATCTAATTGAAAATTTTAAAGCGGCCCTGGTGGGGGCGGTCATTCCAATTTTGTATTTGTATTGGGGGGGGGGGGGTTACAAAAGTTAATATTGAAATTAAATGGAGGATTTCCAGTCAGGATTTAGACCGTTTCATAGTACGAGTTAAAAATTACTTGCTCTTAACATCTGATCGTGGTTGTATATCTTTATTAGTGCTATTGGTTCGACACTATTGAGCACAACATTCTTTTGCATAGAATAGAAAACTTTGTTGGCATTAATGGAAGTGCATGGTTTAAATCATACTTATATGACCAGCATCAATTCATAGCCATTCCGATCTCACGGCAATTCGTACATTTTTCACGAGGTGGCTTATTCGTACGAATTCGTACGACCACACTCATACAAATTCATACGATTTTTGCGATCGTACGTATTTTATGAGTTGCACAATTCGTATGAATTTGTACGAATGTTCTACACCTAACCCCACCCCTTAACCTAACCGTCACTGTGGTTTAGACAAATCGTATAAAATCGTACGAGTGAGGTCGTACAAATGGAATGGAATCTACACTAATATTAGTCTGTTTCTCTCTTATTCCGAAGTCACCGTAGCCACCAGATTCAGTCTATATTCAAATCAGATGGTCACTACAGTCACCTGGATCCAGTACATATCCACACCAGATGGTGGATCAGCACCTAGAAAGGACCGCTACAGCACTGAATGACAGTGGAGATCAGGACAACTAGATGAGCCCCAGATACAGATTCCCTTTAAACACACAATAAGACTATGCTGCAGACTGGAATTTAACTGCTGGTTTCATCTGGACAGAGGAGAACTGGCCCCCCGACTGAGCCTGGTTTCCCTCAAAGTTTTGGTTCTTTGCCGATGTCGCCTCTGGCTTGCTTAGTCGGGGACACTTCATTTACAGCAATATCGTTGACTTGATTGCAAATGATTGCACATATACTATTTCAAATGAACTGAGCTGCACTGAGTTCAATGATGAACTGCTTATAACTGTTATTTTGCCTTATTGACACGCTGTTTTCCTAATTATTGTTGTTCAGTTGCTTTGACACAATCTGTTTTGTTTAAAGCGCTATATAAATAAAGGTGACTTGACTTGACTTTACTTGACTCGAAAAGCATATTCAGCTGGAAAATAAACAAATATTATACCAACAATAACATCTTTGAAAGGTTAACATTGGTGCTATCAATTGAAAAACATTTTTACTAATCAATCACACATTTTTTATGTAATTAATTGTGATTAATTGCATATTAATATATTTTGTTATCATAATTTTATATTCAAAAATTAACATAAATATGGTATATTTTAAATACATTTTAATGGCATATTTTTGCTAAGTAGCTTACTGTTAATGAAGGTCAGTATCATTAATACCAATAATGTTACTGATATTTCTATTAAATGTTTTTTCTCTTAATTTTATCCAATAATTATAGCCTTTCACCAAAACAGTATAATTGAAAGCCATTATTTTGAACACTAAATAGGCTCTAAAAAATATGACAACTTTAAATTTAAGTGAACTTAAAAGAGTTTTCACATAAACTATAAACTGTATATATAAAACTATAAACTATAAACTTCACATAAACTATAAAATGAGTATAAATTAATCTTTATTCAATCTACAAAATTTAATCAGCGACTAGAGCAGTGGAGTGATTTCTCCTTTTTCTTTTGTTCTTTAATTTACATTAATGACGGACTTCATCAGGTTTCACTTTAAAAGCAGCGATATCTCTTTAATACCTAATGCACATGCGGTGGATCTGACACACACACTTGCTTTTCTCCCAACATTTTATGGTCATTTAGGACTCATTTAAGACCGTGTTTATGAGGTAACTTACCATAATTGCACATTTTAACATAATTGTGTGCATTTTTGTCTGCTGAAGTGGCTCAGCAGCGTATGTCAAATGCGCAGCAGGCTGTACTGAATAACATAATATCAGTAAGCACATAATAATGCACACAGATATGCACAGTGACAACAGCTATACGCAGTAACAAACTGTGCCAGAGGCATTTTTTGCATGGTAATAAACTAGAATATTAAGTGAGGTAACCAATAAACACATATGGTATGTACATAGGTATTTACAGTGTCAATAGCTTTACATGGTAACAAACTGTGCCAGAGGCAGCGTAGTAATTAAACTAGCAGAATGAGTGAGATTAGCCACTCATCGAAAGCACTTGAATTCAACTTGTAAAACCTGGTGAAAGTGTTCTGTGAAGACCAGTCAGCTGCAAAACATATACAGTATCCCGAATAGACATGGCTTTAGCCCAGGCCAACGAAGAGGCTATCGCTCTCGTTGAATGAGCTCTGACGTTGAAAGGGCATTCCTGTCCCTGGCTTTCATAAACCAAAGCAATTGTTCCCACTATCTAGTGAGAAAATCTCTGCTAGATACAGCTTGCCCCTTAGAACAACCACCGTAGACTGATGGAAAACAGCCGAGCGGCCAATATAAATCTATAAAGCTCTGACCAGCACTCTGAGTATCGGCATCACACAAGATCAATGGCTCAGAACACAAAGCAGGCAAAGAAGTGACCTGTGGATTAAAAGGGGTGGGAAAAGACTAGAGTAGAGTGACACTGCAGTCACCTGATTCAAAGTGAATACAATCACCATCCACCAAGAATGCATGCAAACTCCTATGCTTAGCCAAAGTAAGAGCAAGAAGCATTTTCAGAGAGAACTTATTGCAATAGATGTCAAGGGCTTGGATGTGGGTAGAGAGAGAGCTTTCAGTACAAACGTCAAGTCCCACGGCGGCATCTAAGGTGGGGGCGCGATAGATGTAATCTTCTCATCCCCCAGTTCAAAAGTGAGATCTCTTTAACATCTCTAACATTCCTCCTAGACAGAAATTAAGATGGAGATTTTTGCTTGAGTCTCTTACTTCTCAATATTGCCCCAATAAAAAAATAAAAAAATAAATAATAATAATAATAAATAAATCATTAAAAAAATGCTATTGATTCTAAGCTTTTGAATGGTATTGCGTATAACGTTACAAAAGCTTTTTATTTCAGATAAATTCTGATCTCTGGATCTTTATATTCATCAAAGAATCCTACAAAAAAAATTACTCAATTGTTTTAAATATTGATAATAATAATAATAATAATAATAATAATGTTTCTTGAGCAGCAAATCAGCATCATAGAATGATTTCTGAAGGATCATGTGACACTGAAGACTGGAGGAAATTCAGCTTTGATCACAAGAATAAATTACATTTTAAAATATATTCAAATACAAAGCAGTTATTTAAAATCGTAAAAATATTGCACAATATTACTGCTTTTGCTGTATTTTGGATCAAATAAATGCATGCTTGGTGAGCAGAAGAGACTTCTTAAAAAAAAAAAACATAAAAAAATCTTAATGTTACCATTCAAAAACTTTTGACTGGTAATCTCTTTAAAAATACCTTACTGGGTTATGATAATCAAAACAGTCCTGAGCTAGATTAAGCTTTTATCTCTGCAAACCAAAATATCACTTTAATCAAATATTTTATAATAATGTTTAATACCATAAATCTGCTTGATTTAAGGTATCACATAAAATACTATAGAAGTGACACGAATGCTTTACTGAGATTGTGCAAACATCCACATCGGTGTAATAAGATGCATTTTAACTGCTGCTTTCACACTGCTGTGATTATTTTGTTGTTGTTGTTTTTGTTTGTTTTGTTATTGAGAGGAAAGCGTGTGCATAGACAGTAAAAAAAAAAATGGACACAGCGACCCCATTGGATTCAACGGAGACAAGTGAAGTCAATAAGAAGCACGCACTTCCTGGGGGTCGAGCGTACTGCAAAGATTCAAACTGAGCTTGATGATGTTGATGTGACGTGAGCAACCTGTCTGACAATTGTAAGTCTTCTAATAGCTGTGCCAAGAGAAATCTGAATCACCTACCGAATCTTGTAGAGACGGCGAGCGTGAACAGGAGCAAATTTTGGTAAGTATTCTGACTAATTATTTTGTCATTTTGCATAGTATTTATTTATTTTTAAAATGTAACACCAGTACGCCATATTAAGTTAATGCATTGAGATGTTTTTTTTTTTCTTTCATTGCGTGTATAATTTCATGATAATTTCCCCATCCCCCGTTAATATAGATACCCCGTTACCCATACTTCATTATTTAATGAATTAGATCAATTATTTAAAGTTTGTGGATAAATGTTACTTTATATGTAGTGAATACTTCATACTTGCCACATACCAAATTATTTCCAATTCCTCAAAACGTTGTTTAAAAATTTTGTCCCGTTACTATTATGGACTCTTTATGGGCTTCTCCCTTGACTTTATGCCTCCATGTCCCCCCGATTGCCTCATAGACAGTAAAAGATTGCCTGCCTGCTTCGCATCCTGTCCATACGGTAATTCTCTACTGTGCAACAGAGAGTCGCAGGTTATGACGCAATCGTTAGCCTATTTTTACAAAAACTGCTTCTACAGGGCCATAACGTAAAATACAAGGTATTGGAGCCTTTTATACATTTTCGTGTTTCTATAGAAATAATTAATGGACAAATTGAGTCTTTAAACACCTCAGATGTAAAGTTATACGCTGTCAAAGTGAAGCCAAAATAAATGGGAGGTTAATGGAATGCTAACAGCAGGTGGGTGTCCGCTAATCAATGGCGGCACCCGGGGAATCTTCAATAAAATATGAAACCCTGCCCCCTCTGAGCGCGCGTCATGTAATTTCATATACAAATGCCATTCGCTGAGCGGTGTATCTCATCTTCTCTTGAATTGCATCGAGGAGGGCTGAATTACAGTCTTGCGCTACAGCGCCACACTGGTCAAACCGCATTATTGCAGGCTCTAAATTAGTTCAAATTAAATCAAACGACAACTCGACAACAAAAATAATTGTCAACAATTTTTTATTGTCAACATTGTCAATAATGTTGACTAATCTTTTCAGCCCTATATGTGGTTACATGCCACATAATAGTAGAATAAGTACCCCTTAGTTTCAAAATACTTACAGTACAAACAATTTGTAATTTTACAGGTGGTTACCCCATTATACTCCAAACTTTGCATATTGTTCCTACATGGAAGTGTACTGCATAGGTACACTATAATTACAAAAAAGGTACGCTGTAAATTCTGTTTAATTATGCTGTAAATTGCAGGCTGTAATTTAAAACGTTACTTCACTTTTCATTTCAACATTTCACATTTCATTCTGATATTTATGCTGATAATAAATTTTGCAATGAAAAAATATATGTATCTAATTATATAAATGCAAAACAGATCAATTTCACTAGAATCAGAATGAGCTTTATTGCCAGGTATGTTCACACATACGAGGAATTTGTTTTCGTGACAGAAGCTCCGCAGTGCAACATAATGACAACAACAGAACAAAAAACACAATAAGGAGTAAAAAAAAAAAAAAATAGACAAAAAAAACCCAACAACAAATAAAACTAGAATGCAAGTCTTGGGACAGACTGAATAAAGTCTTGATGTTTTCCTTTTCAGCTCTGATCAGACCTGAGTTAGCTTCACATGGGATCTCATGAATGGTCTCTGTTGTGTTCATTCTCCCACAATCTGTCCCTCTATAATATCACAATGCACTAAACATCTAGAATGACCATTGAAAGAAAATGCTAAGAAATCAGAAGATGAAAGACATCCCTTCATAATTCGAGCCATTCTTTGAGAGAATATCTCTCGCGTTGACCCCTAATGACCTGCAGGCCGTGCTGGGGTCCCTCACTGGTCTTGTTGTAGGGAGGGATGGCAGCATCTGTGAGCAAGAGTGGCGGTTGGTCTCTCCTGCCCTTGGGGGTTCAGTGGTGGACCTCAGAGAGACAAGAGCAGTGGTGGACGCGTTTAGCGCCTTTAACTGCATACTCCACCCTTGTTACGGTGCAGTGCCCCTGCTTTCATGCTGAGGGCAGTTCTCATGGCCCCTGCTCGTTTCCCATCTCTCCCCAGACGCTGCACACAGACCTCACTGTTCACTGCAGACAGGAGACCATCAGCCAGGTGAAATAAAGATGGCTGGCTTCAGACAAAAACAGCAAGGGAGGGGTAACGGGCAGGTTTATGTAGGGGTATATGTATGTACATGGATGAACTGTAGGTTTCACAGTGATATTGATCACTCTCTCCTTTTAAAGCATCTCTATTCATCTGTTGCGACTGCTGCTAAACTCAAGCCACTGATATCACAGGCCTATCACAGTCATTTTAGTACTGATGATTCATTCTAAAGCAGGGGTGTAAAACTTCCAACCCTGCTCCAGCACCATGTAGTTTTCAAATAAGCCTGTAGGACTTGATTAGCTGGATCAGGTATGTTTAACTAGGGTTGAATCTAATGCTGCATTCCTGGCAGGTTTTCGAGTCCGTAAGTCACAACTTCAAACCATGACTCACAACTTTGTAGTGTTCCAGGCAAGTCACGCCAAACTGCCTGAGCGCACTGATTTGTAGCTAGAATATTAATTTTCATGCAATATTACATTGACCTAAAGTCTATTTCTCTCCATGTACCACCTGCATCTGTAGGCAATATTATCCGTAGGGGCTGCCATTGTTCAGACGTTCAGAGTCAGAGCGTGGAACTGGGAGTAGAACGATCCAGTACAAGTTCACGGGTGGGAAGTCACGGGTCTCTCATTCTAGAGCATTTTCACGGGTAGAAAGTTGGAAAAACACGTGTTACGGGTTGCCTGGAACGTGCATTAAACTCTGCAGGGCTCAGTGCCCACAGATCTTTTGTAATGTATGTTGTACATTTACTATTCACAAAAACAGTTTTGTCTTACACTTGCATTTTTACATTTGCATATTGATTCGAAAACATGAACAAAGCATGTAAATTACCAATGCTGCTATAATCCTGTATGTTTACATTTGTATTTTACAATGATATGAATTCAAGTGCATTATCCCATTTAATAAAAAAAATTGTGTATAATAAGAATATCCTACTGATTAACAACAGATTTTTAGTAGTGTGACTCCTTGATGAATTGTGTTTTGAGTACCTTATTATTTAACAGAATGTAAATGTACACTGAACAAAAGTGAAAATTGGCCACTAGAGTAAGACAGATCCACTCATATTTAATACACATTCTGTGAAAACAAGTCTTAAAGGTGCCATGTGTAAAAATTGAGGTAAAAATATTCAAAAAATAACCTACACGCATCAAAAGAATGAGAAGAAATAAGGGCGATGATGTCATAAAAAAATTGTAAAAAATACCAGTTTCGGCCATGGGAGGCGGTATGCGGGCAATATAACCACCAGCCAACCTGCAATACACTAATAACTCGCACGGCTTGTGGGCGTACTTGAACCTGATGTCAATCGTGTGGAAAGTACAGTCCACTACTTCATTTCAGTTCAGGGAAGAGAGCGGAAGGATGGCTGAACTGAAGCCCTTGGCAAGAGACCACCACCCGCTACAGGGAAACAACCGCGCTCGGAATCACAAATCAAATCCGATAAGAAAAGGAGCCGAACCAGAGTAAACATCGGCACTGCTTTCCATCGCTGGAGACAGCTGATGGACCTGAAAGAAATGAGGTTCGACTCCGAACTTGCAACATTTCTTTTGGATTGGTAAGTTAGATGCTGTTAGTATTTCGCTAGAAGTTTGTTTTATTTTTTTTTGTGTTTTTTTTTTTTCGGGAAGTTATAACATAGAAATGTATCGAAGGCTGTTCGATAAACGTGCTAATGTAAGCGATGGCTAACCATAGCTGCGTTTGATAATTAGCTAGCTATAACTTACCCATTTTTTTATATCATAACTAACCTGCTCTGTCTAGTCTGTTGGTCTCCGTGTCCTCTTTGCTTCGTGGTTTTTCTGTGCGTGAGAAAATTGATGTGTGGCATGAAAGTGTGCGAAAAGAGTCAATTGCGTGTGTCTCACGGTGAATGCTTGAGAGTTGGCAGCTCTGGTGACGTTGGTTGGCGCTAGCTTGGTCAACATCAGCTGTCTGATGTTGACAGAATGCTATCTGTCAAATTAATTTAATTCAAATAATGTGTATATACAACTCAAAATGTAATATGAACAAAACGAATATGAACATATTCACTGATAAAGGTCAAGGGGAGTAGCTTGAAGATGTCATTTTTCAAAATCACTTGACATCACTCAACGTTCCTCTGGAGGCAAAACGTCCTCTTAGGCTTCGGCTATGGCTCTAGGGTTGTTTTGAAGGTAGGGGCGGAGCATAGAGACTATGCCGTTTCTCGTTTGTTACTCTAGAGTAAACCAATTCACTTTATTGAGGCATACTGCCCCCATCTGGTATGGAATGTGGAGTATGACTTGATTTTTTTTTGCCAGACATGACAGATGGCACCTTTAATCTTAATCGGATGCAGTGTTGTTTCTCAAGATGATTTATCTTGTTTCAAGGATTTTTAGATATTTTAAAAAATAATACAAAAATATTATTATTTCTTAAGGTTTACACACACACACACACACACACACACACATACATTTCATAACGTTAATTCTAGTTTTTCATTCTTAGTTGTAATTTTTTACTGAATTATGTCTTTTATTGTGATCAAAGCATTTCTGAAAGCCTTTATCTCTCCCCAGTCTTTGCACCTGTGGCTCTTGGGATATTTTCTGTACAATTTAATTCTGCAATTCTCGCTGGCTGTTGCTTATCAAGTGGAGGGATGGATGTTGTGTGTGTGTGTGTGTGTGTGTGTGTGTGTGTCGTGGTTCTTGGTCTGGACAGGAGCTGGCAATGCGCCATGCTCTGATGACCAGCTGGACCAGGTGTGCAGAGCCCAGGTGTGTATTTATGAATAACACAATGAAGCAGTGCAAGCAGAGGGAGAGAGAGGGAAATAAAGCATGCAAATAGGCAATACGTAGTGTCATAGCTCACCCGTTGAACACCTGCGATGTGCTGTCCAAAACACACAGATACATATTTCAAAAATGGATTCTAAACTGCTTAATATTAATTTGCCTGTTTACCTTCCTTTCCCAGTTCTGGATGAATGCAGCAGCACTTTTAAACAAACTCATAATTCACATGAATCAGATTTCACTTGAGTCCTTTCCTTTACACATTCTAATTGGGTTACCCTGCCCTGATATTAAAAGCACATCTGGGATTAAGGATCCAATCAGGGTGTGTGATAGTCTCAGAAATCCTTTAAGTCTGTCATTACCACACACCTCACAAAACACAGAGGTGTTTCTAATCCACACAGCCGCCAATCCTGCTAATGCATGCACATCAGTCTCACACACGCCGTGGCTTTGCTCTCTCATCCCCCTGCATTCTGTTCCCTACAAAACCACGACAGCCTTCAAGTGGCCCTAATATGCAAATCTAATATTACTTCAATTATCATTGTGAATGTTGATGTCCAGTATCATAATCTTTCATATTTTTTGCCTGTTTTTCATGCAATGGTCAGTTTTGGGATTTGGCTTTTCACAAGTGGTAAGAAAACACCCAAAATACACTTTTAAAGGGATAGCTCACACAGAATATATTATGGTAAAGCATGAGGGTTAGTAACTGATGACAGAGTTGGGCAGCTGTGGACTAACGGTTAGAGACTTGGACTAGTTACCCGAAGGTTGGTGGTTCAGGCCTCGTTGCTGGCAGGAGTTGTAGGTGGGAGGGAGTGAATGAACAGCACTCTCTTTCACCTTCACCCTCAATACCCATGACTGAAGTGCCCTTGAGCAAGGCACTGAATTCCCAGTTGCTCCCTGGGTGCTGGATATATAGCTGCCCACTGCTCCGGGTGTGTGTTCGTGGTGTGTTCACTTCTCACTGCTGTGTGTGTGTGTGTGTGTGTGTGTGCACTTGGATGGGTTAAATGCAGAGCACCAATTCTGAGTATGGGTTACAATACTTGGCAAATGTCATGACTTTCTTTCATTTTTTGCTGATCTAACCCTTTAAGTTTTTATTTCATTGCACTTTATCTATTTGCATCTGTAGATTAGTATTTTTATTTTTATTTTTATCTCCTCTATTGAGTCAGAAATCTCCATTTCAGCAGCACTTAAATACCAAAATTGGCAGTTTTATTCCTACCTATAATCTGAAGGTTTTTACAAAAGGATTTGTTAAGATCATATAATTTGTTTTATACAACATTTTTTCTCTGAAAGCATGGTCATCTTTTTTCTGGCCGTTGACAGTATTTTTTTGGATTTAAGAAGTGATAAAAAGAGATATCTAAAATCTTTCAAAAATGTCAACAAAATTAAGCAAGAATTTTGAACGCGGTTTTATCGAGTGTTCACACTTATGTTCTGGAAATTAGTGAATATTTAATAAGACAGTGCCTCCTTTGCATATTTAAACATAACATTTCAGTAAACTTGAGTTATATATATATATATATATATATATATATACACATATATTCAACTGTAGTGTTATGCCTTAAACACACTTAAAATACACTATATTTACTTGAGATTAAATGTTGCATAAGATATTAGCATTTGTTTTCAAAAACTATATCTAGAGTTAATTGTATTTTTTAAGCAAAAACTAATTAATTTTGGGGGCGCACATGTGGGAGAAGAAAGCAAAAAAAACGAGGGACAGATGGAGAAAAACAGAGATGGGAAAAGAATGTTGTAAGAGAGAAATGAGAAGGTAGTTGTTCCCTGTGTGGGATTAGAGACTGTGTGTGATGTGGATCATGCGCTCCAGTGCCGCCAGCGTGCCCTTAATGACTGAGTGGGATACTGGGATACTGTAATATGTACAGATATTAGGGCTGTGTTATGAGGGTTGCCAGAACCACCTGTCACAAAGGAATATGAAGAGAGGGTAAAAGAGAAGAGGGTAGATGAGGGTAATAGTAAGAGGGAGGAAAAACTATACATAGAGCAAGAGAGCGAGAGAGAGAGAGAGAGAGGAGAGAGAGAGAGAGAGAGTAAACGAGCCTCTCCTGAGAGTGACCCTCCTTTCGTCTATCGCCTGTCTGTCAGTGCTGCACGTGTCTGCGCAGTCAGTGAGAACGAGTGTGTGCTTCACTGGAGCATGCAGCTAGACCAGGAAGTGCTCCGAATACCGAACTCTCTCTCTCACACACACACAAAATACACTGGAAACACTTAAAGTAGAAAATATATTCAGAAAAAATGGACATGCACTGAATGCTTAAAATCCTTATTTTTTTGCCCCTTTGTATCATAGGTTGTGGATGGTATTATCCTGGATGGTCCTGTCTTTTCAATATTATTTCATCATCATTTTGCAGCTTTTAGTCCATGTCTTTAAGCTTTGAGGTCATCTATTACAAATGGTCCTACATTTAGCAAAATTAGCTTTTAGCACATTTTAGTGACTGTGAGTAGTTTTATCTTCTAGGGGGGAAAAAATATTAAAATCCCTGATGACTCATCCAGCACCAATTTTTTTAGATTATTTTAACGAATCAAATGCTTTAGAATGGGAATTTAGATCTATCTAAAATGCTGTTATTTTTGTACTTTTTTATTATTATTATTAATATTCATACAAGAATCCTGAAAATAAATGAAAGATATGAAATGTTTCTCAAGCAGCAAATCAGCATATTAGAATGATTTCTGGAGGACACTGAAAATCTAGTTTTGCCATCACATGGATAATTTGTTTTTTTAATGTATCAATATAGAATGTTTTTTTATTTTAGATTGTAATAATATTTCACAATATTACTGTTATTACTAAATGTTTGATCAAATAAATTCACATAAATTCACAAATTAACAACATAACATAAGAGGCTTCTTTCAGAAACATTAAAAAAATCTTAACAAATCCCAAACTTTTGAAAGGCAGTGTACTCTGCAAAATTTGTAGTGTATTGTACATGTCTGCTCACTGTATGCTTGCATTAAGAAAGAACATCATGCAAGTCTCGTTTCACAGAAGGAAAAAAATGAGGAAAGTGATGAAACCATGACAGAATTTTCAATTTAAGACAAAATGGTGCTTATTGCTAATTATTGAGATTATAATGTAGTACAGAGCATGAGAAAGTTAATCTAAAGTTCAGCTGATAAGTCGAGTAAAAGTTTTGAAATAAATAAGTATTCCTATAGCCAAGTAGTGCAGAAACTTGTATAAATCATAAATTTAAGTGCAGCATTGCTCAAGTCTGAGCTGTTAATTTCAGAGGCTTAACTCTTAACACTTACTGACAGAAAAAAGCACAAGCAGAAATGCAATAAAAGTCAGAGGCAGCTGACGATGGACTGGCTGCATGTATAGCAAGACTGAACACTTCCATTTCACACTACTTCTGGACCATGATTATGATTTATCACAGAACCAACAAGATTTTTTATCTGAAGGAAATGCATGTACATGTGTGGGAAGCTCTCTTAGCTTTAGTAAGCAGGAGGTGGACCTGACCTGAAGTAATTACTCCAGCTGACATACTTCATATGACTAATGAGACAATCTCAGGCCACCGCAACCAGTCCATTTGTCACCTAAAGCTACGGCGCCACAGAAGGCAAACTCCTGGCAGCACTGCTGAGGTCACAGCAAATGCCGCCTCAGTAGCACCTGACTAATTCCCATGTAAAGGCATGGAAATCAAATTCAACTGATCATTTACAACTGGCCAAGATCTCTAGGATGACAAGGCAGCCAAGGTTGTAGAACCTTTTGTAGAGCACATTATTTACAGAGAACCATGCAAGGACTTATTAAGATATTATAACAGGCAATGTGTCTAAAATCGATACGAATGTTGCAGGGAATGAACTATAGATCAGTGAGAACAGTCAGCCAGCAGTCCCTCCTTATGAATGAAGATAACAACAAAGACAGCCACGAGATGAAACCAAGGTCAGAGAGCTAAACTATGAAAGTGCTCAAAGAGACAAGGATTACAATAATATTACAATGGAACAAATAAAATAACATTATAGCATCAGCAACATTTTTTCATGCAGGTCCAGGATTCCTCAAATTGGTACCTAGACTACCTACTTAAAATGATTCATACTCAAAATTCATCACACCCAGTTTTACATCATTAATGCAATCAAATTACTTTGAAAGATTTAGAATAAAGCACTTATGCTCTTATGGTCAAGGTTCATGATGCTGAGGGAAAAATATAAATCATTATTTATATAGATAAACTAATATTGCTTTGATTTTTATGATGCAACACTGATGCCAAAGATGATGACAGCACATATATAAACCCAATCAGCCCCTACAGTAGCTGTAGAGATAATTACACACTGTAAAAAGTTTAACTATTATTTACTCAATTTTTTTGGTGAAACATTTTTACACTCAAAAAAATTGAGTAAATTTTAAAGCTGTGAAATCAATGAAATGTACTGTTTAAATTGAGTAATTGTAAGTAAAAAAATTAAGTAAATCTGAATAACTGAATAACTTTATATGAGAAATAAAATTAATTAGATATAATCAAAATTATAAAACACCACAACTGTAATTCTATGTAAAATAAACAAAAAATATTGAGTAGATATAATTGAAATATTGGATGAAATTTAACCAAACAAATGTGCTATGTTTACTACATGTAAAAGTGAATTTAACTTAATATTGGACTATAAATGATCAAAATGTTGCATTCACTTTTTTTTTACACCATTTACCCTTTACAATTAATATAATAAAACCAAATAAAGAAAGAAACACATTTTTTATTAAACATTTATTTATCAATTAAACATCAGACAAAGTCTAAAATCAACCTTTGAAACATTTTATCCATTTTAATATTCCAGTAGATTGCAAAAATTAAAAACTGTAAAGCAGCCATAAGGGAAATGATTAAACCTTATGAAACATTTCATCCATCTTAGTATTCAAGTAGATTACATGTAAAATATGATAGCCGTAAGAGACATGACATCTTACTTTGTTCCTGGTGCATACCAGCCATTTGCAGTCACACTCATTACCACTCATTAAACCATAAAAAAGCAACACTTACATCAATATTAAAGGGATAGTTTCACCCAAAAAGATGATGTTGTCATAATGTACTCGCCCTCAAGTTGTCCCAAACCTGTAGAGTTTCTTTCTTCTGTTGAACACAAAAGATATTTTAATGAATGTTGGTTAACAGACAGTTGAAAGTTGCCATTGACTTCCATGGTAGAAAAAAAAAAAAAAGGCTACTATGCAAAGTCAATGGCAACCTTTAAATGCGTTAACCAACACTCTTTAATACTTGGCTGAATGTCACGTCACTTCACTTAAAATATCTTTTGTGTTCAACAGAAGAAAGAAACTCGTACAGGTTTGGGACAAATTGAGGGAGAGTAAATTATGACAACATCATCTTTTTGAGTGAACTATCCCTTCAACAGAATTAATCCGATAACAAAAACACTTCCATCAGGAATACCCATTCTGTGGGATGACCATGAACCACTACTATGCAAGAAGATAATTTTTTAACCTCTGAACATTAACAGAGAGTTTTGGAGGATCCAGCTCAAGAAACAGTTTTTGGAACAACTCAAGTGAGTACAGGTCCTTCTCAAAAAATTTTTTATATTATGATAAAAGTTCATTATTTTCCATAATGTATTGATAAAAATTAAACTTTCATATATTTTTGATTCATTGCACAACAACTGAAATATTTCAGGTCTTTTATTGTTTTAATAGTGATGATTTTGGCATATAGCATTATAATATAGCATAAAGCAAATTTTGGATGTCATTCGGAAATCAAGGTTCCAGAGTCTGGAGGAAGACTGGGGAGAAGGAAATGACAAAATGCCTGAAGTCCCGTGTCAAGTACCGACAGTCAGTGATGGTCTGGGGTGCCATGTCAGCTGCTGGTGTTGGTCCACTGTGTTTTATCAAGGGCAGGGTCAATGCAGCTAGCTATCAGGAGATTTTGGAGCACTTCATGCTTCCATCTGCTGAAAAGCTTTATGGAGATGAAGATTTCGTTTTTCAGCCCGACCTGGCACCTGCTCACAGTGCCAAAACCACTGGTAAATGGTTTACTGACCATGTTATTACTGTGCTCAATTGGCCTGCCAACTCTCCTGACCTGAACCCCATATAGAATCTGTGGGATATTGTGAAGAGAAAGTTGAGAGACGCAAGACCCAACACTCTGGATGAGCTTAAGGCCGCTATCAAGGCATCCTGGGCCTCCATAACACCTCAGCAGTGCCACAGGCTGATTGCCTCCATGCCACGCCGCATTGAAGCAGTCATTTCTGCAAAAGGATTCCCGACCAAGTATTGAGTGCATAACTGAACATAATTATTTAAAGGTTGACATTTTTTTTTTTGTATTAAAAACACTTTTCTTTTATTGGTCGGATGAAATTTGCTAATGTTTTGAGAATTTGGGGTTTTCATGAGCTGTATGCCAAAATCATCAGTATTAAATCAATAAAAGACCTGAAATATTTCAGTTGGTGTGCAATGAATCTAAAATATATGAAAGTTTAATTTTTATCATTACATTATGGAAAATAATGAACTTTATCACAATAAGCTAATTTTTTGAGAAGGACCTGTATTTGTGGGTCTTGGGATATCTCAAATCCAATGCATACGCGACTCCCAAAAGATAGCAGCAGGCTCTGCTGAGATTCCCAAGACTGCGGAGGACAGTGATGCCCTCAATCACAACTCCTACATCGCTGACTGCCCCATCATTGTCCCGAAGGATGTAGATTTGTATGACCTCCTCTGCCAACTCTGCTTGTACGAAGACGGGTAGATCAGCTGAACCCTACAGGCAAATTTTAAAGATAACTGGTTAGAGCTAACATTCAAACCTGAATGTTACAAGAAAGCAATAAATACACAAAACAAATAGCACCTGAAGAAGCAAACATTCTGTTGGACCATATGATAGGTAAAATCTCAAACAAAGTTTACTAGGGGGAGGAGTTGCAAAAATTAACAGCATTCTTCTTAACAAGAGGACAGGTTAATTTTCTACATAGGGACATTTATTTTTAACAATAAACCTAAAAGAAAAATGAAAAGAGACGAACTGTGAGCTTCTATGCTTTAAATCAATGCTATAGGCTTTTATTGAGGTCCGCATTATTTCAACCAATTTCTTTATAAACATGTTTAATATTTAAGTAAAATGACTAATGGTTTTGAAACAAAAAAGCTTGTTTAATTGCACTACTTGAAAAAAAATATGCATTGCATTAACCCTCACACTCAACCCTTAACCCTCTAAATAATTCCCTACAGGCAAATTTTAAAGATAACTGGTTAGAGCTAACATTCAAACCTGAATGTTACAAGAAAGCAATAAATACACAAAACAAATAGCACCTGAAGAAGCAAACATTCTGTTGGACCATATGATAGGTAAAATCTCAAACAAAGTTTACTAGGGGGAGGAGTTGCAAAAATTAACAGCATTCTTCTTAACAAGAGGACAGGTTAATTTTCTACATAGGGACATTTATTTTTAACAATAAACCTAAAAGAAAAATGAAAAGAGACGAACTGTGAGCTTCTATGCTTTAAATCAATGCTATAGGCTTTTATTGAGGTCCGCATTATTTCAACCAATTTCTTTATAAACATGTTTAATATTTAAGTAAAATGACTAATGGTTTTGAAAAAAAATATGCATTGCATTAACCCTCACACTCAACCCTTAACCCTCTAAATAATTCTGTGGCTTAGTAAATTTTACAATAATATTTAACTTTATGAACTTAATAAAATCTCTGAATATTATAAGATTGTAAATGTGTACCTTGAAATGCAATGTAGTTGCTTTGGATAAAAGCGTCTGCCAAATACATAAATGTAAACATAATAATTGACTAAAAATACAACAGTTAATTTTTATGTACAGTTAATAAAATGTACAGTTATATTTTATCTTTTTTTTCCACTAAAACAATTTAGTATTTGACTAACAAATTGTTTATTTATAATACACATAATATATTTGTGAAATTTCTATCAAACTATTAAAGGATGCAAAATTAAACTGATCTGTTTCAGGGAACAAAAATATTACTTTAATTAAAATTAAAACAATGTACCCCTCCCCCAGCCTCCGCTGTCCTTCAATACCCACCAGGTCTGGATTTGTTTTGAAACAGCTGCGGTGACTGGAGTAATGGAATGAAAATTCGGCTTTAATGTATATATGTATGTATGTATGTGTATATATATATATATATATATATATATATATATATATATATATGTGTGTGTGTGTGTGTGTGTGTGTATATAAATATTATATCAGTCTGGCGAGTAACCCTAAAAAAATTACCAGCCAAATAGCCATAGAGGGTGGGGTGGGATAATAGACGGTTGTTTTTTCTGCATTATTTTTTTTTTAAATAAATGCAAGCTTAATGAGCTTAAGAAACTTATTTTAGAAACATTAAAAAGCTTACTGTTTTCAAACTTTTGACCGATATTGTATGTGATCTAAGTTTCAGTGCACTAGAATGATTTTACAACGGAGCAGGCCTTAAACTGGCTGACTCCCTATAGTGGGAGCTGATTAAAACGCACCAGTCTATGTTATGTCCACGCCATTTTAAATACTTTTGCATGGCGTATTTTTAGTGGTTATTTAAGAGCTCATACTTGAGTTCATGTAGTAATTATGATGTTTTACAACAACGTGACAGCTTTTTACAAGACAGAATGTCATTTGAAAGTTCATAAATGATGTGTTCCCTTTTGACAAGCCACTGACCCCAAAGGGGAACCTGTACAAAATCGTTTTCCATTGGGCATGTATAGTTATAGTTGCTGGACCACGGTACACTTATCGTTAGACTTTCAAATGGCGGTTAAACGGTGATCCAAATAGTACGAAAGTTAATCCACTCCAAAAAAAAAAACCCTACCCTGACAGCAAGCAGTTTCGGTCCAGATTTGGCCCACATCTGGCCCGCATGGATTTCATGCGGGCCAGATGTGGGCCGGATCTGGGCCGAAACTATGTTGCTGTCTGGGTAACATACATATCGCTGCCCCACTAACTAACTTAGAAAACTACACTGTTATGTACACGTACACACGGTCAATGTTTAATCAACTTTTGAATAAAGTATTGCAAATATACATCGTTATAAAATGACTACTTACAGGAAATTCGAGTAATGCTGTTCACGTCGTTGCTGAGAAAAGCAGTCCTTCAGTGACAGGTGCCTCTTGCTTGAGCCGCGAAACTCGTTAAACTTCTTAAGATGTCGCAAAATACAAACACAATTGTTAGGAAATCCTAAATAATTAACTTCTGAATTAAACATCACAAACATATTTAGTTTAAGCTGGCTAAATTACATAACGTACCCCGATATGAGAGGAGTGCGGGTCTTGCCGTTGCTGAGGAAACTCAGGAACGCCGTCCTTCAGGTGACTTCGATTAAGCTACGAAACTTGTTGAAGATGACGTAAAATACAAAGACAATTGTTAGGAAATGCTTAATAATTATTAACTTTATAATAAAGTGTTACAAACGTAAGTAGGATTAGCTGACTAACCTTACTTACCAGGAGTTGTGAGGAGTATGGCTAGTCGACGTCTCTGCTGAGGAAAGCAGATTTTTTTTTTCCTGCGGAGCTGCACACGTGATCACTTTAGCCGCGAAATTTACTTAATTTATTTAAACCGTTTTTTATTAAGCTGGAACTTTATTTAGGAAAATTAGTAGGAAATACTTAATAATTTTAGTTTCTAAAACAGATCAGTACAAGTAAATAATTATCAAATATTTATATTAGAATTCACCAGAAATATTGAGGGTATATTAAAAATATAATTAGTTAGTTAAATACTTATTTATTTTCATTAAATAAACTTAAATAATATATGTAAATTTTAGAGAAATTATTAGTTGGATTTTTAATTATTATTTTTAACCTGACCCACTCAAAATATCACTTAAATGATTTCAAAAGATTTTATTAAGTAAATATAGCTCTTTATTTTTGTGAAATTTACTAAGCCACTGAATTATTTTTTACAGTGCAGATGCAGTGTCATTTTCCAGAGCTACATTCAGCTTCCACTGTTTGCTCACTAATGGCCACCTGTTGCTGCTAATGAGTGTAGTGGGGTGTGAATGTGAACAGCTCCCAGCCCGAGGTTCATGAACTAACACAGTGCTACTGGAAATAATTGACATTGGTGGCATTGGGCATGGTTAGGCTGGGCTCCTTCAGTTTAACTGCCATTGACTTAATGAGCGAGGCAGAGGGGCGCTCACACCGCTAACCCGAGAGCATGTGGCCTCTCAGGAGGGTTTCTACAGCCAGGACAATCATGGCAACAGCTGAGCCTTACCTGCTAACTTACACAAACATTGCCCGCACACACCCATGTACAAACCCAAAAACCCAGCTCCAGAATTTAACAAGACACAATGAGATGGAAGGAACGAGGGAACTTCCTTATAAGCCAAGTTCACAACTAATCTGTGACGAAAAGCCCCATGATGTACATCAACCAGTGAAACAAATTTAGTTTAAATTTTGGTTTAAAATAGGTGTTTGCACTGTTCACGGAGTAGGGACCCTGTGAATCTGAACACAGCTTTAGTCTTTAAATGTGCACATGGGCGATGTGCTTCAGTCTCGTAGTGTGTGTTTTTGTTTGACATTAACAAGTCGAATGCCACAAGACACTGAAACTGATACTATTCATATGCTCGACATAGTTATTCGATTTCGAAAAATGAAGACAATAAGCTTTTATCAATATCAATTTGTTTTGACAATGTTTATTATTTTATCTCAAGTATGATAGAAACAAAAGAAGAAATACAAGCAAAACAGTCAACAAGGAACACAAGACTCTTTGTTTTGGTTTAGTTCAGTCACACTATGATAGAATTTGGAAAGCTCTTGAGTCCAAATCAAAGACAGGCTACAAAAATGTTTTGTTCAATAGGGTATCAATCCCTGAATTAATGATAACAGTCAGACATCCCAGGAAAATAAGGGCAGAGCAGCAAAGCAGTTGTCCTGAGTTAGACACATATACCTCATGCAGGGAAAGATAAAACAACTCTCACGGCCTGGAATGAAATAAGTCGTTGCTGGGCGTTTGTACGAGATCCAATGCACTATTGAAAGAGAATGTAAATTAACTTTGAATGTCATCAGCATCAGCCTTTCATTTTCCACCCTACGACTCTGTTGTATTCCCACGAACGCACACACAGAGGCCCAGCAGTGTGTAAAGGAAGCGCTGGATGTCGTCAGAGACCAAGGCAGGGCCATGTGTTTTAACTTCTGAGAAAGATCAAAAGATACACGTTAGCTAAATGTAACAGCACCTCACTCTGATTGAAAATACTTCAAGTGCTGTTCCTATAGATCTCTCTAGAGGTCTCATACACACATGCATACAAAAGAGGAGAGCACATCAAGGTCTGTGTGGTAATGTTTGGTATCTTCTCCAATGCTCTTTTGGCTTTCAACAACCAAAGTTTGTGGTGTTTGATATGCAAACGAGCTGCACGATGATGGGAAACGAGACAGAGAATGTCAGCATTACACACAAACAAGATCACAGCTTGCCTCTGATCTCCAGCATTGAGATGTCTAGATCTGTAAGAAGTGTTTGTGGTATGGAATGCATTATA
This sequence comes from Carassius gibelio, assembly GCF_023724105.1. Taxonomy (NCBI): domain Eukaryota; kingdom Metazoa; phylum Chordata; class Actinopteri; order Cypriniformes; family Cyprinidae; genus Carassius; species Carassius gibelio. The sequence goes on along the minus strand of NC_068389.1, from coordinate 12,993,624 downwards.
CCTTCTTGTCTGCCTGATTTATCTAAAATATCTACTATTTTTTTTCTCCACATGATGGGCTTTGTTTTTCTCTTCTAAGGATTATGTAATAAAATTCCATCCAATTTGGTTGAAAATGAATCCATCAGTACTATTCTAGTCTTTTATTAGGTAAAAACCAACAGCCTAGAAATTGTGATATAAATAAATCAATTTGTGTTTCAAGCAGAGAGCCAAATGCATGAGAGTGAGTTAAAGATGAAAGAAAATTAATTTCTGCATGAACTATTCCTTTAAAACTAAATGATGCAAACGTAAAACAAGCTGTTTTTTTAACCCCAAAGCTGTGGGACATGTGAATCTTTATTAATAATCAAAAAAGGATATCAAGGATAAAAAACCTGAGATTCTGAGAACTTCATGCTGCTAAGCACTTTAAGAATTAAGACGCATCTTCTTTCAGCTTCTGCTGGTATAAAAGTTCATAGGTTCAGTCACCCAGAATCCTCTGAGATGGCATTTGTGAGAAAAGTCAGACAGCTCTTTGCTGGAGAAGTGTTTATGTAACATTATTCAAATGTATATTTAGTAGCGCTTTAAAATGACTAAATGTTGCAATGCCATTCTCTAACGTTTTGAGAATGAAAAAGACTTATTTTCATTGCGTGGTCATACACACAAGACTGATCATAACCAAACACAGATATGTAATTTACACCACAAATGCTCAGCAGAAGAATCAGTATATTTTGAGCCTTTTATCTTTCCTCTCACTTTGACACAAATAGGTTTTGGCAGACCCTGCAGGCTCAGAGAAAGTTAATCTCCCAGAAATGTCTTAGTTCTAATTAAGACTTGTTGGGAGCTTAATGCCCGAGCTAAATTGATGATTGCTGAAGGAGTGGTATTCAAGCATGAATTCGATTTAAAGCAGTCATTTATTACCTTTTGTGTTAAATTACAATCCTCATCAACCTCACTTTCATAAAGAGCACTCAAGTATTTAACAAAGCATTTGTTCTTCATCTTGATAACTCGTTATCAGACGTTCTAATCAAAACTTGTGTGGTTGTGGACCTTTTTTGCATCGTTGGAACATTCAGAAGTTGATGTTTTTCCTAGAAATTAATTACAATTAGAGAAAACTGCAAGTAAATACCAAAGAAAGCTTCGAGAAGTTTTTCTGCTGAAAAGTTTATACACCTCTTGTAGAATATCAAAGATTTGTTTTTTCTTGTTGTTTATTTAAAGGAATAGTTCAACCAAAAATGAAAGCTGGCTCAGAATGTACTCACTCTCCGGCCATTCGAGATGTTGATGAGTTTGTTTCTTCACTGGAACAGATTTGGAGAATTTTAGCATTACATCACTTGTTCATCTATGGATCCTCTGCAGTGAATGGGTGCTATAAGATTGAGAGTCCAAACAGCAGATAAACACATCACAATAATCCACAACACGACTCCAGTCCATCAATTAATGCTTTGTGAAGTGAAATTTAAAAGAAACGTATAAATTATTAAGGCTTTTTAACTTTAAACCATTGTTTCTGGCCAAAATAGATAATAATGCTTCCTCCAGTGACAACACCCATCTCATTCTTTCACATCAAAATACCCTGAACATATTTGTTTAGAACTGTTTAGAACTGAACTAATTTCTCAAGATTATGGATTATGGCTATTATCCGGGAGTAACAGTTTAAAGTCTCAATGGATTTTTTTCTGAAAAACACACAGCTTTTCACTTCATACGACTTTGATTGATGGATGAGGGACATACTTTCATTCTGACGGCACCCATTGACTGCAAAGCATCCATTGGTAATAGGACGTAATGCAATGCAAAATTTCTGCAAATCTTGAATGGTCAAAGGATGAGTATGACCAGGATTGTTAATGTAATTTCAATTATTTTGCTTTGTGTAATATACTTAAATATCAATAAAAATAGTTTTCAGGGCAGAAATAAATAGATTACATTATACTACATTCATAATTTATTTCACATTTACATTTATGCCTTTAGCAGATGTTTTTATTCAAAGCGAATTACAGTGCATTCAGGGATGTTTTCTTTTCTTTTCTTTTTTTACCAGTATGTGGGATTTCAATATTTCTTTAAGATAGTGAAGATCTTACAGATTGTGTGGGTATGTTAAACGTAAAGGAAAAGGGTTATGCAAACTACTACAGTATCTGCAGTATCTGCAAAATGTTAATGATTTTACCAAAATAAGAGGGATCATACAAAATTAATCTCATTAAGTTAGTACAAGAGTCCACAAGAGAAAATATCTGATATAAAAATGACCCCGTTCAAAAGTTTACATATGCTTAATTCTTAATACTGTGTTGTTAACCGGAAGATCCACAGTTTTTTTTTTTTTTTTTTTTTTTTTTGATAGTCGTTTAGGAGTTCCTTTTGTGTCCTGAACAATTAAACCGGCTGCTGTTCTTCTGAAAAGTCTTTCAGATCCCACAGATTCTTTGGTTTTCCTGTATTTTTTTGCGTATTCTAACCCTTTTCAACAATGAGAGGACTCATATGTGACTATTATTAACAAACCTTTGCTTGTTGTTTGATCATTAATCCATTGCATCATGCATCCTCCTAGTGTTGTCCTACAGTATGTTCTTCAAAGACGGAAGCACTTAGAAAGAGAATGAAAGATGAAGAGAAGGAGAGAAAGTGAAATAATCCACACATATATCTACCCCCCCCACCCCCCGTGTTCATTCACACATAAACACACACACACACATCAAACACAGAGCAGCATGCAAATCCACCCCGAGCAGGCAGAGATAAGCCACCCAGCAAACAGGAGGCTAATAATAATTCTAGCAGATAAATTGTAAGGGGCTATTAAAAGCCTCCATGACGACCATGACTATCTGTGTACAAGCTGTGGCGGCAGTCAACAGTGTGTATGTCCTCATTAGCACTCACTGCCCGCTGCATTTATCTTGTTCCAGCCAGACTCCAAACAGCTAAAGCCTCTCTTAATTGGAAAACTTTTACATTTCATGCACTTTAGTTTCATACATTACCAAAGGCTTACGCAGATTCACGTTCTTTATTTAACTGCTTTGTGTCGGAGCCTAAGTGTCATCACATCTAAAGGGAATTGTTATGCATTTGTCTCTGGTGGAATGTGTGGCAAATGTTTCCAAATTTTTAAATACATACTTAGTAGAAACAGAGGGACAAACTAGTTCAAATGTGTCCTGTTTCCAAGAGTGTCAATGCCTAATAAGACTGTCCAACCTGATGAAAAGAGGGGAGAAATGTAAAGCCCACACTTTTAAATAACAAAAAATGCAATGATTTTAAAAATGTCTCAATAAATTAAGAATGTTCCTGCAGGCCAGTCATCCCAAAGTACACATCCAAATCTACTACTGCTTGGTTCAGGGATCAGTCATAGAATGTACTTGAGTGACCTGTTCAATCTCCAGGCTTAATTCTCATTTCAAATATCTGGTTGAATGTGAAGAAAGCAGTGGCAATGTGAAAACCAAAGATTATCAGTGATCTGAAAGCTTTTTCAGGTGTGGATGAATAGCCCAAAACTGTAGTAGAAAGGTTACAGAAGCTTCTAAACACTTACAGACAGCGTTTATTGGAGATTTTCAAGAATAAAAGATTCTGCATGAATAATTTTGAACATGAATGTTTAGAGCCAATTCGAATTTTATCATGATTATATATATATATATATATATATATATATATATATATATATATATATATATATATATATATATATATATATATATATATATATATATATATATATATATATATATATATATATATATATATATATACGTGAATGTCTGTAGTGATTGCATTATTATTTTTGTATTATTTATACATGCCGATTTTTCACTTTTAAATCAAAATAAAATTTTTATCACTGACCAAAAAATATTTTCCTGAAACACAAAGTAATAAGTCATGGTACAGTTGTGGTCTCATATTTTTGATGAGAAAAAGACGTAAGATCAGAGGAGGCTATGTGAGAATGAAATTGTCAGATGAGGGTATGTGAGTGGAGAGAGGGGAGCTTGTTGTCTTGATGAAGCTAATAATTTAGCGGCCTATGTTTCAGTCTCCCACATTCTGAACAGCATCATGAAGCTCTCAGAGCAGCTGTGGTATGCCGGGAGTGAGTTCCCATTCATCTGGCAACAGGCCACTGTCTCTTACACACAGGCATACTCACATTTCCTCATGTGTCCTTGAATTCTCACGGTCTTCTGGTTTCTCCATATTCTGTGGAATTTTGTCATATGGCCCTAAGTTCATAACTTTGACCCTCTCGGCCAGGTGCAGTACAGCGTCAGTGTCCAACAGAAACAGCTGAAGTGGGCTTTTCCTCCTGTGTTAAGTGGTTGTGTAGTTATCTCAGCCCGACCCAGGTGTGCTGTCATACCTCACCCTCTGCTCACCGCTGGCTGTCATGCTGCAGCGTCTTTGTGAGAGTTAAAGGGTATGTTTGAGGCATAAAAAAAGTGTCGAAAGTCTGTGTAAAACACAAAGGTGTGAATGGGACTCATACAAACAGTTTGCATACAGCGAGAGATGCAGGTCTTTGGCCACATACACACATTTAGTGTAAAATAATATTTTATAAGACAGTACAGGGTCTTTTTTTATTGTGATACTGACAGAAATGTCTACTATTATTAAATTGATTACAGGGATATACAATATGTTTAGTGTCATATCAATAATCAGCTACTGAGTTTTTTTTTTTTCACTATTTTACATTTATATTACCTTTACTGTCATCTAACACCCAATGAAAGCATTTCATAATTCATAATTTTAGCATTTAAAATTATCAATTAATTTTTTTTTTTTTTTTTTATTTAGAAAAAAAATATTGAATTTCAACATCTGCAATTGATCGAGTATCAGCCAGAAAGCAAAAATACTTATTGACCAGAATTTTAATTTCTATGAATCTCTAATTTAATTTAGAATTTATATCAGACATAACACAATATCTGAGAATCTATAATTTAATATAGACTTTATCTTTTTGAATACAGTTCACAAGGGCACTGAATTTTGATTGATTTTCCAATTACAACTGAAACAGAATTATTTTTCTAAGCATTGTTTTATAACAATCCAAAACAATTTTTTTTTTTAACCTTAGAAAAAAATCACTGGGACTTACTTTTGCATGCAATGGAATGTACTGAAGAGTGAAACAGTTAAAGTTGGCCGGCAGGCTCTCAATATTCAGCTCCAGGGCTAGCAAGTTGGCATAGATTCTTTCAGGCCAGGCGGCCCACACAGCTGAGGCTGCCAGCACCTCTACTCTGTGCCAGGTGATGCCATCCGCTCAACCAGGCACCAGGGAGCGAAGCAGTGCCCACAGCAGGTGGTCGAGTACACGCTGCCTCCCCAAGCTGGCAGGCAACATCCCAGCGAACCAACTGGTCACCGAGTATAGAACAGAAGATTGTCTGGGCTGCCAACACAGACCCCAGGACGGTCAGAGCCTCAGCCTCAACCTGCTCTCCAGAGCCATACATGGAACTCACAAGTGGGACAGACGCAAAAGAACGATGGAAGACGAAAAAGAAGAAAGTGGGTGCGTTTTTGCGGGTTGAGAGAAATATGGTCATAGATGGAGAGCCACCTGTCAAGCCTGCACAGCAAGAGAAAATGGCCTGTGGAAAAACAAGTGGTAAAAGTATGAGTCACCTCCTCAGAAAAACCAAAGCCAAGGAGACATACCACAGAGAAGCACACAACAGAACAAAACTCAAGCTTGTAGCTCAGGGGTCCATTGGTCACATTACGAACCAGAACAAACAAATCGCCGTCCACGTTCCTCAGAAACGTGCCAAGGCAATGACCAAATATGCACGATATAAACTACATTTATGACAGAATGAGGGGATGTTGCTTTCAGCAGCAAACAAGCAGTTTAACCACTGAACTCATAGGCTTATCACATACCTGTGGAAAGACATTTAGTTGGTCCCAAATATCCCAAACTAACATTTATAGTCATTAAAGGGGTCATAGGATGCCCATTTTCCACAAGTTCATATGATTCTTTAGGGTCTTAATGAAAAGTCTGTGACATTGTTTGCTTAAAATTATTCAATGTTAGTATAAAAAACACCTGTCAAAACCAGCTCTTTCAGAGCACACAGTTTTGCAGCATTTTCCTTTAAATGTTAATGCGCTCTGCTGACCCCGCCCCTCTCTTCTGAGCCACTCTCTGAGGGATTGTTTACTTTAGACACATTCATCATGAAACTTGCTAATTAGCACCATATTAGGAAAGGCGATTTGCAAAGATTCATAAAAAAAAAACCTTACACACTTCTTCTATATGTAGAGCTGGACCACAAATGATTTACGCGAAAATAGTATTTATGTAGATCAGGGGGTGGGGGGCATTCTTTTCAGAAACAAACGTAATTCGTTGCATATTCAGAGGCTCAGATGTCAGGAGTAAATGACGACTGCTATGTTCATTATTACATCCAACAACAGAGCACATCTGATTTCTTTCTCAACTGCCTGTCTGTGGGACGTCACCTTGATTTCGAGAAAGGGGCAAAGATTTGTGCAGATTCATTTATTTTTTTCATTTTAAAGTTGTTGTGTAGACACTGCCAAAACACATTTCAGTTAAAACAACTAGTAAAAGTGCATGTAGCTTCATATGACCCCTTAAGGATGAGAAGGTTTTCTTTTGAATTCATGTAAATAATTTTCGCAGTTATACATCAAAGTAATTTCATACCAAACTAAACCCAATTCAAGCAAACACAACAGTTTAAGTTGTATTCAGCAATGCACGGCCTTGCTCAGGGTTTCTACATTGCAGTGCAGCCTGCTGTGAAAATATTGCAGTTTATGAATTATGAATTGGGTTTCACATCATTGTTGTCAGTGAAAGGTCTTAGCATGGATACTTGTGTTTTTGCTACAGTTCCCAATGTGGAGATCTGGATTCTGAGAGAACTGATAAAAACATATTGCACCACAAATTCTCATGCCAAAAACAAACCAAAAATAACATCCCTGCCAAAGTTAACGGATTTGGAGACAGTCTTCACAGAAAATTGAAAGCTGTTCTTTTGATTAATTCTGTTAACAATGTATACACACATTAACAAAGTAGCTATTTTGAGGAAAAATTGTAACAATACAGTTTTGGTGACCATTGAGCATTGAAAAATATATATATTCTTGAAATATCTTCTCATGTTATTTTCTGTTTGTGGCAACATTTTTGGGCCATCTATATGGCACAAGTGTCTCTTTCAGTGTAAGTCTATGGTATTTTCTGTCACATTTTTCATGAAATTCAATAAGTCTGATGGCTTAGAAAATCAACAGTCAGGTATTATTTGAGATGTCATGTCCACAACCCAAACGTCCAAGCAGATTATGCAGGTTTAATACAGTATGAGCAATTCAGATAGTTACACTTGACCAAGCCAGTGCCATTAATACATGGAAATTACACAAAGATGGTGAATAAAAAGGCTTTTTCCTCAAACTCTCAATTAATATTCAGTGACAGCTGAGAGAAAAAGAAAAATTGAGAGAAAGCAAAGGAGATGGTGAGGGAGAAAGAGACTACTCCTCTGAGAGTCAAACAGCTCTTCTCTGCCTCATCAATATGGAGACTGCTTGAGTTGCTCTCAGGTTGGAGAGGTGTGATGAATAGTGTGTGTGTATGTGTGTGTGTGTGTGTGGTTTGGCAGATGGGGGAGAGAGGGATCAGTTGGGATAGAGGGGGAGGTTATGAGAATGGAAGACAGCTATCTCACCCTGATTCCCGGAGCACTCCTCTTCGCCTCCGCCTTCAGCTGAGTGGATCGCAGCGTTGGCTTGGTTTTCTTGTAATCCTGTTTTCCTGAGAGAGAAAATGAGGGGCTCGGGTCATTCCTGCCATGTGACACTGGAAGTTACATTTGCATTTTGTGTTGGCTGAAAGCTTTTTTTGTTAATTTAACAGATGAATAATGTTTTAATAAAACAAATATGCAGTTGTCTTCATCAATTTTCTATTACGAATCATTAAACTAATGCATTTCACTGAAACATTCTTAGTTCACCTTAATGTATTTTTCTGTTTCAACCCTTATTAACATTACTTACTTTAATATAAGCCTGTTAACCTTCTGTGCTACCTGATATAAGACAAATTTGTATTTAATTTATGTATGACTGATTGAGTCTGAGCTTATTTTAAATATACAGAAATGGTTTATCGCAAACTCTTAATTATTAATTATTGTAATTATTAATTATATCTTTTTTTTTATTAAGAACTGTTTCATTATTACATACAATGTGTCACATTTCATGTTTATTGTGGTATTGGCATTTTTTGTTCTAACAATTATTATAAAAAAAAAAATACAATAAAATGCTATTCACACATACAATGATTTACACCTTGATATGATAAGCATGTTTTTTAAAAATTAAGAAAAATTATACATTTATTTTAACAAAACCATTTCACTATTATTAATATGAAAAAAAAAAAGTTCATATGGTGCAACCCACACGCATAAACTATTTATGAATTAATAATTCAGGATGTTTTTAAACAAACAAACCCAAAAACATATTAAAATATATTTCAAACTTTTTGTAAAAAAAAAAAAAAAAAAAAAAAAAGATCAAGATGTGTAAAGAGATGCATTTTTGTGAAGCTACTTTGCACTTGACTTTTTTAAAAGTACATTTAAACTTTATGTTTGTTTCAAAACCATATGAAACAAACATAAATATAGCAAGTACAACTGTGCTTTAAAATATTTTTCTTTTACCCTATTTGCCATTTACCAATTGCATGTGGGTCATTTATACTATTTCACACCTATTTTATATAAAAATAGAAGGTAGTGTACAGAGCATACTGCACATGAGTGCCCTATAGTTCAACTCAGTAGCAGGCAAGCACTGCAATGAACCCGCCAGGCAAAGCGGCCACCTGGAGCGTATGTGTGCAAGGTGTGCGAGGAGTGTGGTGTCTCTAATTAGAAACAAACAGACGAAGGAAAAGAAGTGGAAAAGTGGGAAGGCAACAGCTTGGTGAGCAAAGGGGCCATCCTCGGTGGCTGTGACAGACCTGGGTCTCTGTGAGAGCTGCTGACACACAGGGGCCGTTTCAAGTGCAACTCCTGCCTCATTAAGACTTATTCACATGGAGTGGGGATAGAGAAAGTGTCCTTATCCATCTCCAGCAGCAGACTGCCGGGCTGGATACTCTCAGATGCTTAAGCTAGACACTGACCCCTCCCCAGGGACATTCGCAGGTCTCTCCTGCCTTTTTTTTATGGTTCACCTTCTGTGTGCGACGCAGGCCTGCAAGAGGTTATTATCAGAGGTAAACATCTTTTTATTTTGTTCCAGTGCTGAATTATGGCTTGATTCGGCACAGACTGGGCTGTTAAACAATGAACATTGTGTTTGTTTGCAGATTCATGTGGAATAGTTCTCAGTTCGGTCTCTGTGGGAAGGGACTGCAGGGCATATGTGCAAAATACTAAACTGAACTGACCATGTACACCTTAAAAACATTACTGACCAATCGTATTTTAGCTACTGTTGCTGTTTGCCAAATTATCAGGCATGTTTCCTTAGAACTATATATATATATAGGTGTGTGTGTGTGTGTGTCAGCCTTCATTTTCAAAAAATGTTTATTATTGCTATCGAATAAAGATGGTCAGCTTAATTTTGAATCAAGTCTAATTGTTAACATTTTCACTTCATTCTTCATTGAATAAATTATTGTAGCAGTGTATTAACAGTATTTATACATAAAATCTCCCAACTTTACATGTGAATACAGTTGCTGGGTATATTTACTTTAGAAATCCACCAAACAGGTCCTTATATAAGTGTTTATATAAATCTCTTATTTATTTGTTCTGTAGCCATAGTATATATATATATATATATATATATATATATACATATATATATATATATATACATATATATATATATATATATATATATATACATATATATATATATATATATATATATATATATATATATATATATATATATATATATATATATATATATATATATATATATAAAAAAATTCCATCTCAACCTGTTTAAGCATGTACATCAAAATTAAATTATGTCAGCTTCCTTTCTGTCTCGCTTCCTATTTCAGCTTCAACAGGAGTTTACGCTCGCACCTGCAGAGATTTTACATGGTGTGGAAAGCAAAACTCGTTTTGTTTCAAGCCAACTGGGACAGATTAGGTGTGTGTCTTATTTTTTCTTGAAACTTCCTGTTGTGGTGTAAATACCCAAAACAAACAGCCTCAGCCATCTGTTCCAAATAAATAGTTAATTGTAATCATATCAGAGTTTGAAATAAATTGTTTATATAGCGAGACTTTGTGGCCCTGCCAGTACATTGAATCACACGTCATTGAGTTCAATGAGGCGTTTCTCTCTGCGTGAGCACTCGCTGATGATGACGACTCATAATGGCCTACTTGGCTTTGCCGTCTCAAATTGTGCTCAAATTGGCAAGCAATACAAAGCCGGGCTTTGAACGCACCTTCGCTCATTAATCACCATTCAACTGCATCGCCGCAGAGCGAAATCTCCCCCTACTTACTTACCAAAAGCGGAGTGGAGCCTCTCAAATAGAATATGGCATTGTTTCCAGTTTGCTAGAGCAGTATGACCCCTCTATACACACTGTGCTGTCAGATGTTGACAGGGAAGTGACAAGAATCAACCTACAGGGCCAAGGGTGCCTTTCAAAACTCCTGCAGATGATTTCATTTCAAAAGCCATGACTCCTTATCCACAAACTGATTCCCTTTCCATCAGCCTGGCGCTTTTCTGACATGATCTAGCTAATTATCTGCAATTGTTCTTGTTATTAGATTGCAATAAAGTTCTGATAAACCCACTATACATATAAATAACTTGCGAGTTATACAAAAAATTATGAGGGCCTGTTCAAACAAATCAGAATGTTTGGAATTATTTTCAATCACATAGCAATCATAATTATTATAAAATAAATAAATGATTAATTAATTCTAAAAGACAAAATTCATTGTGCATCAATGTGAAAAATAAACAGAAATCGAATCCAGCACAGACAGATTGCACACGTACTGGGAGTGTAGAGAGGTCAAAAAATAAAGAAAATTTGTCCTTGTAAAAAAATCGACTCATTCCACACAAAACAGAGAAGCACTTTACCACAGTTTTTGTCTGTACAGGGAGCAAAACCATTGCACCCAGGCTGTGGTAAGTGTTGAACATCAGCTAAAAACAGACACATTCGTAATGCACGGGTGAGAAATCTGCCAGTGGATGACCTGCTTAGACCAGTTTTGAAAACTGAGAAGATTTCTAACATGCAAGATCCATTCAGCCCTTATATCAGAGATATTAAGACCATATACAGAATCAGATTAGTTGAGTGCACATTCACTCAAAAACGATCACAAACAGAGAGAGATAATAGGCAGAGATGTGTCTGGTCATGCGAATAATTGTTGGACAAAGACAGAGAGGATAATGTGAATGATCTTGACTCAAGTGGGATGACCATAAAGACCCCAGGAACCCTTTTGGTGGTAGACAGCTCTCCAGAGCCCATTATGCAACTTAATAACAGTATTTAAAGTCAATGTGTCTACAGAAGCCCTACAAGGTACTTGACATTACAAAAGCTTTCTCTCCTTAAAAAAAAAAAAAAAAAAAAAGGGAAAAAAGCTAGATTTAGGGATGTAATGATTAACTAAGAGCCGGTCGAAAATCGATTCAATATGTAATGATTCAAATCGGTTGAGATACAAAACAAATCGCGATACAATTGGAGAAGGAGTTCAAATAAATGTGTGTCTGATGGGAACTGACTATATTTGGAAAAAGTTTACATTGTATTTTCTTTTCATCTTGCCTCTGAACAATGCACAATTAATGCATTGCAGTAGTAGAACACATTGCAGTAGTATTCATAAGCGCAGCGCTGTTTTGTTTACAGTGGTAACGCAAGAAACACTGTATGATTGCTGTTCATAAGCACCACCTGCTATCAGAGAGTGAATCTGCATCTCATTCAGCTCGCCTACTGTTTCATTCATATATGTTTTATGTAGTATAGTTTCACAAAACTAAAGTCAGACCATTCTGTTTTTGCTTCAAAGTTTTGAAATTATACATTCTAATTTAGATTAATAACTACTCATGCTGCATGTATGCTGCATCCTTGTTTGGATCATGATCAAAATCCAGTGGTTGCCTCTAATTTTAAATGGAAAGAGCAATGACAAAACCTTAGTTTGTTCATATTAAGATATTTATTTTATTTTTGTAACTTGCTTTAAAATTTCTATTTATTTTTGTTATATTTAAATTTTACAAAGAAAAGAGTGCTGCAATAGGCACAAAATAGGCTGATATAGACTTCTTTTCAAATCAAACTGAGGGAAAGAGAGGGAGGACCAGGGTGGACATCAATTGTTCACAACCTGCTGTTATGCCTGAATTGATGAGATGCAAAAAAAAGTAAACAATATGGGATGTGTCTGAGATTGACAGACTAAAGCAAGGATACAGCTTGTTATGTTGCTAGCACAGAGCACAGGCACAATAAGGCAAGGTGACAGAGCAACGCAAGCTTAATAGTCCTACTAAAGGGTGTGATGTGAACTCAAATAAAATCATGTGTATGAGACAGGTTGTGTCTGTGGGGAGACTTTGGTTTAGTGCCATTATAGAACTATGTCTCCATATCTCATCCCTACAATGAAAATGAAGAACTTCCAGAGGTACAATGAAGGATGCAACTGGACTAACAACTATTCCAGGAAAAATGCCTAAAGGCTATTTTATGTGAAGATAAAAAAATTAAAAGGGATAAAAAATTTATCATTTAAAGATTTCACAATCATAATTTGCTACCGGTTTAAGTTACTACAAAACCAACAAAAAGATGAAAGTGATGTCTGTATACACAGTGAAACAGTAAAAGTGTTTGGCACTAAGCACAAAACATTTCCTGATCCATAAGACTATGTTCAATGATAATAGCTTGATTTTGATGTAATTTCATCTAATGTAAAATGTAAAAAAAACAAATGCTGCAGATATATGTACAGTAGCTATTGAGAGTTCCTGAAATTTTCACATATACAGTGGGTAAAAAAAAATAAAAATAGCTCAGCTCCCCCAACCCACAGCATTGCTAGGTGTTTACAGCACTGTTCCTCTTACAGCCTCTAGCATCCATACTGACATTGTCTAAGTTACAGTATAAAAAAAGAGGAGGCTACAGCTATCGACTTTTTCCTTTAAGCTAATGCTACATCATACAAGAGAAAACATATGGGGTTCAGAGACTTCTAAACATGAAGACTGTATGTGCAGCTGTTTATTTTGGGCTTTTTCTTAAACTTGCTGGTCTGTTCCCAGTTGACCATTCTGATAATCAAGTCTGTTCTTGTGTAACATTCATAAGCAATATAATGACAGCGGCTGAAATGAAGGAGAAAACACAACATTTCAGACTCTCTTTAATAAAACACTGGATGAATATTTGATGAAGGTTACTAAAATCCATATAAAAAAATAAAGCCCTCTGGAAAGCACAGAGGTTCTCACTGATCTGTTTACGGTGCTGATCGACGGGCAACTTGACAGAACTTGCATCCTTTTCCCCCATCCTTCATTCACCTGAGAGAGAAACAGAATGAAAAATACATTGCGTATGAGGAAAGACTAGTTAAAAGCAGTGAACAGTGATAGCTCTGTATCTGTTTGCTTACAGCAATCAAATGGAAAATACTACTGCTGTCCTCAAGTAGAGTATGGCTCAAAATATTAAATACTTTTGCCTTACTATGTGTACTACCAAAGTTCACCTTATGGATATACACTGCTCATCTACAAATTACCAAGAACAGTTTTCTCAAATGGTTTTGCTTCAAGGATTTTACACTGAATGGCAATGCAACTCAATGCAACACTATAAAAATATTCACAAAATGAAACTGAGTTTTAGAACTACTGACAATACCCCGAGCCGTGTTAGCCACCCCCTGCCCCTCCCCAACTCCTGCAGTTCCATTTTTCATGCTGTGACCCACCAGTTGTGAACCACATCCTTACAGTACACTTTCAGGGCATCTCAAATTGCTGCAAAAGTCATGGGTGATTGTGTAAGACGGAAAGCATCTTGAAGCTAGAAACAGGATTTTGATGTGAGGCAAATCCCCAGAGGTGGCAAGTGACTTCAAGGAATTCAATCATAAGAAGGTTGATCCGAGACATAGTCTATATCAAAGTCTTCCCATACCTGCAAACCACCCTTATACTAGTGAATTTGTGTTTAAATTGCTCTACACTGAATTCCTCTGGGCAAGATTATGTATTCTGAATGAATAATGTTTGGGTAGACAATTATTTTCAGAATACCTAATTTTGTGACATAAAGTTACTGATTGATATAAATGATTCAAACTTTGGGTCAGTGGCATAGAAGACTGTTCACGATAAAGAAAAGCAAAAAGTATTTTAAAAATCTAGTTTAGAGCACATATCTAAGAAAGCTTCTTGGTTCTTTGAATTGAAGTTTTTACCATTATCAAGAAACGGTTTAATTTATTGACTCAGTAATGTTTATACAAACATGTAATGTGGTGTAACCATCAAGTAGAAATATATTTGAATGTAAACAGCATAATTTTTCAAATTAATTTCAATCATTTTTTTCAATATGTATCTGTTTTTCTCAAGATATCTGTTAATTCAATGCAGTGTTAAAGTGGGTTTAACACTGCAGAGATTGTCCATTTATGTTAAAGAAGCATACACTCATTTTACACTACTCTGACTTTCCCGATAGAGATCTCAGATTGATTTCCATAGCAACTGAAATGGGGAAAAAGCCAAGAGAAGAAAAAAAGCATCTTATCTTGTGATGCATGTTATAATGGTTAGTTTGAAAGGTAAGGAATTTTGAAATTGGTAATGGCTTAAGTGCATTAAAGCATTAGCTATACTAACAGATTTTGAACTCCTCACAATACTATTTGCAACCAATACTGCTTCTTCTATTAAAGACTTTTGTTTAAAAAAAAGGGCAAGTCTATGTTTCCGATGATGCTTAAACCTCTCTGACCTATTTTCTCCTAAAGAAATCAAGCTGTATACCTTCGACCTGATCCATTTTGGCACACAAGCCAGAGATCTCCTGAGGAAAGGTGTACTGGCTCTGTGCTAAGAGCCTAGACTGATTAGCAGAGAAGAGTTGAAGGAAGTGCAGAGATGAATTACAAGGCTGTTTTCATCCTCTCTTGATGCATGCATGACTGTGTGAGCTGAAACATCCCCTTTGGCTGCCTATGTAAAATGTGTTCAAGGGTCATCTCAGCATCCTACTTTTGATGTCTTTAATCTTTACTTTAAGTTGATGTACTTAGATGGGCTCCATATGCAACAACAAATTGTGAGAAAGATAAATGAATTACTCTTCCAAAGATGCCAGAGGAAATGGGCCATTACTGTTTTTACACAACATGGTTTGAGTCAAGCCCAGGGGCATTAACTACAATGACCAAACACTTCCATTAAAATGAGTATGTGACCATTAAGGCAATGGCTGTTAAGTGGCAAACATAGCCATATTCAGACAACTTGTCTTATTTTTGCTCACAGTGCAGTACATAAACAGTTTATGTACAGTTTATATATATAAAAAATTATATGTACAGTACATAAACTTTCACTTACCACATAAACAAGTAGGAATAGGAGTAAGTAGGAGAGATGACTGAGAACGTTGGCAAAGATTTGTAGATTCTGAGCACCCCTGACAAAACATCTTATATATGTGGTAAGTACTGCTCCTCCATATAAACAGAGTACATGCAATCACGGATTTCAAAAGTGACAGTGAAAGTGAAACTAAAAAGCTATCATGCACTCAAAAGCAGTTTTAGTGGCATGCGTTATAGTGCTCCCCAATGCCCACAATTTATATGCATATACAGTATAATTTCCCAGTGATATAACTGCAATAAATACAGTGTTGATAGCATAATCTAATAGGTAGGATTATTTGGCAGAACGTCTCGGGTTACTTGACTGTAACCCTGTTCCCTGAAAAAGCGGGAACGAGATGCTGTGGTCAATAGCGCTAATGAGAACTTTCTTTATTCGACCAGTTGTGTAGCATGTGTTTCAAACATGCCAAGAAAGGGCTTAATTAACCTCGGCAGTTGATGTCATTGATTAAATAGACATTAAATGGACACATCTTCAGGTTACCCCTTTGTCTGAAGAGATGTCCGGACACATCGACTGTGCTGCATTGAGGCGCAGCAACTCGTTCCTGCTTTTTCAGAGAACAGGGTTACAGTCAAGTAACCTGAGACGTTCCTTTATCAAAATCTACTCTCGATGCTGCACTCAATAGCGCTAATGGGAACGAGAATACCAACACCGCCGCACTGTAAGTGTCTGGACCCCCAGGGTTGTGTAGTGTGGGTGCACAAACTACGAAGAGGTCTCAGACATGACTCTGAGATGTCAACTCAAGGACATGCAAGCCCAGAGTAGCATGGACATCCAAACAATAGAATCTGACAAATGTGACCAACCTGCAGCATCACACACTTGCCACAAGGGCGGACCTCTTGCTAACACCATTGAAGATGCATCCCCTCTAGTTGAATGGGCCCTAACTCCTAGAGGCGAAGTTTGAACACGTGCCTCATAGTCTAAGGCAATAGCATCCCTCACCCAATGTGAAATTGTTTGCCTGGTGGCAGCCGTCCCCTGGTTGCGGCAGTCTTTCCTGCTCTGATGTCGTGCATGGTGGAGGACAGAAGGCTTCGAGAATGACCGGATGTATGTTCGAGAAAGGACCTTTCGGAATATAATTAGGCTGAGAATGCAAAATAGCTTTGGCTCGCCCAGGGGCAAAATTGAAACAGGATGGCAGGACTGACAGAGCCTGTAAATCCCCAATTCTCTTTAGAGAGGTAATGGCCATAAGAAAAAACATCTTTAGAGCCAGAAGCCTAGCAGGCTCTAATTCTAATGGTGCCAAAGGGGTGCTAGCCAGCCCTTTGAACACTATAGCTAAATCCCATGAAGGGACCATAGCTCTAGTGGGTGGCTTCAACCACTTAGACCCATTAATGAAGCGGTCAACTAGAGTTTGCCTTCCCACAGAAACCCCGTCAATCAAAACCTGGCAAGCCAAACTAGCAGCCATGTAAGTTCTGAGAGTACTCGGGCATGTGCCTGAGGACAATTTCTCTTGCAGGAACTCCAGCACTGAAACAATTTGGCAGTGAGCTGGGACCATGGTGTGTCATGCACCAGCCCTCGAAAACACGCCATCTGAGGGCATAAGTTATTTTAGTTGAGGGAGCCCTAGTACTTAGAATAGTCTCTATTACATTGCCTAGAAGGCCAGCATCTGTTAGTTGGTCCCCGTCAGTGGCCAGACATGAAGGTTCCAGAGCTCAGGCCAGGGATGAAATACTGTTCCTTGTGCCTGAGAGAGAAGATCTTTCCTGACCGGAATTGCCCATGGCTAGCCATCGAGGAGGCATACAGGTCCTTCTCAAAAATTAGCATATTGTGATAAAAGTTCATTATTTTCCATAATGTAATTGGCAATTTATGTAAGAGATTACAGATGTTTTGTCCACCCGCACTAGGACATGGTAGCCTCTCAACTGCTGGAGGAAGTATTTCAGGACCAGAAATACAGTCTTAATTTTGAGGTAACTGATGTGCCAATTAGAGAAGATTACCTCTCCAGATCCCTTGGGCTGGATGGACATCTAAGACTGCTCCCCAGCCCATGAGGGAAGCATCTGTTGTTAACATCTTGCAACGACAATAAGGCCCTAGAGTGGGACCCAAAGTCAGAAACCTGGATCTGAACCACATAGATACGGTAAGAAGCCCCTGTCTCGTAACCCTTATTTGCCTCTGGAATGAAATACCCTGGCTCTGTGCCACAACTGAAACGATCTAATGTGCAGGAGGCTCAAAAGTATCACCGTGTATGCAGCTGACATGAGACCTAAAACTCTCTGTAAGTGATGAACAGTGACTTTCTGGCCTAGCTTGATGTTCTTTAGGGTGGTTAGAATGGATTTTACAAGTGCAGAAGACAGTTGTGCCTGCATTGTGATTGAATCCCATACCACCACCAAATGTGTTGTCCTCTGTGCAGGAGAGAGAATGATTTTCTTGGCGTTGAGTCTGAGCCCCAGAGATTCGAGATGAGCTAGGACAACTTCCTGATGTCTAAGCGCAAGCACTTGAGAATGGGTCAGAATCAGCTAGTCGTCTATATAATTTTAAATGTGGATGTCCTGGAGTTGTAGAGGAGCCAGAGCTGCATCCATTTATTTCGTGTAAGTGCGGGATGACAAGTCTAGGCCGAACGGAAGAACCTGATACAGGTAAGCTTCGCCCCCGAAAGCGAACCTCAGGAACCTCCTGAGTTGTGAAAATATTTCTATATGAAAATATGCATTCTTTAGCTCGATTGTCACAAACCAATCCTCTGATTGGATCTGGGAAACAATCATCTTGATTGTTAGCATGTTGAACTTGTATGTTCTGAGGTAGCGGTTCAACCCGCAAAGATAAGATGGGGAAGTCGTGGCCCAATGGTTAGAGGGTTGGACTCCCAATCGAAGGGTTGTGAGTTCTAGTCTTGGGCCGGACACAGCCCCCCATTTTTCTTGGGAACCAAGAAATACCAACTGTAATAGCTTGACTCTCTGTCTGGCAGGGGAACACATTCTATGGCCCCTTTGACCAGCAGAGTCTGCAGTTCCTGTGCCAACAGATATGCATGTTTGGCTTTCACGGAAGTGGAGACTACGCCGTTGAGATTTGGAGGACGATATGCAAACTGAATTCTGTAGCCTTTCGCTACAGTCCTTTATTCTCATGGGGATATATTTGGCTAAAAAGGGCACTAATTTAACACTTTTTTGTTGGGGGTTGGGGGGGGGGGGTGTTGTTAGATGTTCTGTGTCCTTAAACGTGGCAGTTTCTTTTATCTGGCTCGGCTCGGTGTTCATCTTCAGTTCTCTCTTCACAGCAGTTCAGTCAGTGTACTGTCTGAGTAAATGAATTACTCTGGGATATTGGTTTATTTTAACTCAGAGGGAGTGTCAGCCACATTAAAAAAGTTAACAGCTTAAGTCATTTGTGGATTAATGCTTATTGGAAACATGAACCATTTCAAACAATTCAGTTCGATTTGGTGAAATGGTCCAAGAATATCCGTTTACATCGAGTGATTCGTTCACGAACCGGACATCATTAAACTGCAGTGAACGCGCACACAACAGACCTGGAAAGGAAGACAATGCTTTTTTAAGTTGAAGTTTTTAATATTTTTGGACCAAAATGTATTTTCGATGCTTCAAAAAATTCTAACTGACCCTCTGATGTCACATGGACTACTCTGATGATGTATTTATTACCTTTCTGGAGATGGACAGTATACAGTACATGCATTTTCAATGGAGGGACAGAAAGCTCTCGAACTAAATCTAAAATATCTTAAACTGTGTTCCCAAGATGAACGGAGGTCTTACGGGTTTGGAACGACATGAGGGTGAGTCATTAATGACATAATTTTTATATTTGGGTGAACTAACCCTTTAAATTATTAGACAGCATAAGACTTTTATGTTCCAGTCATGTTTGGTTTATCAGTCATAAAAGATAATCAAAACAGGGGTCATTTCAGTTAATATATTATTTGAGTATAAAAATTTGGCTTGTGTAGTCTCCTGTGGGACTTTTAGTATATTTCAGACGAATATGAATACTTACAAGAACACATTTTCTGTTTTGTCCTTCAGGCAGTACAAAGTCATAAGCTGCAAGCATAACAATAGCATTATGCAGGTAACATTTCTGAAGGAATTCAATATAAAGGCCTAATAATATCACATCTATATTTTTGTCACAGTGTTTACATTTACAAAATTCACATTTTCTGATCAAAGCTTTTATAAGGGCTGATGCAATATTTAAAAATGTGTCATACTTTTGTTGCCTGCACCCAACACATAAATAAATCATGTACAGCATCTCAGGGAGAAGGCTAATTTACCTTAACAATCCCACATGTTTGTGCCGTGAGCTCTTTACACAATGCTTTGAAACACACAATGTGAAATTTCACAAAGAAAGAAAAAGCAAGAAGGAGACAGCAAGAGACCAACTTGATTTCTCTACTCCTCTCTGCCCTTTTTTGCTTTATTTAAGGCTAATTTCCATTTCTTTTGTTTGTGTTGAGTTTTGTCTACATAATTGCATCCAGTCTTATTGCTGCCTGGGGCAGTGTGGATTATGGAGAGGCTTGCCACTGCTTGTAACTTATTGAAGTTTAAAATTATTTTCTGCTTTCCTATGGGCAGCTGATTTGAGAGTAGCACAGCGGTAACTAATAGATCTAATCTGCTTATAATGAGCCTGTATAACACATTATTTACTCAGCAGAGCAATTTAGCACCACTTTGATAAACCGAAGCAAGTGGATGAAACTGTAATGACCTGTGCTGTCCTTTGAATCATTGGTGAAAACAAAGTATCAAGATCAAGAGAATAGAAATATATTGTAGTTACTGCTTCAACAGCCAAAAGTGTTTGCTCGGTAAAAAGTAAATGTTTTTTTTTTTTTACAAGAAGCTTTTCTCATAGCACAAGGACTCTGGGCAACATTAAATAAGCCCTGCCATGTTCGTTGAGGGAGAGAATTGCTTACCATGTGTTTTGCATAATTAATTTTCTCATTTGCATGCTGCACCCAATCTTTTATGATTAATTCAAAGAGGTTAGGCTTCACTACAGCGAGTATTTTGGACTTGAAAAATAGATGATTTGCTTGTATCTTTGTATGTTATTACTGCAAAAACTGCAAAAACCTTTTTCATCCAGCAAGCTGATAGTATTTTAAGAGATATTTATTTCCATTGAGACAGTAATGACTGAAATAATGCTCGTCAGATAATCTATACTTTAACTGAAGTGACAAATGACATCTCATCAGCACATCATATCACAGAACCCTCCACAATGAACCCCACCCTCGCCTCAGAAATTTACGAGACGAATAGCAGATTGATAAGAGATTTCTCAGCAAAGATTTTGTGAAATCGATTTTTTTATACTTTAAACAGATAGGAAATTTTAATTAAACTGGAGGTAAGAGGTAAAAATGTGCATTTCACACAATTTATCTTCACTGTGTGCAAAGCATTATTTGAATTTGCAAGTATTACCAATCCTAATTTTAATTTAAAGTTACCCCCCCACCACCACCATCACTCATGGTAAATCGATAAAAACCCACTGGGAGAGTGCTTTGCTAATGACTGGCACACAGTTTCACTAGAGCACTCATCAGGACTACCTCTCTTATGCTATCTCTCTTTCTCTCGCTCTTCCTTCAGGCAGTGGTCCTTAATTGCAATATTTAAAAGAGTGCAAGCATAAAAGAAGTCCCCTGTGTGTTTTGATTTTGAATGTCTGGTACTATGTTCCATTATGACTATACACTTGTAAATGACGTGGGATGAATGAACCTTAGCCACACATAAAAGTTGGCATGAAATGCATACTCATTTTCACATTTTTTAGGGCATGTCATTGATATTATTTTGAACAATTTATTTTACTTATGTTGTGCAGGTTTTTCTTTGTCCCGGTGGGCTTGGACTTTGTACTTTGTACATCTACTGGCATGGCATATATATATATTAGTGCTGTCAATCGATTAAAAAAAATTAACTAATTAATAGCACAATTTTTTTTTTAAAAAGACTGAAACTTTTTGGATATGTAAATGTAAAATGTAAATAATTAATGTAAACTCAAGACAAAGAAACTATTTAAATTCAAAATATGATTGTTTATTGGAATTTTTGTTTAACTTGTAACACAGATTTTCTCATGTAAACAACATACCTGCAATAAACCATCAATATCCTCCGAATTAACTGTTGGCTTGAAAGCCATATTTATTACAGAAATAAAAACACAGGCATGTAAGTACCATTTGAATTTCAAAACAATCAATAAAAAACAAAAATGATTTCCATGTTGAATTCTAAGTGGACTGCAAAAAAATTCCAAAGTATAGTCATTGCCAGTGCTTTAAGTGGGCCGGTATGCACCAGTACTCAGTACCGCCACTTCCAAATATAGCTCTTGAGCATACCGCCACCTCTTCGTGCGCCCAGAACGTGCTTGTAGCGTACCGGTACGCTCATTTGGACATCTGTTTTAATAGAGGTTTTAATCTTTTACCTGCACTGCCGATTTTCAGAGCGCCCTTCACAATGCAAGCTTCCTTATTCATCCCACCCAGAGCAGAAACTACATTACCCATTCACCCTTAAGTTATACAAGTGAATAGCGCATGTGTCGCTTTTCCCACTGTTAAGTGTCAACAACTCAACGTGGCCGGAGAAGGTGTGTGAAACTCGTTGTGAGTTATACTAAAGCAAAATCTTGAGTATTTATTGTCTGATAAACATTAAAAACTGTCTGCGGAGGTTGAGTCGTCCTGCAGCCCCCGCTGGCTGTTCATTGGCTGCAGCATCTTTTTACTAAGTTCAAAAAAAATACCGTAGACGTCAAGGCACAAATTTAGATATTCATTTATCTAATTAATCTATAGCCTATGCACAAAGACAATATGATCTTTTTTGTCCCCTTTTTGTTTTAAAGCTTGATGAAGAGAGAGAGCGCAAGTTGCTGCAGCTGAGGAGGACAGTGATGCACGCGCACAGGAGTGATTGACAGTTCGCGGCACTGTGTACAAAAATACTCCGCTACACAATTATTTCGTTATTTTCGTTTAAGCTTATTAACGTTAGCGTTACAGAAAGGTCTGATTTACGCACTGTTACAGTCATTGTTTTTTTTTTTTAAACAATGACATTTGAGTTCATGATTTTAATGTTGCTGTTTCTTGTGGCAGACTAAATGAAGAGTAGGCTAATGTTTCTTGTGGCAGACTGAAGAGTAATCCGAGTTTTATACTGAAACTTTCCGTCTAAAAGTCCTTCCTTGGTCTTAACCATATTTCTTTGCACGTTGAACACACATAGGCCACAACTGGAAATAAAAAAACTGCAACCGCGTTAATTGCGTTATTTTTTTTTAACGCGTTAAATATTTCAAATTAATCGAATGCGTTAACGCGCTAATTTTGACAGCACTAATATATATATATATATATATATATATATATATATATATATATATATATATATATATATATATATATATATATATATATATATATATATATATATATATATATACAGTACAGACCAAAAGTTTGGACACACCTTCTCATTCAAAGAGTTTTCTTTATTTTTATGACTATGAAAATTTTAGAGCCACACTGAAGGCATCAAGGGCTATTTGACCAAGAAGGAGAGTGATGAGGTGCTGCGCCAGATGACCTGGCCTCCACAGTCACCGGACCTGAACCCAATCGAGATGGTTTAGGGGTGAGCTGGACCGCAGACAGAAGGCAAAAGGGCCAACAAGTGCTAAGCATCTCTCGGGGGAACTCCTTCAAGACTGTTGGAAGACCATTTCAGGTGACTACCTCTTGAAGCTCATCAAGGTAATCCAAGCAAAAGGTGGCTACTTTGAAGAACCTAGAATATAACATATTTTCAGTTGTTTCACACTTTTTTGTTATGTATATAATTCCATATATAATTCCACATAGGTTAATTCATAGTTTTGATGCCTTCAGTGTGAATCTACAATTTTCATAGTCATGAAAATAAAGAAAACTCTTTGAAAGGTGTGTCCAAACTTTTGGTCTGTACTGTATATATATATATACACACACACACACACACACACACACACACACACACACACACAAAACTCCCTGTTGAAGAACTTTGCAATAAACGTATTTTAATTAGAGTATTTGTGCATCTACAGCTGAATATGTTTTATAATCAATAGAGAACACACCTATGGGCTTTATGTTAAAATATACGTTTTATAAACGCATTGCTAGAAAAAACTGCCGTACTTCATTTTGCAGTAAAGTTGAACTGTTTGGTTATGATAAGTTTGTGTTTAGATAGCTGTGTAAATTATTTTGAGAGTAATTAAATTACAGAAAAGTGTCAAATCAGCAGAGGAAAACTGTAAGATTATTGGGCTATATATTGAAAATGTACTGAAAACATGCAAAAAACTGAAAATGCTAATTACATATTGCCATCTGAATAAAACACAATATATCTTTTCAAAGCAGTCCCTGAAACAAATTAACAACCCTGAAAACACAAAACTGAGGTACTATAAAATAGTTATGTTAATCAAAACAGTTGCCATCCACAACCCTGCTCCCCCCCCCCCCACACACACACACATTCATTCATATAGGCTAATATTTTTATCTCTCCTCCTATTCCATGCCTGATGTCTATGGTGGATTTTTTTATTTTATCGCTGCTACACAGAAGCTTCTTCTTGGCAACAGTGTGTGAGCACTTATAGCCACTAAATGAATTTGGGCTCGTGAAATGCAAAGACTCATAAATGCCTCATGCACTGATAACTGCATATCTTATCTTGAAGTTTGTCCTGTTCTGTGGAGCCGTGTGTACTTATGGCTTCCAGAAAATCCCAAACAAGGAGCAGCCTGACCAAATTGTCTTTAGAGTAGATGCTTTGAAAAAAAATCTCAGTAAAGCTCTCTGCTATCATACAGAGTGTTTTTAATTTGTCAATTAAATTGCCATTTAAATATATTTAGCATAATTTTAAAATGTATAGGTATATATTTATACACTGAAAAAAATTATGAACGCAACACTTTTGTTTTTGCCCCCATATTTCATGAGCTGAACTCAAAGATCTAAGACTTTTTCTATGTACACAAAAGGCCTGTTTCTCTCAAATATTGTTCACAAATCTGTCTAAATCTGTGTTAGTGAGCACTTCTCCTTAGACATTAGACACTTTCTCATTAGACAGCATGATTATTGCACAGGTGTGTAATAATCAGTTTGGGCCTCTGTATCTGTATCTGACTATTGTATCTAGAGACTATTGTATCTATTGTTCCTGTAGCTCAAGTGGTAGAGCATTGCATTAGCAAGCGCAAGGTTGGGGGTTCAATTCCCCGGGAACCCATGATATGTAAAAATTTATAGCCTGAATGCACTGTAAATTGCTTTGGATAAAAGCGTCTGCTAAATGCATAAATTATATATATATATATATATATATATATATATATATATATATATATATATATATATATATATATATATATATATATATATTAGGGGTCTAACGGTTCACAAAATTCACGGTTCGGTTTGATACGATACACTGATGTCACGGTTCGGTACGTTTTAGATACAGCAAAATGTAAAAACATCTCAACTTTTCAGAATGCCGCAAGCGCACCGCGGGTCATGTGACAAGAACTAACCAATCAGCTTCATCCTTTCCCGTAACAACGTTGAAAGCTCAGCCAAGATGAAGGAACAGCTGATCATAGTTGTATATGGATTGCAGTTTTGAAATAAATTTAGTAGCAGAGCTAGCCTACTGCAAGCGATTTTTAGAGCTGCAAATCCATTTATCCTTGGCTGAAACTTCCGCGTCTTCATGGAGAGAGCAGCATGTCATTGTTGCTTAGCAAAGGCAGATGCCTCATGAGCGCTTCTGCCTGAGCGCTTTGGAAAGGAGGAGAAAGACGCGCCTAGCATTTTCCACGCGTTTTTAGGCGCGATATGTGAACGGCCCATAGGCGAATAGAAGTAGAAATAGAAGATCCTCCAATAACCAACAGGTCTGGTGTTTGGGTGCACTTTGGATTCCCTGTAAGCTATAATGGTGATGACAGAATGAACAGTAAAAAGTAAGGTCTCATATCCGCGGCTATAATGTAATGTAACGTAAATGAAACCTACCAATCGCCGCGGGGATGTCTTTTGCCCTGTTTGAGTCAGTTGGAAATGTCTGACTAAATGCTGCGGGGATAGTTTGTTGTAGTATGTTTCTCCTTTTTTTCGTCTTTTCCCAGATACTGACACACTAAGGTGATGTCGGCGTAAATGAGTTGACATGTTTCAAGTATTCCCGCTGGTGTTTTTTTTCTTATTCCCGTTGGTGTACCCTATTGTCATGTACCAGATGCGACCGTTGTTTTTTTTATCCACCACTCTCTTGCCATCACCATTATAGCTTACAGGGAATCCAAAGTGCACCCAAACACCAGACCTGTTGGTTATTGGAGGATCTTCTATTTCTGGTCTGTTAAACGCACTGGCCACAGCGTACCGTGCATGAACTGCTCGCTCACTCAGCGCGTACTGAGTGAGCGAGCGCCTGACTGAGTAGCCTAATATAAACATATAAGTTGGTGTTTTTTTCTTCTCCGGGAGTGTCTGGGGCGTTGCCTGTTACGTCGTTTGGGTTATTGGGCTACCTTGTTGAATGCATATCATTATGTTTCACTTTTATTTTCAAATTTAATTAATTAGTTCAACGAACCGTTCGGTACATAATGCGTACCGCGTACCGAACCGAAAGCCTCGTACCGAACGGTTCAATACGAATACGAGTATCGTTACACCCCTAATATATATATATATATATATATATATATATATATATATATATATATATATATATTCCTCAGCAAACACTGAATCACTAGAATCTCACTGTAGCCACAAGGGCCAAGTGCCCCATATTCCCATAATTCCACAAGATTTGCTGAGAGACCTCAAAAGACAGTTGACATTGGGACCATTTGACACTTTAACCAAGATCAGGTCGTAGTTAATTTGGTATCTGCATGATTTGAGACATTTCCACAGCCTCCTCTGGCAGTGATTGTCTTGCAGCTGTGGACTTCAGTTTTCAGGCAGAGAGTGTACTGTTTACACAGGTGCAGACGCTGGCCTCCCTCATCAACACGCTCAACACATCAGTCTTACTGTTTATACTGGCAAGTCCAGCTCGAAAGCAAAGACATTTTCAGGCAGCGAATTAGCTGCGCACATAGCTTTACATGTGCAGAACTCATTGTGAAGTACACGTCACACACTCTAGGGCCCAGATGCATGTGGGTAAAGCCAACATCTGCATTAGTAATCTTGAAACATTACCCTAATCACCCGAGAGCCCCAACTCTGTAGGGGTGGAAGATTCCAGACACATTGAGAAACCAGAGAAGTCCCTTGACTTGATAATTTCTGTTGTGACTTGACCTCTGTGGTAATTATCCTTGAACTTTATAAACAGTGTTAGCGCAAATTAACACCCATAAATGGTTAGAAACCATGGCCAGATGCTGGAGAATGTACTCACCCCTAGCTGGCAGACTGTTCACTGCATTTCTGCACTGAGATCCATCAGAGACAGTGTAAGGACCAGATGTAATAAAAAAGGAAGAAATGTATGTGTTCAGAATGACAGCTGTAGTAATGGAAGTTAAAGTAATGGTGCTCATTATAATTTAGGATGTTTATAAACAGATCATTTGAATCAAGGCTTTGATTGACTGATGTTTCTTCAATTATCAATGTATTAAAATATTATTTTGATATGTTTATACTAATTCTTATTGACTAATTATTTACTTTTGATAAGAATTTATAAAAGCACAACAAAATATAAAATAACATCAGAAATCATCCAAAACCACTTTTGGTTGGTAATATTTGTTTAAATGTTTTTAGAAGAAATCTGTGCTCACCTTCATTTATTTGCTCAAAAATACAGTAAAAACACTAATGTTAAATATTTTTAAATGTAATGTATTCCTGTGTTGGCAAAGCTGAGTTTGTAGCAGTCGTTACACCAGTCTGTCACAATTTCTTTGATGACTATAAAACAGCATTTATTTTAAATGTATATATTTTTTTTTTTTTCATTTAAAAAAAAATAATAAAAACTGACCACAAACTTCTGGAAATAATGCATGTACAACTATAGTAATCATATAAATGTTTTTATTATTATTATTATTATTATTATGTTATTATTTAATTATTAAAATTATACAATTAATTTATAATGTTTAACATTATGTTAGCCAAGTTTGAAAAGAGACAAGTCTAAAAAAGAGAAAATTTCAGTGGAAAGGGCCACTGGGATGTACATGTACATTAACCCTTGTGTGGACCTGCTGCATTTTGGGGTTTTTAATTCAACACAGTTTAAAAATGTATGTTAAAATACCCAACAGATGTCTTCACCCCAATTACAAGCAATATAAACAGCAAATATGGTTGATATTTGCCTTTTACCTTTGTTAGATCACATTTTGCATCCTGCACCACCTTAAGTGTCAATTTTTCCAAATGGAGATTTATACATCATCCGAGAGCTGAACAAATAAGCTTTCCATTGGAGTAGGGTTTATTAGGATTGAAAATTTGGAATCTGAGGGTGCAACAACATCAAAATACAGGGGAAATGTCTTTGAAGTTGTCCAAATGAAATCTATGCAAAGCATATTAATAATAAAAAATACAATTTTGGTATATTTACAGTAGGACATGTACAAAATATCTTCACGGAACGTGATCTGTTTCACCCTTCATAGGAGAGGAACGAGAAGTCATTGGAGTAACAAGAACAAAAGTTTTTAATAATCCACAGGGAACAGAGAACAAGGAGGACATTCAACAAGTATAACCAACAAATGCAAACTGAAAGTACTGAGGCTTTTGAACAAAGGATAATGGGGAAGAAACAGGTGCAAGTGATGACTAATTAAAAGGGAACATGGCACACATGGGGAGGAAAAACTCAACGAAATGTGTCCAAGGGTGTGACAATCTTTACTTATTATCCTAATGATTTTTTGGCATAATAGAAAATTTGGTAATTTTGACCCATACAGTGTTTTTTGTATTGCTAAAAATATACCACAGTGACTTAATTCATTTTTAATTAATTACTTTATATAGCACTTTTTCTAGGCACTCAAAGTGCTTTTACATTGTCAGGGGGTATCTCCTCATCCACCACCAGTGTGCAGCATCAGAACTCCAGAACGCCCACCACACACCAGCTTACTGGTGGAGAGGAGACGGAGTGATGAAGCCAACCAGCCGATTAGTCAGAGGCCAATGGGCAAATTTAGCCAGGATGCTGATGTCACACCTCTACTCTTTTTGAAGTCATCCTGGGATTTTTTAATAACCACAGAGAGTCAGGACCTCTGTTTAACATCTGATCCGAAGGACGGTGCTTGTTGACAGTATAGTGTCCCCATCACTACACTGGGGCGCTAGGACCCACACAGACCACAGGGTGAGCACCCCCTGCTGGCCTCACTAGCACCTCTTCCAGCAGCAACCTAGTTTTTCTCAGGAGGTCTCCCATCCAGGTACTGGCCAGGCTCAGCCCTGCTTAGCTTCAGTGGGAAACCAGTCTTGGGCTCCAGGGTGATATGGCTGCCGGGACTTAAAGCTGCAGTAGGTAACTTTTGTAAAAATATATTTTTTTACATATTTGTTAAACCTGTCATTATGTCCTGACAGTAGAATATGAGACAGATAATCTGTGAAAAAATCAAGCTCCTCTGGCTCCTCCCAGTGGTCCTATTGCCATTTGCAAAAATACCCGGTAAGAAACAACCAATCAGAGCTGCGGTCCGTAACTTTGTTTGTGTTCAAAATGCAGAAAAATGTATATAATAAGCGAGTACACCATGAATCCATTTTCCAAACCGTGTTCTTAGCTTGTCCTGAATCACTAGGGTGCACCTATAATAAGTGTTTATATTCGGACTATTTTAGATTGCTTTGAGGGGGTACCGCGGCGGAGTAACCCATTACCTTTGTGATTCTTCATAGATATAAACAGAGAGAAGTAGTTCCGGCTACGATGTTCTTCCGCAAGACAACAAGCAGTTCTAGAGCGTCAAAAGTGACCTACCGCAGCTTTAAGAATGGTTTTGTGCTCCAGGATCACATTTATTCATTAAAGTGCTACAACCTTGTGCGGGAACAGCAGAGTCAGAAACAAAAAAACTCACACTCACGATCACACCCGTACAGACTCTCTCTCACACACACACACACACACATAAACACACTAATAGCAGTCTCAGACAGTAGGAGGACAAAGTGAAGGCACAGAACCTAAAAAATCCACACTTTTATTACCTCAGGGTCCAGTATGTAATATAAATGTGTAGTGGGGGTGTACAGTGTTTGGTCATTGAACATTTTGTTCTGATATATGTTCTTCACAGAAAATGAGCCAAGGCCAATAAATATAAGTTTGAAAAAAATATTAATAGTATAATTTTTATTTTGACAAAAAGTAAAATGGGTCCAACAGACCCGAACACCTAAGCGTAAAATGAATTAGACTGATGTGACGAGTGGGGCGGGGCCAAGAGACGTGGGAACGAGGAATGAGGCCAAGTGTAGTGATTGGAGATGAGCAACACCTGCGACCCACCACCGGTCTCGAGTCTCACGTAGGAGATGGAAGGATATTTTTTTTATTTTTTATTGTTTTGTGTTTATTTTGAATAATTAAAATGTCATTTTGATTGTCCGCCGGTTCCCGCCTCCTTCTTCCCGATTAATACGAAGGTTTTATTATTACAACTGAATTATATGGCTATAAATATGGTATCACTGTTATCACATTTTATCACTGATTTGAGAAGTAACATGACAAGCAGGTTTCGGGTATTTTGCTCTTTTCCCCTTCAAATAAATAGGCTCTGCACTTTCATGTCCATTACACATTAAAAATAAAATAGCTGCTTGAGAAATTCAACACAATGACCGAAGGAAGAACTGACCAACTTTGAAGGGATTTTGGATGTATGTTCAGGTTTCAAATGTCCTGAACCAAGAAAATTCAAAAACACTCAGACGCAGAAGGGGCCCTCACATTATCAAAATACATTTCTTCTTTGTTTTACTCTCAACAGGCTACATAGGCAAAAGGCATTACTCTCGATCTGTTTGCGCATTTGTTTATATTGATTGTGTGTGCGTTCACAGCTCTCCTGCCATCTGTATGGATGCCAAGGCGAGCAAGAGCGAACAGCTGTGTCACATATGCTGCTGATCGATATAAACAAACACAGTCACCCTCGCGTGAGATACGATTGACAGGTATGATTCATCTCATGCCACTGGAGGGTGGAGGAATAATAAGTACAGATAGATCATTGCCCGTCCCTGGGAAAGAGCGTTGAGGTTAGCGGGGGACACTGGCAAGTTCATTCGCCTCCCATGGCAGCACGCACGACTCCCTGCGCATGCCGACGCAGCGAGAGCAGATTAAAGCAGCGTGATTCCACCAGTTCTTTAATTCTAACAGTTCCACACTGTCTGACTCGGAATAGATAAATTGGTGCACTAGGCTCATCAGTGCACTGAGGTTACTGTAGAGAGTAAGAAAGTCAGTGGGGAGGATTACTCAAGTGTCAGAAGGCAGCACTGGTATACTTAGAGCCGGCTTAAAGCACTGTACATTTGGTGCAGCTCAGGACTGGTACTTCTCAGTGCTTGAAGACGCATGGACTCTGACAGTGGCGCGGCACACAATGGAGAGAGCCATTTCAGCCGTGATGAGAAGTAATGGTTTGAAACAATATTCCCTCGGGGACTCAAATTGAAATCCGAAACTGTGATATTGTTTCATCCCAGCACAATTTGAAATGTCAAAACGACTTTGCCGAATTCGATCCACTGAGCACCCAATGGCTGTTGAGAGCCATTTGGAGAGGCTCCATAACACACATCATCTGCACATGCAAATTCCCATGGATGACGGCATTACTGAGTGGGATGGCACACGTCATATTCAGGATTTCACTGCTTCATGCACAGCTAGATGCATTTGTGAAGAACTATAGAGGATTGAGCTCTGCTGCTGGCTAACTTTCAACTTTGATGTCTAGACTAATTCTAATGAGATTCCTTAATCACTGATAGAAGTTTATTTGCTTTCACTTTGTCTATCATGTATAACATATAGAGACACTGGGGGTAGCTCTCACAATTACTTTATTATGAATTTTGGATCAAACGTTCGGTTCCATAAAATATTGTTTTCTCTATGTTGATTATAATCACAGATTTTCACATTTTTAAAAACACACAATTGGGTTAAAGTTATTTGTTCACCAAAAAATATATTTCTGTCATCATATCCTCACACTCATGTTGTTCCAAACTTGTATGAGTTTCCTTCTTATGCTGAACCCAAGAAGAATGTAGATAAGCTAACAACTGATGGCCATTGACTTCCATAGTATTTTTTTTTTTTTTTATCATACTATGGAAGACGACTGCTTGCCCGCATTCTTCAAAATATATATTTTTGTGTGTTCATCAGAAGAGAAAAACTCATACAGGTTTGTAACTTCAAGAGGATCAGTAAATGAATGATCCCGTAACAAGAGAGCACAATATATATATATTAATAAAAAATAATTATAATATTTTTTTTTTCATTGTAAATTATACAATAACTTTTTCACTTCTAAAAACCATAATATTAACAGTATTTTACTGTAAAATTACATTAAATGTAATTACATTTAGTCACCATATAGAAACTTACTGTTAACCAATTAACAGGTTTTTACTGTAGATTTTGTACAGTATTTCACTCTTAACCTCACAGTAATTTTTTACAGTGCAGAACTTTATGGTTTATGTCTATACTGAATTCATTGGAGAATTTTTTTTTTTGTGACAGCTAGCCCTAGTGTCCCATCTTTACACATACAGTATATTTACACAGTATACTGCACGGTTATGTAAGATGGGTAGACTATATCTGTTTTTGAAACAACAGGAATTGCAAATAGCAACGAACAGTTTAATAAAACCATCTCTCAAAACAATGTAAGAGTTGGTAGCAATTTTTTCTTCCATCTGCATCAAGTAAAGTCCCCTTCAGCAAATTTCACCATTTAATTAATTGAGTGTGCTATTTAATCCGGGGTTGGGGGGGATGGGGGGGGGATTTAGATATGTTAAATTAGAGGACTGAAATCAGAGCTATTGTGTGTAGTTCTCATTATTCTCTTGAGACTGTCTGCAGGAGACCAGTGTCACACTGAGAGTTCAGGCGCTCTCACATGGCCATTTCATGATGCCAAATTGACAATCAGGACCTGCATCAGTGATATTGTGAAGAAGATATAAGTGAAATATCACAAAAACTCATTGTGAGCACACACACACACACAAATGTGCCAATTTTCTAAGATTTTAATGAGTTCAATTAAAGTCTTTCATTATAGTTTAAAGGGTCTAATGCACAATTGCTTTGTCATCTGCACACTTGGACTGATTAACTTTCTTTGTGTTCTTTCTCCCTTCATCTCATGTCTCTTTCTGTCTTCTGGAAATTCTGTCATCATTTACTCACCTTTAAATTGTTCCTAATTTATATGGGTTTCTTTCTTCTGTGGCACATAAAAGAAAATATTTTAAAGAAATTTCCTAACCAAACAGTTGCTGGTCCCGATGACTTCCATAGTATAGAAAAAAAAAAAAATACTACGGAATCTTCTTTAGAGTTGTGCAAAAGAAAGAAATGTATAAAGGTTTGGAACAGCTTGAGAGTGAGTAAATGATGACAAAATTTAGAGTTTTGGGTGAGTTACCCTTTTTAGGTGTGTTTACACTAACAGTGACAAAACAATCTTAAAGGGATAGTTGATAATTTTAATTTAGTTCATGATATGATGCATAATACACTGCAACATTTTATATAAAACCATTGCCCCTGCAGAAAACATAATGGGATCTTATTTATGATCAGACTTTATGCCAGTTACACTATAGCATGCTACTACAGCATAACAGATTGTATTTCATTAGTCTTATTAGTTATTATTAGTTCCTGTAGCTCAGCTGGTAGAGCATAGTGCTATCAAGCAAAAGGTTGGGGGGTTCAGTTCCCCAGGAACACAAGATAGGTACAAATTGATAGCCTGAATGCGCTGTAAATTGCTTAAGATAAAAGCATCTGCTAAATGCATACATTTAATTTAAATTTCATTTCATTTTCTATTGTAGCCGGCAGCCATATCACCCTGGAGCCCAAGACCGGTTTCCCACTGAAGCTAAGCAGGGCTGAGCCTGGTCAGTACCTGGATGGGAGACCTCCTGAGAAAAACTAGGTTGCTGCTGGAAGAGGTGCTAGTGAGGCCAGCAGGAGGTGCTCACCCTGTGGTCTGTGTGGGTCCTACTGCCCCAGTGTAGTGATGGGGACACTATACTGTCAACGAACACCGTCCTTCGGATCAGATGTTAAACAGAGGTCCTGACTCTCTGTGGTCATTAAAAATCCCAGGATGTCTTTCAAAAAGAGTAGAGGTGTGACCTCGGCATCCTGGTTAAATTCGCCCATTGGCCTCCGACCATCATGGCCTCCTAACAATCCCCATATCTGCTGATTGGCTTCATCACTCAATATGGCTGCCGTCGCATCATCCAGGTGGATGCTGCACACTGGTGGTGGATGAGGAGATACCCCCTGTCTATGTAAAGCGCTTTGAGTGCCTAGAAAAGCGCTATATAAATGTAAGGAATTATTATTATTTGAATTCTTAATCCTGAACCAAGAGAAGCACTTTGAAAAACACTTTGAAAATCTGCAAGTTGGAAACACAATGGACATGCAATATGTATTATGAAAATACATCACAAAGGCCAAATATCAACTTTATCAAGGACCAGCATTCACATTCTATTTTTCTATTAGCTACTGTTCTGCAAGAGGAGGTACGAATGCAGAACAGAAAACCATGATTTATTTGTTTACTTTACTGTCCAACCATTGTCTAATGAAACCACTCCAATTACAGTTTAATGTGACTTAATGCACACATTCTGTCTTCAAATCAGTCTCTGTAATGGCTGTAATACACATATTAGACAGTTTAATTAGATGGCACTTTAATTGTTTTCATGTAGTCCTCCATTAGCAGGTTCTTTGGTTTGGTGCCATGGTAGAGTGGGAGCTGTACTTTCTTTGCCTTAGACAGAGAGATTATTCAAAAGACATTTAAATGCTATATGAACCCAGCCTGTGGGGGAATGCATAATGGCAAATGTATGAACAATGAACTATCAGCTATATTTGCCTGGCGTTGCCATGGTTAACCTATAATACAGTCCATTGTGCTGCACTCTCAGTACTTCAAAGTCGCAGAATTATTGGGACTCAAGATGAGTATTTGTACTTCACAGATGTATGGATATAGTGGTATAATATAGTGCTCATTTCCAAAAACTTAAATTACCTCCAGAGGCAGCATTTTGAGGCATTCTGCTTTTCAGCTATTTATTTTATATGATACAAAAAAAAAAAATATATATATATATATATATATATATATATGTGTGTGTGTGTGTGTGTGTGTGTGTGCGTGTGTGTGTGTGTGTGTGTGTGTGTATTTTTTCGTTATCATGTCAGGTCAACTCAACTGAAGCTGATAGAAATTGTTAAATATATATGTAAGGGAAACAGGTCTATTTAGCTCAAGGAATTATTTAAGATTGTAAAGGGAATTTGGACAGAATCACTGTTTCATGGCCTGTGATTTTACTGGACGAGCCGTATAACATCAACTCTGCAATGGATATTAAAATCCAAGATATAATGCAAACACTATTAATTGGCAAAGTAACAAGATCGGCAGTTTAAGACATTAACTTGTAAGCACAAAACACAAGATACTTCTCTTTTCAATATAAATAATGCTTTATTGGATAAATCTAAGAAAAATAGACTAATCTAACACAAGAACACACGCATTCACAAATTTATACAAGTTTCAGGAAGAAAGTGAGAAAAGAATTAGTTTAAGAGAATTAAAATGTGAAATCCGAAGTTTATAGCAATACATGAAATTGCATTGATATGAATAACCATCAATCACTTCATTAACCCTCGCATTGAGTTCCTCAGTAAGGTAAAAATGATATTAGATGCACCAGTTCAGCTCAGAGTCTGGA
This sequence comes from Carassius gibelio, assembly GCF_023724105.1. Classification (NCBI taxonomy): domain Eukaryota; kingdom Metazoa; phylum Chordata; class Actinopteri; order Cypriniformes; family Cyprinidae; genus Carassius; species Carassius gibelio. Next base: position 12,957,568 of record NC_068389.1, on the reverse strand, counting down.
GGTAAGTTACTTGCATTGCCTGTGTAAAGGGTTTCCCTTTGTTACCTCTCCATTTGTCTACGAAAAGGGGGCTTCCCGAGGTTGCTGATTGGCTGGAAGTTCAGTAGTTGTTGAAGTAGTGTCTTGGGAAGCCAATGGTTGGGCGTTGGCTGAAGATGCAGAGTTGTGGGCTGGTTGTAGTTTAAGGCGGGCACTCAAGGTCGGACTCGGAGACATAGCATTACAAAACTTAACTCTCAATGGAAAAAAAAAGAAATGAAAGTAAAAGAATAGAAGTCAAGTTTGACAAGACTAGGAGGTGTTTCTCCTCGTGGTTTTAGAGGAGCTGGCATGTAAGCCAGAGCACATTCAAAGAGCACTAAAAAGCAGCGTCAAAACATGGTGGCAAAAAGGCAAAG